>NC_062579.1:107188623-107499506 GCF_022837055.1 Prionailurus viverrinus
TATCCTAGCAGTGAAGAGAAAGAGAAGTTGCGCTTAGTAATACATTATATGAAAACAGTGGAAAAGCTTCTGCGACAGACAGTGATGGGGGGAAGCTGCTTGGGATTGGGATCTAGGAAGTCCATTCTGAGCAGAAGACATTGGAGCTGAGATATGACTAAGAGGGAAGAAGCAGCCATGTATACGACTTCAGAACAGGGTTCATCAGGAAATCAGAAAAGCGATAACTGTAAGGTGGTAATGACTTTGAAAAGAAAGAAAAAAATGAGCGTGGCTAGAATGTAGAGAACGGGGCACATCAGAACAGGAGAGGGGAGATGTCAAAGGGACTTGATTGCTAGAAGGATCTGGGCATTTGGGATTTTGCTCCGAGTGAAATGGGAAGTCACGGAAGGCTTTTAGCAGAGGAGTGTCATGATCGGGTTTGAAATTTAAAGTGGCTATTTCTGGCTGCTTTGTGGAGAAGACCTTTAAAGGGTTGAAGGCGGAAGCCGAAAGACCAGTTGGGAGAAGACGGCAGTGGCTCACATGAGAATTGATGAAGGCATCGTCTAGACTGGGGGCAGGACAGATAATGAAAAGTAAATGGCTGTGGGACATGTTCTGTACTCACAGCCAGTAAGGAGAGAACGTGGATGAAAATTCAGGTGACTCCGAACACGTTTAGGCGATTATTGTCTACCTACCCTTGAAAGGCTAGTTTTAATTCTAGCAGTGAGGAAGTGAATATTTTAATTGTGGCTTCTAGACTGTGAGATGTTATTAGTGTTGACGCCCAGAAACGTGGCATTCCCTTTGATCCTCCCAATCGACATTCCCGCCTCAAAATGACAAGCGTTATAGAATTCAGTGAAATGAACTTAATTTTTCTTTTGCTTCTGTAACAGAGAGTGATTTAGCAGAGCGCTGCCCTTCTTCTTTCAAACAGGGCTGTGTACCAGCAAAGCATACGTCTCCTGCACATCCTAGCCAGTCGGGTACGCTGTGAAAGCCTGATAAATGTTCAATCACTCTAATGACCTAAGACTTCTTCCCGGATGTCCTTAGGCTTTTCTCTGGGGTGCAAAGACTACATTATTCTGGGAAGCGGTAGCAGTAATGGTTTGGTCAATTAGTGTGAGTATTAGCTGTGACTAGGTCCCAATGATGAAATCGTAGTTTTAAGCATTTTGGATGTAAGGCACAATATATCTAAAACCTCTTTTGTAGATTACATCAAGTTATAGCCCATATTTCATCAAAGTCCATTTAACGAAGCTTGCCAAGACTTGGAGAATCACTCTCTCTCAACCTCGTTTCCCCCTCGCTCCTCTCTCTTGTCAAACCCTGTTCTAAGGAAAAGAAGATTTGAAAGTCATTTGCAAAAGTATGAATGGCTAATAAGGCTGCAGATGTTTCCTCCTCCAGCAACAGTCTCGTTTTAACAGGAAAACGAGAAATTCTGAGACCAAAAACTGGAATGTCAGTTACAGAGTTTGCCCATCAAGAAAATGGGCAGAGCAAATAAATCCAACGCCCACTGTATTGGTCAGGATTCTCCAGAGAAACAGAACCAATAGGCACAGAACCAATAAGGTGTTGCTGTGTATGCACATGTTTGCACGTGCGGATTTATTTTCAAGAATTGGCCGGCAAGATTATGGAAGCTGGCAAGTCTAAATCTGCCGTGTGGGCCAGCAGTCTGGAGACCCAGGAAAGCCAATGGCGCAGTTCCGGTTCAGTGGCAGTCTGCTGGAGAATTCCCTCTTGCTCAGGCAGGCCGGTCTTTTTGTAGTACTCAGACCATCAAACGACTGGATGATGCCCACCTACATTACGGAGGGCAATCTGCTTTACCCAAAGTTCGTGGATTTAATTAAATGTTAATCTCGTCCAGAAATATCCTCCCACTTGCCACATAAAATTAACCATCACACTGGCTTTTGATAAGAACTGTCAAAAAAAAATATGGTTCTATTTGTTTACTTGTTACATAGTTTGTGTCCCTCATTATATATATTTTAATGTTTTATTTATTTATTTTGAGAGAGAGGGTGCATGGGGGAGGGGCAGAAGGAAGACAGAGAGTATCCCAAGCAGGCTCCACGCTGCCAGTGAAGAGCCTGACGTGGGACCCAATCCCATGAACCGTGGGACCACGACCCGATCAGCCACCAAGAGTCAGAAGCCCAACCGACCGAGCCACCCAGGTGCCCCTCCCTCATTATATGTGATCCCCTTGTCTTCAGTTCTGGTCAAGCTAAAGATAGTTACATATATATCCTCATGCTTGAAAATTTTTTTATCTTCTATATGTATAGGATATGATAAAGAGCTTAGAGGGAATTATTGATCATATCCAATTTGACAATGTGTATATTGAGCCCGTATTATATGCTAGGGGTTGCAGAAGAAATAAAAAAATGAGTGGGACATCGTCTTTATTGTCACATGACAGGAAGATTGTTAATACGTCTATAAACGTATAAGCACAATGAAGGGAGACTCAGAGAAGGGAGACATCACATCCCATTGAGAGAAAATGTCCATTCCTTCCCTCCTTCCTTCCTTCTTTCCTTCCTTCCTTCCTTCCTTCCTTCCTTCAACAAATACTTATTAAGGGACGCCCGGGTGGCTCAGTCGGTTAAGCATCTGACTTCGGCTCGGGTCATGATCCCGTGGTTTGTGAGTTCAAGCCCCGTGTCGGGCTCTGTGCTGACAGCTCAGAGCCTGGAGCCTGCTTCGGATTCTGTGTCTCTCTCTCTCTCTCTCTCTCTCTCTCTCGGCCCCTCCCCTGCTCATGCTCTGTGTCTCTCTGTCTCTCAATAATAAATAAACGTTAAAAAATGTTTTTTAATATAAAAAGCCCAACTTTTAAATATACAAATATTTAAATATATTTAAAAACCCAAGTTTTTAATATAAAAAACTTATTAAGTTCTCCTATAGGTCAATTACTATTTTAGGTTTTGTAAATACAGTAATTAAAAAAAGAAAGAGAAACCCCCTGCCCTCATGGAATTTAGTTTCACACTAAATAAGAAAACAAGTAAGTAGGGTGGTTTCAGGGCCCAATAGTCTTCCAGAGAGTGGGAAGTTAAATAAAAACAATAAAATGGAGTAACGAGAGAGAAGAGGACTAGTATTGCTATTTAAGTTAGGGTAGTCGGGCCTTTCTTTCTACACGGTGGCATTTGAACTGACACCTGAATGAAGGGAAGGAGTGATCTCTGCCCGTGTCTAAGGGAAGAGCATTGCAGTCAGAAGGAATAGCAAATGTAAAGCCTCTGAAGAAGTGATGAGTTTGGGGTGTTCGGGGAAGCCTTTAGAGAGGTAGCATTTGGGATGGAACTCAAAGAAGAGGTGAGATTTTTACCAGATTAGGGAAAGAGAAGTGCGTGCTGGTTTAGAAACACAAAACTTTCGAGGAGAGTGTTGGTTCTGTATTACCATGGCTTTATAACATCGAGTCAGAGGAGTTCGAATATATTGTAATATTTCATGTCTTAAGTCTCCTATTTCCTTTCCATTTTTACACAAGTAATGAGCAATGAAATACATTATGAAATATCCGAGTGTTAGCCTTCTCTGCCTGAAACCATGAAGAAGAGGGGTGAGGCGGTCAGGGGGACTCCCCAGAGTACACAGAAAGTACTGGAAAGTCCTCTTTCCTCAAAGACCTTTGCTCTGTAATTTCACAAAGGGGTTAATATGAAGTAAATAGCCTCAGTAGAAGGTTGAGTCTATCTGGCATTCACATCAAAGTGAGAATGATTTTGATCAGGTAACCGGATACTTCCTACGCATGCCAGTGCAATCTCAGGTCATCAGGAGACTTACAAGTTGTCTCGGGGCGCCTGGGTGGCGCAGTCGGTTAAGCGTCTGACTTCAGCCAGGTCACGATCTCGCGATCCACGAGTTCGAGCCCTGCGTCGGGCTCTGGGCTGATGGCTCAGAGCCTGGAGCCTGTTTCCGATTCTGTGTCTCCCTCTCTCTCTGCCCCTCCCCCGTTCATGCTCTGTCTCACTCTGTCCCAAAAATAAATAAACGTTGAAAAAAAAAATTAAAAAAAAAAAAAAACAAGTTGTCTCCTCTAAGCCCCCCCTGATGCTTTTGCCTCCACCAAGTGATCGTCCATCTTATAACTGAGCATAACTAATGATCTTCCTGAGACATCCCATTGCATCATTGGTCAGCTTTCATGAAATCGCGACCCTTGTAACAGCCATTGGTCTGAGACCTATACCTGTATCAGTTCGAGTTTTTAGTTACAACAAAATCCATTCTAGCTAACTTGAGCCAAAAGGGAATCTTTACAGGTTGCCGGACAACTTCCAGAATGTCTGGGAGTGGGCGGGGCCTAACCCTGGATCCTGCACAGCAACACAGCCAAGTAGAAGGCCTGACCACGCCATGGGGACACTAGCAGAAATTCCACTGACGCCACTGCAGTATTTTTCCTATTTCCTCTCTGAGCTTTGTTGAGATTAAGCATCTCTAGTTCCTTTAAATATTGGAGGATAGGGGCGCCTGGGTGGCGCAGTTGGTTAAGCGTCCGACTTCAG
The DNA here is from genome assembly GCF_022837055.1 of Prionailurus viverrinus. Taxonomy (NCBI): domain Eukaryota; kingdom Metazoa; phylum Chordata; class Mammalia; order Carnivora; family Felidae; genus Prionailurus; species Prionailurus viverrinus. The sequence goes on from NC_062579.1 coordinate 107,193,168, forward strand.
CCAGGTCACGATCTTGCGGTCCGCGAGTTCGAGCCCCGCGTCGATGGCTCAGAGCCCCGCGTCTGATGGCTCAGAGCCTGGAGCCTGTTTCCGATTCTGTGTCTCCCTCTCTCTCTGCCCCTCCCCCGTTCATGGTCTGTCTCTCTCTGTCCCAAAAATAAATAAACGTTGAAAATAAAAATTAAAAAAAAAATAAATATTGGAGGATATTGAGGTTTTGGGTCTGTTCGCCATCCTGGTACTTCTTCTCTGAGCACATCCCAGTATAAACCCGTCAAAACGTCAAACCGAGAATCGGGTCCATTTTTCAATTAGCTTTCAACCTGTGCAAAATGGAGCAGGCCTATCACCTATTCTAGAAACTGAACATCTATTAATATAGCTACGTAACACTGTTGACTCACAGAACCCTCTGAGTAAGACAGGAAGTCTTTTTCACATGTCTCCTGCTTTTATAAGGCGGGTCACCCCAAAACTGTAGGACTGTATTGGCAACATCTGGTTTATACGCAAAAGTAAACATCAAAATGTGTCACTACCAAATTTCATCTTGTTAAAAATCAGAATCCAAAACCTGATATCACCAGGCTCACGAGATGAGGAAAATCTATTTTCCAATGTAAGGCATTATCCCTTCTGGCTTTGTATCTACTAATGGTAGAATAAGCAGGTCAAGTATATTCTCACTCAATTCATGAATATAAATGAATAAGATAGACACTCATTACAGATGGGTTAATATTGATCTATGAATTAGGACAAAGATAATTTAACCCAATACGTATCAACACAATCATCTGGTCCCAATTCATCCATCTGATGCCATCGGATACCGGGAAAGGCTTTGTAAGATGCCACATGGAGATCCGGTTACGCTATTCTCACAGAATGCCCTTTCTCTGTCAGTCTGACAAAATTCAACATAGTTCCTCTCATCACCTCACCTCCATAAGGATCTGCCTCTTAATTTTCCTATTCCCGCCAGAGAGGCCCTTTCTCCTTCAGGCCACCCAGGATTGAAAGTGAAGCCATCTCTGATACTTTTCACGCTTTCTCCCCATTATTAACTAATCACTAAGCCAGTTGTTGGTTTTTCATTATAATGCCCTGGAACTCAGGTCTCCGTTTTCCACATCCACCACCCTGGATTGGGCCCTTATCACTTCCGACATGGGCCACTGCAAAAGCTGAACTGATTTCCTTCGTTCTTTTATGTGGTGACAGTGCAAAAATGGCTCCCTTTTACTCTTGTCAATCCCATCTAAAATGCACTCGTCCATTTCCTCTGTACACATTTATCAGACATTTGGGGGGACGGGCTGTTTCTTGTCTCCTACAATCTCTTTGTAAGCAAACTGAAGGCAGAGATTATATAGTATCAACCCCCATCACCGATCACACAAAATCTGTTTAATAGCGATACGGTACACAAATACAGTTACGCAGAGATCAAATACGTAGTGAATCAATTCACTTATTAAAGGTAGATATAAGATATTTTTGTAGTGCCAAATATTTTTGTAGTTCTGTGAAGATTAGCATATGCAACTTTTCAGAACCACACTGCATTCATCTGAGTGGTCTTGTAGTAAAGTATTAGGAATTTGTCAATTGAAACTCTTCCAAATGTATAGGATGCTACTCCAAGCAGAAATCTATCGGCAGACAAAACACCCTGGGTCCAACGCTTCACTTGTAGTGTTAGGCTGAATCATATTTGGCAGCAAAATCCATCCAGAGACCTCCAGAGACTCATTAAAACCAGATAACGCTGAAGCATGGCAAAATGGTTTCCATTTGGACCACGGTGCCAGCTTAATAGATACATGAAAAATAAAATGATTAAGTAGTTTCTTGTAAGGACATTTATCTGACGAGGCAGTTCCTAAAAACGGTCAATATGTGTACACATATATTAGGCCAATGCAGTTGACCTAACTTCTTTGAACCACATGACCTAGACACAAGTAACAGGACAGCTGGCCGGATGCCACACAATGTATGTGCTGGAATAGTAAACATAAACTATATAGCTCCAGAGTTGAAGTATTCGTACATAAATATGCCTCATCTGTACGACATAAAAAATGAGAATCGTCACTCTGTGGAAGAACCACTCTATGAGGCACATAGCTCAGTGGTTCCCAATCCTGTATATGATATATGTTTATCTCATCTCAAAGCAATTACAAATGTTTATCTAGGTGCTGGAATGATTCATCGCCATTGTAAAGAACCTGGAAAACACACAAGTACAAAAGAAAATGAAATTTTCCTGCTAGAATCCTACTACTCCGATATTATTCCTATTACCGTCTGGTAAAATGATGTCGTTTTAATATATTTTTTGATAAATGGGGAACTTATTGTGCATACGGTCACAAGAGATATTTTCTACAATAAAAAAATGGTTCTTCATTGTCTTATGTCATCCACGCTGCCTAATTAATGCCCGTACGTCTGTTCTTATCAATTTTAATCTTTTTGGTGATTTTCATTAGTGCTCTAACAGGTGAAGTCAAGAGCACAGGCATCATCAAGACAACTGTGTGATGTTTGTTTCGCCATTTTGCCAGCTATCGTGAAGCTCGCTTTTAAGAGACCTCACTCCGGTAGCTGTCAGCCAGTGGCAAGTAGGCCCCTCGCAGGGAAGACAGAGTGCCTTGTCTTCCTTCTTGGAGCCCCTGTGGTGAGGAGCATTGGACACTGGGAAGACTGCTTGTCTGGGAATCAGGAGATCCGAGCTCCGATTTTGACCCTGCCACTAAATCACCACCAAGTTCATTTTCTTACCTAGATATGGAACTAGGAGAGTGTTAGAAGAGAGAGAGTATTTGAAATGACTGGAAAGCTCGTCACAAAACCTATTCCGATCTGGACAGAAGGTACAGGTGACCAATGCATGACATATTGACTGTTGAACGATTGAGCAGCGTATCTAGTTCAAAAAGGGGATGATGCGAAGCAGTTACAGCTACAGCATTAAATTATCTGGGGATGTGGGAAAGGAGCGAGGGACAAAATTGTCAGCCCTTCTAACAATGCTTTTCAATGAAAAATACAAATAAAGGTCTCCTTTCCGACTACAGATGTTTGTTAATCATTACTAGATAATGCTAGGTCATGGATCTGCTGAGATTGGAGTCTTGACTCCCTATTGGCCTCTTCCTATAACATTCCTTTTTTTGCCTATTTTGTTTACTTTAATCCCCCAGCAATGGATCAATATAGGCCCATGGTAAACACCAAGAGAAGTCTCAAGCTAGGTAGTTCCTTATATTAAGGTTTTGAATTATAATATCTTGTGTCCTACTCATATTCTTTATCTTTATTTTTGAGAGAGAGAGAGAGAGAGAGAGAGAGAGAGAGAGTGTGTGTGCGCACGACAGAGAATCTTAAGCAGGCTCCTGGCCCAGTGCAGAGCCCAACGTGGGCTCATGAGATCATGACCTGAGCTGAAATCAAGAGTCAGACGTTTAACCAACTGAGCCACCCAGGTGTCCCCTATTCGTGTTATCATTAAAGTGGTGATGGTTAATGTTTCCTGAACTACATCTGCTGTTAATGCCTTTTATTTTTTTTTATTATTTTTTTTTGTTAATGCCTTTTAAAACGGACTAGGAAAACAACTATCCGTATGAATAAGGTTTATTAATGAGGCATCCTGTTTTTGTTTCTGGGGGGGCTCAATATCGGTGACTCAAGGTTAGAGAATGATGTTATGTGGCTCTTCAAGACCTCACAGCTGACAGAGTGTATTATGAATGATACCAAGGAGCAGAGCTCTGACAACCTCTCACGGTGATAAAGCACTGGGGCCAGACACAGGCAAAAACCTAAGCATCACAAATCCCTGTCGCAGAGATCTCTACGTTTTCAACACTAATCACAGCCGGACTTCCAGAATAAGAGAGAAGCCCCACTTTCCTAGCCACCTGCCCGTTTCCCACCCCCGACACTGCTCCTGTGTTTCCCTTCCTTCGACCTGGTTTCTCTTCCCTTCATTCAAATTGCATCTTGGTTTGCTTTGACCAATTAGAGTGCAAAGTCAGGGAGCAGTCTCTGAGGGGTGGAGAAAGGCAAGAAACTTCTGGCGGAATCAGAGACTTGCCCGGTGACGTCCACGGCCCGGCAATTCCCTGTTATTAGCCGCGGGAAGCCAGGAAAAAAGGGATTGCGTGTCAGATGAACCAAGGGGCGAAGGACAGGAAACGTCAAGTATCTCTTTTTTTTTTTTCTTCTCGGGGATCTGGGGGGGGGGGGCGCTCTCTGAATGCTACGGGGAACTCTGAGGGGAAGTGACAAAGCACTGTCACATGGAATTTGAAGGATGGTGGCAGGAGAACAGACTGAACGACACGTAAACCTTTCCCGGTGACACTTGGATAAACATACCAGTCCCCAGCAGCACAGCCGTAAACACCAGCTGAGGACTTTATAGAAAAGCAAGCAAGCAACCAACCAACCAGGGGACCGAGGATATTGCATGGGATCAGCGGCCAGTTTACAGCACCTCAAGGGGCTAAGGGAGTGACAAGGGAGAAGGGCATTCAGACGGGATGCCAAGAGCTCTGCGTTTTGTTAAGTGTCTGTTCACACCCACGGAAGCCTTGAGACCAATGAAAATTCAAGTGTTTGCCTGCTACTGGAAAGCAAAGGGTTAACCAGATACCTCCTAAAATATGTCTTCAGTCTTCTCTTGGTCTTACAGCCCCAGCAGTAAAATAATCACCCCTGACGGGGCTAACGTTCAGCTAAGGACATTCCTACACAGCCCGATCTATTGTTGGTATCTGCTCTAGTCACCCAGATGTTTGGGGTAGTTTTTTAATGCTTATCTACTTTTGAGAGAGAGAGAGAGAGAGAGTGCGCGTGCGCATGAGTGGGGGAGGGGCAGAGAGAGAGAGAGAGAGAGAGAGACAGAATCTGAAACAGGGTCCAGGATCCGAGCTGCCAGTACAGAGCCCACGAACTGTAAGACCATGACCTGAGCCGAGGTCCAGGCCGGATGCTTAACAGGCTGAGCCACCCAGGCGCCCCTAGGCTAGAGTACGTTTTAAGGTGGTTTTTGAAAGATAGAGTTTCCCCTATGGTTTTGCCTGAGATACACTGCTCATGCAAAGGAGGCCCTCTTCCAGAGCGTCACCGGAGAGAGGTCGGGGGTGTTCCCGTGAAGCAAAGCTTCCCTAGTTTATTTACCTTTGACAGCCCAATGCTGCCAGCTATTTAAGAGCTGGCACAGCTAATAAGCCAGGGAAGACTTGAGGAAGGAGTACATACAAGCTAAAAGAACTGATGAATAGCAGATGGTTTAGGAGTCCCAGCAAGAGCCCATTAAGCCTCTCCTCATCACCTCCGTCTTCCTCTAGTGCCGGTTGAAGGGTTTCTCTCACGGCTGCTCATCTCCACCAAAGCCTGGAGACCCCAGAAGTTCTAGCTACTTCGAAAGCCAAACAGATAAAAGTCTAGAAAACTTCAAATCACAGCAGGGCATGCTGGGTGGGTTCCCCTGGGTAAGCAGGTGGGTCAGCTGGAGCAAGAGCAGTACAAGATAGTTAGCAGGGTAAGACCCTCGTCCTACACGGCTCCTTGAGATGTGGAAGCATCTAGTGTCTCTGGTCACACGGCCGTAGCTCGTTTCCTGCCACCTTCCCAGTCCAGCTCGTGGTTATTGGACAAGGAAGAGAAGCACAACGAACAGTGCCCACATCAAGTCACCCACCCGTTCAATCTGAGGGCTGGGGGTGAGAGTGGCTGCAAGTGGGGGAAAAGTAGCGGTAAATGTGAAGATTCTGATTCTAAAATAGAAGGTCAAGTTCATTCCTCTAAGCAAGTATGGGAGGATCTTGGAAGTTCACGATCCCTGCGTGTCATCTCATAGCGCAGGTGCAGTCTTACCAACAGGCAGAGAGATGGGTTGTGACCACCAAATATCTTTTTTCGTTTCATACAGTTCTGTCAGACGTTGTCCAGCCATAAAGACCTGGCTGAAAATGTACAGGAAACTCAGAGAGGTAGGGGTCTTACCAAGTGGGCAGTATCCGTGGTATGGTGGATGGTGCCCAGATTTTGGAGCCAACGAAGCCAGGGTTCAGATCCCAGATCTGCCACTGAATGTGTATGCTGTGACTTCAGTCAACATGGTCTCAGTTCTCTCATTTGTTAAATGGGACTGACACTAGCACCCATTTATGAAGGTTTAATTAGGATTAACTAAAATGCTGTCTACAAAGCCCCTAGCACAAAGGTCTGGCACTTAATGGGTGCTCAATAAATGGTTATTCACCTCCTCTACACTTTGCCCTCCTTTTTTCTTGGCTTCCTGGAGTACAAGGTCTTAAGTCGGCCTTGAGACACAAACATGGGCCTAGGAAGGCCAAAAAAGTGAAGGGCGACTAATCATAACACTTCTTTTCTCCAAACCATAGCTAAAGGTAAACCATTGCTGCCTTGTGGCTCTGAAAGGCTCTCCTTTAACCACCTGGAGCATCTAGAAGGGAAGTTAAAATGAACAGTTCCTTAAACCGGAACATTTAAAATGCTATTACAAGAGGCAGGAGGGAAAATTTAATGACTTCTCAAGGCTCCTTAGTCTGTTCTGCACATCTTCACTCTGAAGACATCAGCCAGGTGGGCTTGGTAGGGTATGGGCTTGTCAGGGTAGGGTACACCGTGGGAGACTCAGGAGCCCTTCAGCTTTGCCCCAAATGCTTGATAAAGACCCCCACTCATGAAGAACTCATACTGACTGATCAGAGAAATCGAGGAATTGGAGAGAGGAGCTAAAAAATCTTTCTGGGTAGCCCTTTTTGAGAATGGGGAAGAGGAAGACCGAGAAGGAAGGATGCAGGCAGTGGTGTTACCAAGCAGGCCGCCCCACTTACCTTGTCTAGAATCAGCCACAAAGTTTGCTCTCAGACGAGCCTAATGGATCAGTGGCCCAAAGCCCAGACATTACACAGGATTTAGTTCAGAAAATAACTGAAAGTTACAAATGCTTGTTAGAGTCAAGTCATTCCCCTAAAAAGGCTCTGCTTTAAGAAATTCTGGGGAAGAGCAAACGTGTTACAAATGTGGCAGAGTTTCCATGTCAAATTGGAAGTTCCTACGTTGAAGTCACGTGAAGATAAATTAGAACCCATTCCTTTACAAAAAGATTCACACCAAGATTTTTTTCAATAGTGCATTTTAGAATGGCTCTTCTCCATATGCAACTCCTCGTGAAGGTACCTATTGAGCACAGGCAGAAAGGCCTGTACAAAAATGGAAAGAAGTGATGATTTATGAAGAGCCAAGGAAAGCAAGCATGAACTGGACACGACTCTTCTGATTAGTTCAACTGCCGTCTCATTGGTCAACCTGTGTTCATCACCAATAGCTAAGAACAGCTGAATAAGTTACCCAATGAGCTGAAACTTTGAGTGTGGTTCCTGAATTGGCTGGAATGAAACATTTCCACAAAGTTTTTATGTATACCAGCATCCCTTGTAGTAAGTATTGCATTCTGTAGCTACATACTATTGTTAAGCCTATTAAATACTGATTCTAGGGGCCCGGGAAGTCTCCATGTGTCAGCTACAGCTCTTTTGGTGATAGAGGAGAAATTAGAATTTAGAAAGGCAAGAAGGAAATAAAATTAGTTTCCATTAAAATTAAAGGAAAGCATTAGCTGACTTCATTAAGGCGAGTCAGAGCCATTAGGAAATCAAATTACATGTCTAAAATCATGAAGCCCACAGATAGAGCAGTAAGTATGGAATCTATTTCCCTTCTAAATTTATCCAGTATTACCTCAAAACCCTGCCAGAAACATAATTCATTTTCTCATGCCCCCTTCCTCGTTAGAATTCTAGAACTTTACATAAGAGACTACAATTATCCTATATTGTAAGACACGTACAATGTTGTTATCCTGTGTTTATTCCTGGAATTGGATCCCAGACAAAAACAGCCTACACAATCAAGAGCAATTTCAAAATGAGCCGAGTTTTTACTTGGATTTCTTAAACACTGCTGTATCACTCGGAGTTCCAGCAGGACATAAATGGCACACTCAAAGGGTATAAGTGAGGAAGGTTTGATATAGGGGTCATTTTTACAAAGGGGTGGGCAGGTTATGAGAAACCAACAAAGATGATAAAGTGCCTGGGGGACTTAAGGACAGAGGGAAGCTGCTACCATGCTTAGGACTGAAGGAACCAGGGGAGGGAAGTGGTGTTACTAGAACTCAGCGAGAGCCATAGCCATGAAAGAATGGGGAATGAAAACCCTACCCCACTGCTCTCTTTTTCCATCTGCTGATCTCATGCCAGTGCCTCCCACTGACTGAATCTGACCTTAGCCCCAGCTAGAGACCCAGGAGGTGCAGTACCTAGGGCCTCTCGGGGTACAAAGTAGAGCAGAGAAGGGTAGGGAATGACTCCACAGGGACAAGTGGAGAATAACCAGCATACCTATGAATAGGGATTCATAAGCCAGATCAACACTTCCTCAATATGTCTCATTTCTCTTTCATCCACTTCCTTCATAAGCCATAGCTGTTCTCTTCATAATCCCTGAAGGACTCCTCCAGTTCTCTACTCTAGATACCTCTTATCAATGTCTCCTGCTCTCCCCTTTTACTTTGTTTTAAAAGTAAGCTCTACAACCAACATGGGGCTTGAACTCATGGCCCCAAGATCAAGAGTCGCATGCTCTACCGATTGACCAGCCAGGCACCCCTCTCTCCCATTGCTCTTTATTTATTCTATGTCACAAGACTCCAAGAGTGGATCTGGTAAGGCAGAGCCGTCTTTCCGGGGTGCAGGAAAAGAAGAGACTGACACATGTCAAGCTAGAATTCTCGTTAGCAAGTGGGAGGAGGGAAACACTAGAGGACTTGGTTTATTAACCATTTTTATCCCTTTACATTCATATTTTCTACAATTCTAACCTCACCATCCATTCCTTACCACCAGCATCACCACGACTCTTACCACCACTCAACTGTCACTCTGCTAAAGCCACACCTGCTAATAACCCCCAAGGTTTTAAGTCTTGTGTCTTGACTCCTCTGAGAGCCAATGCCACTATGGTTTCAGCAACCTCTTTCTACCTTCTTTCCCCAGGACTTAAGAGTACAATAAAACCTTGGATTGCAAGTAACTTGTTCTGCGAGTGTTCTGCAAGACAAGCACACATTTCTAATACATTTTAACTTGATACACGGGCGGTGTCTTGGAATACGAGTAGTACGAGATGCCGAACGTCACGTGATCACAACTGAGACAATGGTCCTGGAAATTCGCCTTGATACACAAGTGCTTTGGATTACACGCATGTGTCCGGAGCAAAGTATGCTTGCGAACCAAGATTTTACTGTGTTGTGTAAAGAAGTAGAGTGGGGTCGCTTTTTTTAATTTTAAAAATTAAAGCAATATGGTAATGAGCCTGCAGTTAATGGAGCTTATCATCATCTGCACATAGTCAGGGAAAGAGACAGTCAAATAGAGCCCTACTGAAAGCACTGTCATCCCACGGTGACTATGTGCATGGCTAGGCTGTACCTTCTAGGGAGCAATGACAGAGGCAAACAGACTTTACTGAAGTAATTCAGCCAGTCAGCAAACAAATAAACGAGAAAACAACGAGCCCAAAGGGGAAAGTGGGGGCAGTATCCACAGTTGCTTCAATATATTATCTAAAATGTCCAGCTTCCATAATAATTTAGGAAACAGGAAGGCCTGACACAAATAAGAGGGGAAGATCAGACAACAGGAAACAACCTATGAGATGAAACAGATGTCATACAGTAACAGACAAAGACTTCAAAGTAGTCATTAAAAGTGTGTCCAAAGAAGTAAAGGAAACCGTGCTTAATAAAGGGGGTTATGACAATGTCTAGTTACATACACAATGTCTATAAAGAAGGAGAAATATAAAAGAGCACCAAACGAAAATGCTGGTGCTGAAAAGTACGGTACCTGAAGTGAAAGTTTCACCAGAGGGGCTGAACACGAGATGTAACAGCTCAGAGCCTGGAGCCTGCTTCAAATTCTGTCTCTCTGCCTCTCTCTCTCTCTCTCTCTCTCTCTCTCTGCCCCTCCCCCACTCATACTCTGTCTCTCAAAAATAAGTAAGAACATTTAAAAAATTAAAAAAAGAAGTATGTTGTTAAAAAAAATAGGGATTATGCAATCTGTAAAACAGAGAGAAGAAGAAGAAATATGAAGAGAGCCTCACGGAAATGCGGGATACCACTGAGGGCCCCAACGTATGCGTCATGGGAGTGACAGAGGAGCGAAAAGAGAAAAAAAAAGAAGTTTGAAGAAATAATGGCTCAAAACGTGCCCCATTTCTTGAAACATGTTAATCTCAGTGATCTCCAAATACAATAAAAGCAGAGACCCCAAAACATACACACAATCGTAAAAGGGCTGAAAGACAAAGAAAAGGAGGAAATCTTGAAAGCAGTAAGAGAAAAATGGCTCATCAGTTAGAAGGGAGCCCCAATAAGATAAATAGCTGACTTCTCATCAGAAACATTGGAGGCCAGAAAGCAGTATGATAATGTATTCCAAATGCTCAAAAAAGAAACACCACCTGTCAACCAAGAATCCTATATCCAGCAAAACTATATTTAAAAAATGAAGAGGAAATAAAGACATTCCACATGAAAAAAAAAAACTGAGAGAATTTGCTGCTAGCAGACCTGCCTTACAAGAAATATGAAAGTAAGTTTTTCAGGCTGAAAGTAAGTAAGCTGAGACAATAATTCAAGAACACACACACACACACACACACACACACACGTGCACCAGTTAAGGTAATTATGTAAATATAAAAGATAGTATAGATGAATGACATCAGCAAAATGATGGAGTAGGCAGCTCCAGGGTTACATCTACCCCTGCCCCTGAAGAAGCATTAAAAACCAAGCAGAAACTGTCAGAACCAACTATGTCAGAATCCTGGAAAATAGTCAAAAGTTTAAAGCAACCGAGCAAACACGGACTCAAGAAAAAGGCAACTTACAAACGATCGGAAAGTTTTGTGGTGTTTTACTTGCCCTTGTCCCATCTCCTCCCCTCCGTGCTACTGGTGGTCTTGCTCGCCAAGCAGTTAACAACCTGCAACCCCAATGTGGGACCATGGTCCCTGAGTCTGGAGGAAACAGAACAGACTTTCCCCCCAAACTACTGTGTATGTCTGTTCTAACCTCTTTGGGGCTTCCCGAAAGACTAAACACGAGGAATTCATCTCTGTTCTAACTTTGGACTCGAGCTAGAAAAGTGGCAAGAATTTGCTCAAAAACACTTCAGGTTGGCCCAGCAACTCTCAGAAACTAGGAGCAAAACGCCATAAGTGAAACATACAATAGACCACCTAAGGCACGGCAATAAAACCTGAGGAGAGTTTCTCTCTGAAACTAGGATATTCAAAGGCAGCTGTGCATCTGTGGTAATTTAGACAGGCACGTCCATGTCCAGGGCCAAGATTTACGCTTAGAAAAGACCTAAGAACACCCGAAGGTTTCATCTGGGACTGGTTCCTAGACTCAGTGTAAGCCTAAAGGTTGAAGGAGTGCCCTGGCAGAGCTAATCTGCAGTGATGAAGAGAGGTGCCATTTGTGTGTTTGTCTGAGCTCCTGAAGGTCAAGGACATCTCTGTCAGAACACTACCTGAACACAAGCTAAAGAACAGAGATTTCAGGGGCGCCTGGGTGGCTCAGTCGGTTGAGCGTCTGACTTCGGCTCAGGTCATGATCTCATGGTCCGTGAGTTCGAGCCCCGCGTCGGGCTCTGTGCTGACGGCTCGGAGCCCGCAGCCCGCTTTGGATTCTGTGTCTCCCGCTCTCTCTGCCCCTCCCCCACTCACGCTCTGTCTCTCAAAAATGAATACACGTTAAACAAACAACAACAAAGAACAGAGATTTCAGTGAAATAAAAAGGAATACATGTCTTAGCAACATCAGTTTGGGTTAGTCACTAAATACACTACTATAGTCTTCAACAATCAAAAAAAAGCAAACCCTGAGGAAGAGGGAGTATTTTAGAGAAGCTAATATTTGAGGGGGTCTTAAGGAACAGGAAGACTCAATGGAGAGTAGAGAGAAAACCTTTTACTATGGAGGAAAACAAGGAGGCCACACTATGGAAAAAATAACAGTATCTGGGGCACCTGGGTGGCTCAGTTGCATAAGCATCCAACTCTTGATTTCGGCTCAGGCCACGATCTCAGTCGTGAGACTGAACCTAGTCTAGTGTTGGGCTCACGCTGGGCGTGGAACCTGCTTCAGATTTTCTCTCTCTGCCCCTATCTCTGTCTCTCTCTCAAATAAGAAAATAAATAAATAAATAAATACTTTTTAAAAAAGAAAATAACAATATCTAATCGTGGACTTAGCACAAATCAGCCTCTGATCTACAAGACTGATTGTCCTTTGGGGAAGAAGGGCAAGGAAAAAATTATACCATTCATTATTTCCTGATGAAGGTGCAGGAAAATGAGAGTTACTTCCTCCAACTGGAAGGTTATCCTTTCCATGAGTTTGGCAAGTGCTGAAACTACTTCAAGAGCTCTTCTTGAAGAGGACTAATACGAATGTTGGGAGTTAAGAGGTGGTTACTACCTGATGGTAAAAATCAGACCTTGGCCCATACTCTAAGTTTACAGATGGGGAAAACAAGGCAAAGGGAAAGAATGGGACTTTACCACCAAATACATTAAGGGTCTACAATTTGAGCTAGGCCTTAAGAAATGGGTTACATTCTAGCTTTTCCTTCTCTTTTCCCCCTAGTGTCTTTTTTGGCAAACATGGAAACAAGTTCTATGATGCAGAAGATACCTCATCGATGTCTCCTTTTAGATACCCTCTTACACCAAGGAAAGAAAGATACAGATGTCATTATTTGATCTTTTTTGTACGTGGATCTATAAACATCTTATCAGTACCCCCTCGAGATATACTATTTTTAATGAAGTAAATAATGTCTAAATTTTCTGTAGTGCTTTAGAAGTGACAAAGCATTGTTATATATTCAATTTAATCTATACAACTTTACGCAGCAGGTATCAGTATCCTCAATTTTGGGAATGGTGAAACAAAACCAAAGACCATTTAAACAAATCCCCAAGTGGCCCAAATCACACAACTAAGAAGCCACTAAAATTCAAATCTAAATTTCCTGGCTTCAAATTAACTCTCGCAATTACCCCTGACTTCATCTTCTTACTAATCAAATCCCACATATTTGGCTTCCTAAGCAGGTCTCGAATCTGTCCCCTCTTCCCCATGCCTGCTCTAACTGGCCTACCTCATCTCAGCCCCTGTTGTGTCTCCCCTGCACTGTTGCAGTAATACCTCAACTTTTCTCTGTCCTCACTCTCCCATCCCTAAAATGCGGCCGTCATGCAATAGCCAGATGCAAATCTGAACATGTGTTTAAGATATAGCAAATGAAAATGGAAGAAGAAGTCAAAAACTGGTACTCTTTTAGTCTAAATGCATTTATATGTTGTTATGGGACTTCAGCCATGTAGTGCCATGCAGTTTGTCTCTCTGTGTGTGTGTACATTCTTTCAGTGGTTTTGCAACCTCCCTGGGAAGACAGAATTAGCATTCTCAACACCAATACCCCCTCAAAGAAAGGGGCACACAATAAAGTGCTCAACTGCCTGTAATTAAGAGCCAGGATGGATGAGAAAGTATCACAGGCTTTATTCTCTTGGTTTGAGAAGCTGCTTTGAAACAAAAAAAATCACTGTTTCAAATTAAATAACTAGAATACCTTTAAAGCGTTCATATCTGTTCGCTTTGCTTTTCATCCTTAAAACACACTCGTACACTCAAACACATGCGATGCGATGTACAATTCCATTAAGATCTCAAGCTCGTTAATGAGAACGTTACCTCTGGTGGAAACCGTGATTGCTTTCCTCTAACACTTTCACGCTGAGTGGTACCACCTCTGTCCTCAGCCCAAATGGCTTTTCAAGTTGCTGAAGGGAGTTTTTCCTCATCATCGAAGTGAAATGCCAGGCTTATAATAACCACTGCCTGGAGACAGGAGCTAACAATCTATTACACCAAGCCCCAAGAATCAATTAAACTACTTTATTGAATCAATGAGTCAAACTTTCATCAAGGAGCCTCTCTAAGGCCCTAAAGCACAGCCATCCTCTCCTCGGGTATCCATTCATCTTACTGTTTGCTTGCCCTCCTCCTACATTCTCCTATATGTCTGTCCGTTTCCTATTTTGGCCAAAAATGCATGCTATATTTATCTGGCAGGCCAAGGCAGTGGCTGTTAGCTTAAGACCACTAGACACAATTTTTAGCGAAGAAGAGAACCATATGGCGAGGGTGGCAGGGGGAAGAAAGAAAACACCTAAGAACTTGATCATTCTATACTAAAATACACCCAAACATCACAAAACCTTATTTAAGGAAACAAAACTGCACCAGAATAAGTGACGTCTCATGCCATGTTACTGAATGCGAAGATCTGATGCTATACGAATATTCGGGTTTTTTCTAAATTACTCTATACGTTGCACACAATTTAAAAAACAGCGGAATTTACTCTGGCACTTAAAATTCCTCTTGTGCTCATCAGAAAGAATAAACATGTGATCCATCAAGAAACTGTGTAAAAGAAAAAATTAAGGGGGCGCCTGGGTGGCTCAGTCACTTGAACATCTGAGTTTGGCTCAAGTCATGATCTCACGGTTCTTACGATCAAGCCCCGCATCAGGCTTGATGCTGTTGGTGCAGAGTCTGCTTCAGATCTTCTGTCCCCCTCTCTCTCTGTCCCTCCCCTGCTCCCACTTGTGCTCTCTCTTAAAAATAACTAAAACATTAAGAAGTGTTTTTAATTAAAGTGTACTTGTTTTAAAAATAATTCTAAAAGCATAATACGGCCACAGAGTCAGCTCAATGAAACGCAGGAGGAACTCTTGAGAGATACTGAAGAATATATCAAATATAAACATATGATTAAAATGTCATGTCAATTTGGGGGCACTTGGGTGGCTCAGTTGGTTAAGCATCTAACTCTTGATTTCGGCTCAGGTCATGATCTCACGGTTCGTGGGTTCGAGCCCTGCATCGGGCTCTGCGCTGACAGCCCGGAGCCTGCTTGGGATTCTCTCTCTCCCCTTCGCTCTGCCCCCCCCCCCAAATAAACAAACACTAAAAAAAGTCATGTCAATTTAATAGGAAAAGGAAAGTTGTCATACATGATGTAACAAAAGCCAGCAAACCAACAAAACCTTATGTGAGGAAAAAACACTATGAAGAAAATTGAAGTCAAATGATGAAACGGGGGTGGGGCGGGGGGAACCTACTATGTAAACCACTATTCCAAATCAAAGAGAAGAAAAGTGACATTTTCCCCAAGTTGATAATTATATGAATTCAAAAAAAAACAAACAGAAGGCAAACAAACATGGAGACAAGTTAAAACATGAAGAAGTCCAATCTCACAAGTCACGAAGGGATGTCAGTAGAGACGATTTTCACCTACTAAACTGGCAGAACCTTGTAAAATTCTAAAAACTAGTGTAGGCGATGGAATGGGGAATGGGAACATGATAGGCTGAAATTGAGAAAGTCATCTGATGAACTTCTGGGGGGCACTTTAGCAGCGTGGACCCAAAAACCTTAAAAGCATACATCAGCTGGGACACAGGTTCTGCTTCTAGGAATTTATCTGAAGGAAATAATCATGGAAATCCGCAGAGATGGAGCTACCAGAATGCTCATGTCAGTGTCATATGTGATGCCGCAAAATTTTTTATCTTCTTTTTGATCTCCTTCACCCTAAATGTCTACAATATACAGTTACTTCGGTTATAGGAGAAAAATAACCATGTGCTTAGGAGAAGGGTTAAACAAACGAGGGGGGGGGGACCACTGGGCTAGCCACCAGATATTATGGATCCCAAAACTAGATGTACTTCAGAATCATCCGAATAGCTCTTTTTAAAAACGTCTTTATTGGAGAATGTGTCTGTTCTGGCTTCTAGCCTCTATTAGCTGATTAGCCATCATCCTCATGGCTATTAACAAGCCAACTCTGTGCCCATGTCCTCTGCCATCATTCTTGGCCTGCAGAAGAGGGCCACCATTTAACTTCTCAATGAACGTGCTAGTGCATATTCCCGAGGACCTTGGTGAATGGTGGTTCCTCTGTGGCACATAATTCTCTGGTGGGTTGTGTGGCCCTCCATAATATATCCCTTACAGTAGGCTCACTTTCCTAAGCCTTTTTATACCTTTCCCCTACCACCTGCTAGGGAAACTCTGGGATCCACTTCCCACGGCCTGAGCTGTATCTTTCTCCAGGTTTCCAAGAGACACGCTAAGTGGATTTGTACCATGCGCAGGGGTCCTTGCCAGGGTGTTCGATCTTGTGCCCTAAGGAAATGCCCTGAGTCGATTCTCAATAATCCACGCTTGCATCCCAGCTCCCTTGGAGAAGCACCTTAAAATCCAATCCCATGGAGTCGTATGGCTTCTACAAGACATGCTAGCCAATTCTTGTAGCTCCTTCCATGTGTAATTCCTTTCTTCTTTATCAGACCCGTTGTATCCTGAGTTCGGTTATGCTGGGATTTACCCCTAGTCATTGGTCCGGCAAACAGGAGAAGAAATGAGACATCTCTGAGGACTCAGGGGTACCTGTTGCCTTGCGTCGGAGAAGACTTCCGTTTTTTACCTCATGGGAAAAGGGCTAGCTCTGACTCCAGAATGGCAGGCCATCTCTGCAAGCTCTGAGGGGTTTGGGGGGAATCTACAGAGCCAAAATCCTCAAGAGCATCCTCTCAGCTGTCCAATTCTCGTGTTTCAGGGACCCTCCCAAGAACAGATATGACGGTCGCTGACGATTCCAGCACCTCCGGAGCTGTAGGATCCTAACTAGCAGATCCTGAGTTTATTGCTCAGCTGTGCCTGTCTTCCCACTGGGGAAGATACAGGCCTCTGCAAACTACCAAGGAGACTTGCTACTTCTTACACATGGCCTTCAGCTGGTCTTAACCACGCTTCGTTTCTTATTATCTCTCTGCAGGGCATTAGTGCAACTAACAGCCAGCAACTCCTGCTGGTCCACATCGAAAATACTTTTTAAATATTTCTTAAGTTTATGTATTTATTTTGAGAGAGAGAGTGCACGTGCGCGCATGCACACACGAGCGCGCGCGCGGGGGAGGGGCAGAAGAGAGAAAGAGACAATCTCAAGCAGGCTCCACTGTCAGCATGGAGATCATGACCTGAGCCGAAACCAAGAGACTCCTAACTGACTGAACCACCCAGGCTGCCCCCACCACGGCAAAATTTAAAACGTTAGCTCTTCATAACATACTGTTAATAAAAATAAACAAGTGACATTCACAAAGAACATATTCTGGGCCACAAAACAAAGCCCAACAAACCTAAAATGGTTCCATCTCTACAAACCATATTCTCTGACTGTAACAGAATTACACAAGAAATCAGAAAAAGAAATATGCTGGAAACTCCTCGTGGGTCAAAGTGGAAATCACAAAGCAAACGAGAAAATACTCTTGAGTTTTAGTACAACAAAACACAACAGGGGCGCCTGGGTGGCTCAGTCGGTTAAGCATCTGACTCTTGATTTCGGCTCAGGTCATGATCTCACGGTTCATGAGATCCAGCCCTGGGATGGTGCACTGACAGCACAGAGCCTGCTTGGGATTCTCTCTTTCTCTCTCTCTCTCTCTCTGCCCCTCCCCAACTCGTGCTCACTCTCTGTCTCTGTCTCTCTCTCTCAAAAATAAATAAATAAATAAATAAATAAACATTAACAAAGGAAGAAAAAAGAGAGAAAGAAAGATTCTCTCTCACTCTCTCTCTCTTTCTCTCTCGGTGCTTGGGTGGCTCAGTTGGTTAAGTATCCGATGCTCGATTTCAGTTCAGGTCATGATCTCAGTCTGTGGGTTCAAGCCCCATGTCGGGCTTCGTGCCGTCAGTGCAGAGCCTGCTTGTGATTCTGTCTCCCTCTTTTACTGCCCCTCGCCTACTCGCTCTCTCTCTCTCTCAAGATAAATAAAAAAAATAAACTTAAAAGAAATTCTCTCTCTGCCCCTCTCCCGCTCACACACATGCTGTTAAAAACAACAACAACATAACCAGAATTTGTGAGACACAACTAAAGCAGTGCTGAGAGGACCATGTATAATATTTGAGGCTTCTATCATAAAAGAAAGATTGCGTATTAATGATCTAAGATCTCACAAAAAGAAACCAGCTAAAGAGCAAATGGAAGAAAAAGGAGAACAAAAAATATAAAGATAAGAGCAGTAAAACTGACAAAAAACAAAAACAAAAAAACCAGCAGTGAATCAGTGAAACTAAAAGCAGGTTCCTTTAAAAAGTCAATGTAATTGATAAACTAGCTGAACTGACCAAAAAAAAAAAAAAAAAGACATCAATTACAAATATAAGGAATGAAAGAGGGGAAATCACCATAGATAATAGAGATGTTAAGAGGACATTAAGGAGGGGCACCTGGGTGGCTCAGTCGGTTAAGTGTCCGACTCTTGGTTTCAGCTCAGGTCATAATCTCATGGTTTGTAGGTTTGAGCCCCGTGTCAGGCTCTTCACTGATGGCATGGAACCTGCTTGGGATTCTCCTTCTCTCCCTCTCTCTCTGTCCCTCCCCAGCTCATGCTTGCACTCTTTCTCTCTCTCTCAAAATAAATAAGTAAAGTTTAAAAAAAAATGGGGCGGGCAAAAAGGATGGGCGCCTGGGTGGCTCAGTTGGTTAAGCATCCAACTCTTGATTTCAGTTCAGGTTGTGATCCCAGGGTCATGGGATCCCACGTCAGGCTCTGCACTGAGCGTGGAGCCTCCTTGAGATTCTCTCTCTCTCTCTCTCTCTCTCTCTCTCTCTCTTTCCCTCCCTCCCTCCCTCTGCCCCCTCCCCTGCTCACACAGTCTCTCTCTCTCTCTCTCTCTCTCTCTCTCTCTCTAAAAAAGTTTTAAAAATTAAAAAAAGAGGACAATAAGGAATACCACAAACAATATTATAGCAACAAATTTTACACCTTGGAAAAAAATGGATAAATTCCTCAAAAGATAGGAGCTTCCGAAGTTCACTGAAGGAAACACGGATAACTTGAATAGTGCTATGTTATTCAAACAAAGTGAACGTGTAGTTTAAAAACTTCCAACAAAGAAAATTTCTGGCCCAGATGGCTTCTCTGGCAAATGTTATCACACATTTAAGAATAATAACAACTCCACACAAATTCCTCCAGAATATGTAACAGGAGGAAACCCTTTCTAACTCAATTTATGAGACCAGCATTACACTGTTAAGGAAACCAGACAAAAACATTACAACAAAAGAAAATCACACGATATTCCCCATAAACATAAATGCAAAACTCCCCAACAGGACACAAAATAGACACCAAGCACAGAAATGGAATCCAACAATACATAAGAAGTGGGCCAGTGGGTGGGGTTTATCTCAGAAAAAAACATGACTATCTCAACATTCATTATCAATCAGAAGAATTCACCATACCAATTGACAAAACAAGAAAATCTTATGATCATCTCAGTAGATGAAGAAAAGTAAGAAAATTTTACAACCATTCAGGCCAAAAAAGAGGAGAAGTCTTAGAAATCTAGTAGTAGAAAAGAACTTCCTCGACCTGATAAAGGCGATCTCCAAAAACGTACATTTCTCCACTGGAGATCTACTTCTACAATTTTAGTCACAGCGAAAGTTTATCTTCCACTTTATACTGAACAGTGACTTTTATCCACATCCGAAAAATTCACCGTAAGCTTTTGAGACCTTGGATTAATGAGGCATATTCTAAGATTACCACTGGTTAACATCACGATAGGCAGTCTAGAACCTCTTTAAGCGTGTGTAATTCTTCCAGAAAATAAACCTATGTCCCTTACTCTGTTGGGATAGACACGTGGTTAACACGAGTTGGTATTGGAGACCAGGAAGGCGAAGAGCATTTTATGTAGATTTCTAACCACTCCTTACGCTGGCATATTGCCCCAAGTCCATGCATGCTTTCTGAAGCACTTGGGAACTCCAATCAAAGCCTTGCTTTGACAAAGAAAGATGAATTGATGTCTTCTTGTTATTCCCCTCTGCAGCTGCTCAGGATGAGGTTCTTCATGTCCCGTCAAATCACTTACCAATCTGCTCTCCACGGTATATTTTTCAAATATCTCCCCTTCTTCTTTGGGTACGGTTTTGGTCATGGTTATGGTCATGTTTCTTTATTGTTGTTTTAAGGGGATTTGAGGCGGCAGCATAAATAAGCATGTGTTTTCATGTGCCATTTTTATAGCTTTATTGCAGTATAATTTACATAACATACAATCTACTCCTTCTAAGTATAGATTGCAAGGATTTTGGGTAAATTCACAGAATTGTTCAACTGTCACTACAGTCGAGTTTAAGAACATTTCCACCACTCTAAAAAGTTTCCTCATGCCCGTGCACAGTCAATACCCACTTCCAGACCCAGTCCCAGGTAACCAGTGAACTGTTTTTGGTCTATACAGATTAATGCTTCCTGGAAATTGCATATAAATAGAGTCAACAGGGGCCTCTGGGTGGCTCAGTTGGTTAAGCGTTGACTCTTGATCTCAGCTCAGGTCACGATCTCACTGTGAGGTCAAGCCCCACATTGGGCTCTGCACTGACAGCTCAGATCCTGCTTGGGATTCTCTCTCTCTCTCTCTCTCTCTCTCTCTCTCTCTGCCCCTCCCCTGCTTGCGCTCTCTCTCAAAATAAATAAACTTAAAAAATAAAAAAATAAAGTCATATAATACATAATATTTTGCATTTGGCTTTCTTTTCATTTAGCATTAGGTTTTTGAGGTTCATTCATGTTGCAGAATGTATACAGTCTGTTTCTTTTTATTGATGAATAGTTTTGTATTGTATGGAAAAACCACATTTTGTTTATCCTTTCAACAGTTGATAGATATTTGGATTGATTCCAGTTTGTAGATGTTAGGGGGAAAAATGTTTCTAGAAACATTCCCTCCTAAGTCTGTGGGAATATGTTTTCCTAGCTCATGGACAGATATCTAGGATTAGAATTATGGTGTTCTGTGGTTTATGATGAACTATCCAGGAAACTGTCAAACGGTTTTTAAAACTGGCTACAACATGTTACGTTCCCACCAGCAACGTATGTCCATTACTAAATGTATGCTGCACTTTAGAGGTTATCATTGTGGTTTTAATTTTCATTTTCATAATGAGTAATGGCATTGAGCATTTTTTCATGTATTTATTTACCACCCATATAGCGTCTTTGCTGAAATGTCCATTAGAATCATTCACCCATTTCTTAACTGGGTTGTCTTCTTGTTATTGAGTTGCAAGAGTTCTTTATTCTTAATGCCAGCTCTTTAGCAGATATTTAACTTGCAAATATTTTTCTCCCAGGTTGTGGTTTGTCTTCTCATTTTCTTAATGTTGCCTATTGAAGCACAAAATGTTTTTATTTATGTAAAGTCCAATTTATCAGTATTTTATTTTTTTAAAGACATTTATTTATTTAAATGTTTATTTTGAGAGAGAGAGAGCGCAAGCGAGCGAGCCTGGGGGATAGTCATAGAGAGAGGGAGCGTAAGAAAACCCTAAACAGGCTCTGTGCTGTCAGCATAGAGCCTGATGTGGAGCTTGAACTCATGAACCATGGGATCATGACCTGAGTCGAAATCCAGAGTCAGATGCTTAACCGACTGAGCCACCCAGCCGCCCCTATCAGTATTATCATTTATAGATCATGCATTTAGAGTCACATTTAAGGGGCGCCTGGGTGGCTCAGTCGGTTAAGCATCCGACTTCGGCTCAGGTCACGATCTCGCAGTCCGTGAGTTCGAGCCCCACGTCGGCTCTGTGCTGACAGCTCAGAGCCTGGAGCCTGTTTCAGATTCTGTGTCTCCCTCTCTCTCTGACCCTCCCCCGTTCATGCTCTGTCTCTATCTCAAAAATAAATAAATGTTAAAAAAAAATGGAGTCACATTTAAGAATTTGTCCAGGGGTGCCTGGCTGGCTCAGTCAGTAGAGCATGTGACTCTTGATCTCAGGGTTGTGAGTTCGAGCTCCATGTTGGATGTGGAGATTGCTTAAAAAGCAAATCTTAAAAAAAAAAAGAAAAGAATTTGCCTAATCCAAGGTCACAAAGATTTTCTTCTAAACGTGCTATAGTTCTACCTCTTACATTTTGGTGTGTTACATCTTGTGTTGCTTTTTTTGTATTGTGTGAGGTAATGGTATAAATTCGAGGGGTTCTTGGCATATGCTCTCTAACTGTTCCAGGACCGTTTGCTGAAAAGATTCCCTTCTCTATCAAATTTACTTCTCAACTTTGTCAAACATCAATTGACCACACATGTAAGATTATTTGGAGAATTTCAGTTCTGTTCCATTAACTGATATGCCTGCTTGCACACCACTACCACAATGTCTTTACTGATATAACCTTATAGTAACTTTTAAACTGGGAAGTGTGAGCCATCAAATTTTATTCTTTCTCAATGTCCTTGTGGTTATTCCGGATTCCTTGCATTTCCGTATCGATTTTAGGGATAGCTTGTCAATTTCTGGGAAAAAAAAAAAGCCAGCTGAGAATTTGATTGCAATGAATCTATAGATCAACTTGCCATTTTCAGATTAAGACTTACGATCCCTGAACACGAAACGTCTTTCCATTCGTGAAACTCTTCTTTAATTTTGTATAACAAATGTTTTGTAGTTTTCAGTATATAAACTTGCACTTATTCTGTCAAATCTGTTCCTCAGCATTTGTACCCTTTTCGATGTTACTGTGAATGAAACTTTTTTTTTAATTTTCTAAATCTGAAGATAATCCATTGCCTTACATGAAATACCCTATTATGGTCATTCCCAGCCCTTTCGTGTTAAAATACTAATTGCAGGGCACCTGGGTGGCTTAGTCAGTTAAGCATCCAACTCTTGATTTCGGCTCAGGTCATGAGCTCACGGTCATGGGATTGAGCCCTACATGGGCCCCAAGCTGACTGTGGAGCCTGCTTAAGATTCTCTCCCTCAGAGACAAAACAGGAGAGACTCTTAAATATGGAGAACAGAGGGTTACTGGAGGGGGTGTGGGACGGGGGACGGGCTAAATGGGTCAGGGGCATTAAGGAGTCTACTCCCGAAATCATTGGTGCACTAGATGCTAACTAACTTGGATGGAAATTTACAAAATAAATTTAAAAATTCTCTCCCTCAGCCCCTCCCCCACTTGCGCGCTCTTTCTCTCAAAAAATAAAACATGAAAAAATTAAAATTAAACAATTAAATAAGAGCTTTCTGAATTTAGATTCAGATTTTCAGAAATTTACATTTTCTTAGTTGCTTTAATTCCTGACAATCAACTTTTCCTAGAGCAGTATAGTTAGGTTTCAGAGTTATGATGAGTAGACAGGCTGAGAGATGGAAATGAAATCATGCAGACTGGATACATCCGTGTAATAGTCTATAAATCTGGTCTTCACTCATGATAACAGATATAGATAATGTAAATAGATACAGATAACATAAACCTGTCTGGTCTTCAGTCATGATAATAGAATTCTTGTTATGACATAGTATTACAGAACTCCTACGTGTTTGTACACAACTTATCAATTAACTACGGCCACAATAACACTATGCGGCAAACAACCACGAAATCTCGGTGGCACAAACGGGAAGCGTTTTTTTAGCGCGCAACGCCGTGGGTCAACTAACCCAGGCTGGACTCTGCGGGACAAATCTGCTGGTCTCGGTTTTGCTTCCTCATGCATCTAGGGGTTGGTTTCTCTGGGTCGGGCCCAGCGAGGCAGCTCTTCTTATCTCCAGTGTGCTCGCTCACACATCCGAGGGCTGGTCGATCTAGCCCGCGACAGACGGTGCAGCTCTGCCCATCTCAGACTCACTTGCTCACATACCTGGGAACTGGCTGACCTTGGCTGAGCTTCGCTGTGCTATAGCCACTCTGACCCACTTTTCCTTCACCCTCCTTTGGAGTCCAGTGGGCAATCCTGAGTTCACCATTCTCTTCGGGCAACGGCAGAGGTCCAAGAGCAAGCAGAAACACGCACACCACTCGAGGCCCAGCTTTGGAACTGGCTCGCTGTTACTTCCATCTTATCCTACCGTCCAAGGCAAATCACACAGCTCTATTCAAAGTTGGGTTTGGGACTACCGAAAATATCTTTGGGCCTTTGATCTACTTTCTGCAATTTAAGCACATACATTTCTAATGCGGGGCTATACTGGTATGCCGACCGACATGGTGTGCCCTGAACCAGAGACATTTATTTCAATAATGCTCTGGGATATCATAATATCTTTAATTTGATAAGCAAAGCAAATGGCTTTGTGCTTTTGAAACTGTGCTCTAAGCATGTATTAGCCATTTGTACATTGTTCCCTCTGATTGTTATCCAGCTCTAACAGATGTAGGTTTCAACACTTCCTAAGCCTCTTATGTTGAGGGGACTCTGAGTGGGATGTTTGGCGGTTGGTATATGATTCCTAGCTGGCAAGATTCCAAGCAATCACTAAATGATAGAAAAATATCTTGGTGTATCACAAAAAGGAAAAAAATTGACATGTAATTAGACTGTACTTATTTAGTAAATTATATTGGGAGCAGAGGGAAATTGCATTTTGAACAAATATATCAAGAAGCTAGTATTTTGCTCTAATTTGTAGCTTGACTATGGTTTTCCATTCAACTGTGACTAGGAAATTATTTCACTCAGTGAACTCCAAATATAGAAAAAAATGAAAAACAAGAACCAATTATGTAAATTTGAAATCTCCTACGAATCTTCTTCTGTTAGTCAAAACCCTAACCATATTTCATAATCTGAAACCCCGTAAGAAGTCACATGATACCCAGATGATATAATGTCTACAGAATGCTATGAAACCTAGGAGAATTGTGAGTTTTGGTTATAGTTAGATATATGTTTGGAAAGAAAAATTGGCTCAGTACAAGTTCTCATCCATTCACAAATCTCTTAATCCGCTAGGGAACTGGCCACATAGCTCCTTTCGAATCGATTCATTCCTCCTTATTTACAAAGCCCATGACAAGTGCTGTGTACATCCAGACACAGTTCTGAAAGATGCGGTTCTACAAAGGGAGAGAGGTACCTAGAGAAATACTAATGAAAGAACTCATATGTACTGAGCATTTATTCAATATTTATTGAGTATATTTATTATGTGTCAGGCACTGTGTTGAGCATGTTACAATTATGTCATTTAATCCTCACCGCACCCTATGACAAAGGTATTATAATTATTTCCATTTTACAGATGAGGAAACAAAGGCTTAATATGATCAACTGACTGGTGCTATTGAAAAAGGCACAGATTTATTTGCAACCACGTGGTTGGAACTGGAGTGTATTATGCTAAGCGAAATAAGTTAAGCAGAGAAAGACAAATATCATATGATTTCACTCATATGTGGAATTTGAGAAACAACAGATGAACATAGGGGAAGGGAAGGAAAAATAAGATAAAAACAGAGAGGGAGGCAAACCATAAGAGACTCTTAAATACAGAGTACAATCTGAGGGTTGCTGGAGGGGAAGTGGGTGGGGGAATGGGTTAAATTCCATTTAAGTGGGTGGGGGAATGGGTGATGGGCATTAAGGAGGGCACTTTTTGAGATGAGAACTGGGCATCATATGTAAGAGAGGAATCACTGGGTTCTACTCTTGAAGCCAAGACTACACTGTATGTTAACCAACTTGAATTTATATAAATAAATTACAGAGGCAACTGGGTTGCTCAGTTGACTGAGCGTCCAACTCTTGATTTCAGCTCCAGTCACGGTCTCATGGTTTGTGAGTTCAAGCCCTGCATCAAGCTCTGTGCTGACAGTGCAGAGCCTGCTTGAGATTCTCTCTCTCCCTCTCTCTTGGCCCCTCCCCTGCTCATGCTCTTTTTCTCTCTCAAAATACATAAACATTTAAAAATAAATATTTTTTTAAAAAGGCAGAGAATTTGAACACAACACAGGTGGAATTGGTATTAACCACCAGTATCCAATAGGATTAAGTGTTTCTACTAGAAATAAAGTCCAATAGGCTCAAAAAAAAGAGCTATATTAAATATAAAAGAAGGGAGCCATAAAGGGGTGGGGTGCAGTGAGGAAGGGAATTTCAGGCAGAGTTTCAAACTAAAACTCTACAGGATGTATTCAGGCAATAACAAGGAATTCTGTTGTGGTTGATGCATTCAGGGTGTGAAGGGGAATAAAGACGTAGGAAAGACACCTGGAATAGTAGTTTGGGGTGAATTTGTCCCAGGTTTTGAGTACTTTCCATAAGAAATTAGGCTTTATTTTTTAAGGCAGTGGGCTGCCATGAAAGTATTTAGAAGGGGGTGATAGGTCTAAAATTATGAGATCTCGGGGTGCCTGGGTGGCTTAGTCAGTTAAACGTCTGTCTGTCTCTTGATTTTGGCTCAGGCCATGATCTCATGGCTTGTGAGATCAAGCCCAGCATCAGGCTCTGCACAGCACAGAGCCTGCTTGGGATTCTCTCTCTCTCTCTCTCTCTCTCTCTCTCTCTCTCTGCCCCTCCCCTGTTCTCTCTCTCTCTCAAAATAAATAAACTACAAGAGTGTATTAAAAAGTTATGAGATCTCTACACTTACCTAAGTGGTGCTGCCATGTGCTATTATTCAGAAAGCTACATGTGATGGGCATCGAAGAGGGCATCTTTTGGGATGAGCACTGGGTGTTGTATGGAAACCAATCTGGCAATAAATTTCATATATTTTTTTAAAAAAAGAAAGCTACAAATTTCCATTATTATGGTATGCTGGCCCCAGGGTGC
Organism: Prionailurus viverrinus; assembly: GCF_022837055.1. Lineage (NCBI taxonomy): Eukaryota > Metazoa > Chordata > Mammalia > Carnivora > Felidae > Prionailurus > Prionailurus viverrinus. The sequence goes on from NC_062579.1 coordinate 107,220,037, forward strand.
ATGGGTAAGAAAGTCATCTTGAGAAGCCCAGGGTTGGACCAATTTCAGTAGTAAACATACAGTGAAACTACTGCACCAATGCTATATCAATCCCTCATGTAGGTATTTGTAAAAGCTGGGCCATTTGAAATGTAATTCCCAAATGAATAAAATCGATAGTAAACATTCAGGAATCAGAAGATTCTTCTGGGAAATGTATGAATTATAAAGTGAAAGAAACATCCCATCCATATACAGGTAACTTCTGAATTGAATTGTTCAATGAGGTGATGAAATACCACATTAGAACTAAAAAATGAAATTTTCTATCCTATTGAATTTCTTGTTTGTTTTTTTACCTCCACCATTCCCATTTTGACTCTTTTAGTCTTAGCTTAATGTTTTGTACATACTGATCCCTTTGCCTAGAATGCCTTTCCCCTGTCTCTTTGCTTAAATCACTCGTAATGGTCATGCAAGACTTGACTTGGGCATCACCGTCTTCTCCAGTAAGCTGCCCTAGCATATTTCCCCTTCTCCATTCTTAAGTGTACATTTTGTGGGAAACCAAAGCCTTTTGTTCTCACTTACAGCTTCCCTCAGAGTTCTTCTTATACTGGATTGTAGTATTCTGTTTCCTTTTCCATATCCTAATGACCGTGAGCTCCATGAATGCAAGGACAATCTTATTCACCTTTGGATCCCCAACTTTTGTATCATTTTTCCATATAATCACATACGCAATAAAAAGTATGTTGAATGTAACTTCAAATTATAAGGTAGTTGTAATCCAAACAATATGGCACCAGCATAAAAACAGACATGTAGACCAATGGAATAAAATGGCGAACCCAAAAATGAACTTATGCATTTATAGTCAATTGATATTCAGAAAGGGTGCCAAAAACACACAATGGGGAAACAATGGTCTCTTCAGCAAATGGTGCTGGGAAAATCTGGTATCTGCATGTAAAAAAATGAAACTGAGCCTCTATTTCACACAATACACAACAATCAACTCAAAATAGATTAAAGACTCGGGTGTCTGTGTGACTCAGTCGGTTAATAGTCCAACTCTTGATTTGGGCTCAGGTCATGATCTCATGGTTCATGGGTTCGAGCCCCACATCGGGCTCTGCACTGACAGCATGGAGCCTGCTTAGGATTCTCTCTCCCTTTCTCTATGCCCCCCCCCCCCCCGCCGCCGATCTCGTGTGCATGCTCGCTCGCTTGCTCTCTTTCTCTCTCTAAATAAACAAACAAACAAACAAACAAACAAACATTTAAAAATGGATTAAGGACTTAAACATAAAGCTTGAAATCATAAAACTCCTGGAAGAAAACAGAGAAAACCCTTCCTGACATCAGTCTTGGCAAGGATTCTTTTGAATATAACTCAAAAAGCATAGGCAGCAAAAGCAAAAATAAATAAGCAGGATTATATCAAACTACAAACCTTCTGCATAGCAAAGGAAACAATCAACAAAATAAAAAAGGCAATCTATAGAATGGGAAAAAATATCTGCAAACCATATATTTGATAAGGGATTAATATTGAAAAGATATAAGGAACTCATGCAACTTAATACCAAAAATACAAATAACCCAATTAAAAAATAGGCAGGGGCGCCTGGGTGTCTCAGTCAGTTGAGCGTCCCACTTGGGCTCAGGTCATGATCTCACAGTTTGTGAGTTCGGGCCCCCGCATCTGCATGTGAGCTCAGAGCCTGCAGCCTGCTTCCGATTCTGTGTCTCCCTCTCTCTCTGCCCCTTCCCCATTCATGCTTGTCTCTCTCTGTCTCAAAAATAAATAAACGTTAAAAAAAAATTCATATGACCAACAGGTATATGAAGAGATGCTCAACATCTCTAGTCATCAGGGAAATGCAAATCAAAACCACAATATCACCTCACATCTATTAGGATGATTATTAATATATATGTATGTACGTGTATATATGTATGTATTTTCACACACACGCATATATATATACTCACAGTCATATTAGGATGACTTGTTAAAAAGACAAAAGATAACAAGTGTTGGTGAGGATGTAAAGGGAATCCTTGTACATTGTTGGTTGGAATGTAAATCTGTACAGTCTTTATGGAAAACAGTATGAAGATTCCTCAAAAAACTAAAAATAGAACTACCATATGATCCAACATTCCCACTTCTGGGTATAGATCCAAAGGAACTGAAAACAGGATGGTGAAGAGATATCTACACCCCCATGTTCACTGCAGCATTATTCACAATAGCCAAGATATGGAAACAACCTAAATGTCCTTTGGCAAATGAATGAATAAAGAAATATGGTATATAACATGTATATATATATATATATATATATATATGCACACACATACACACACACACATGCACACACATACACACACAATGGGATATTAGTCATCCATTAAAAAGAAGGAAATACTGGGGTGCCTGGGTGGCCCAGCCGGTTGGGCATCTGGCTTCAGCTCAGATCCTGATCTCACGGTTCATGGGTTCGAGCCCCGCGTCGGGCTCTGTGCTGACAGCTCAGAGCCTGGAACCTGCTTCGAATTCTGTGTGTGTGTGTGTGTGTCTCTCTCTCTCTGCCCCTCCCCTGGTCATGCTCTCCGTGTCTCTCAAAAATAAATAAAAACATCAAAAAAAATTTTTTTAAAAAGAAGGAAATCCTGCCATTTCCAACAGCATAGGTGAACCTGGAGAACATTATGCTAAATTAAGCCAGATGCAAAAAGACAAGTACTGCATGATCTCACTTCTAGGTGGAATCTAAAATAGTCAAAGTCATAGTAGCAGACAGTAGGAGGACAGTGGTTGCCAGGGCTTGGTGGGGGGGGGGGGCGCAAGGGAAATGGGGCAATGCTGGTGAAAGCATACTAACTTTCAGTTACACAAGATGAGTAAGTTCCAGAGATATAACGTAGAGTATGGTGACTATAGTTAATACTGTATTGCATTCTTGAAATTTGGTAAGAGGATATACCTTAAATTAAATCTCTTCAGTACACACATATACACACAATGGTAACCATGTAGAAGTGATGGATATGTTAACTAGCTGGATTCTGGTGATGATTTCACCATATATATACGTATATATACATATATACGTGTATATACATATATATGTGTATATATATACATATATATGTATACGTGTATATACATATATATGTATATATGTACACATGCGTATATGTGTATATAGGTACATATATATGTATATATATGTATATATGTGCATATATGTGTATATATATGTATATATATCAGAACTTCAAGCTGCATACCTTAAATATATACATTTTTTTAAACATATACTTTTTTTTTTTGAAAGAGAGAGAGAGTGAGCAGGGGAGAGGCAGAGGGAGAGAAAGAATCTCAAGCAGGCTCTACTCTCAGTGCAGAGCCCAAAGTGGGGCTCGATCTCATGACCCTGGGCTCATGCCCTGATCCAAAATGAAGAGTCAGACTTAACCGACTGAGCCACCCATGTGACCCAATATATACGATTTTTATGTGCCAATGATAATACAACTGTTTTAAAAGTTTGCTGAATGGATGAATGCATACGTAACTGCACAGCTAATACCTCTGGAGAAGCAGTTAGCTTAAGACCCATATTTTAACCTTACATGCTATTAAATGAGGTGAGATAGCCTATTTCTTTTCAATGAATGTTTACTTTTACGTAATGGCCATGTATTTACAAAGCAAAACAAGTGTGGAAGGTAAAAACTGGGTGAAACTGAACTCCTGGGAACAGCCCTTACTCTGAGAATGACCATAAAGACATTCAGAGGATAGGCCAGAAATGAACAACCCCAACCAACTTGAAGTATTATAGTCCGTCCTCACACCAAACCCAAGGAAAGGTTGCCACATGTCTGGGGTTTTTGCATTTGTTCTTTAGTTTTGATTTCTTTTACTATTAAATTTTGGACATTCCCTGTGTTGGGACCAAGACACGGGATACGTTCTCTGCTTTCAACTGATTGAAATGAATCTTTTGATATGTGTTTGAACTTCTGGCTTTGCAGTCACATCAAAAGTACTGTAGGAAGATCATGAAAAGCCTCTTGTAAGTACAAGTTGGCACCCGGCTCTTTCTCTGATTTGATCACTTCTGTCTGCTGAATTTGAGTATTATGAAATTCAAAAACAAATCTCAATTTTTCTCCTTCGATAGCATTCGTAAAAATAAAAATAACTTCAAGTTCTTTTCCTGACTCCGTAAACCTTTCTAGTAACTGGTTTTACCCTTATGTGCCTACTATACCTCGCAAAGCATCCGTTCAATCTAGAACTCTTGAATATGGAATATGTGTCTCTTCCGTAACATGTCTCCCTTATATGAAATTTCAGAGGGATTTTTCTTCCTCTTGGAGGAACTTAGGGCTCAAAACTCCTCTCGTTACAGGAGTGAAGCTCTTATCTATACTGATGAGTTTAGGTCGCGGTTGAAATATGTAGGTCCTGTAGGCCCACGCTATGCTGTTAGGCCGTGAGCATGCTTAGGCCACTAGCATGATTCCTTCCTCCACAATCTAGTAATGACTGTACACAGCAGCGGCCTAAGACATATTTGTTAAATTAGCAAGTTCATCTGCTTGACCATTTTCTTAAACGTTTCTATTTATTTATTTTGAGAGACAGAAAGAAGGAGAGAGCTCATGCACCTGCGAACGGGGGAAGGACAGAGAGAGAGGGAGAGAGAGAATCCCAAGCAGGGTCCATGCTGCCATTGCAGAACCTAATTCAGGGCGCCATCCCATGAACCATGAGATCATGACCCAAGCTGAAATCAATCAAGTCAGACGCTTAGCCAATTGAGCCACCCAGGTGCCCCATGCCTGACCATTTATAAAGCTTCATTTGGTTCTGGTATGCCCAGTGATATCCATGATTAAGTGATTAACTTGATTACTCCTTCTTAAATTGCATTTTATTTTCCAAATGTATATCTTCGTAATTTCATTTCTTCATTTGGAAACCAGAATTTAGATGTACAGTCACATTTTATTGAAATCATTGCCTCTTATCAGGTCAGCTTTCAACTTACACAGTCCAGAAGTTTCATTCAGTTGCATAATTTTATGGTGTGCACCTACCTATTTCTCCCCATCCCTAACTCTGGTTTCATCTACACCTTCCTCAGGGGAGAAAAATCTGAATTAGAATAGCTATAGACATGACCAGTGTTGTTAGACCTGTGCCTTCAAAATTGTGACAAAATGCAAGAGGGAATTTTCCAACCTGAACCTGAATGTCTCTCTCCCTACAGGAAAGCCGAACTGAGTTGTGTGTGACATCAGATCTTATATATATATATATATATATATATATATATATATATATATATACATACACATATATATGTGTAAAACACCTTGTTATATATGACAGCATAATGAAGAAAGAAATCAAAATCCCTTCCCTATCAAGAAGAACACTAAGAAACAAGACTACATTTTCTTATGGTGTACTGAGTTGATTTATTTTATGTAATATTTTTAAAGTTTCTTGCACTAGATATCTCTTAAGGAAGACATTATCAACACAGCCTCCTTTCATACTGCATTCTCTTAAAACCTAAGCATTTCTTTTTAAGACATCCTCAAGGAGGAACATGGTCTAATTATAAGGAGAGAAGCCAACAGAAATACTTTTGGCACAGAAAGTTTGCACTCTGCCAGAGTATAATTTATTCCTGGATTCACATACCTAAGAGTATGTTCTCCTTTCAGAGCACATTGTTTACTATATCCCCATAAAGATGAAAGGAGGAAAGGTTAAATAACACAGAAAGCCCATAATTTTCACATTCAGCAGCATAAATTGGCCGAGAATTCATTCATTCATTCATTCATTCAACTAGCTTCTTGACCACCTACTAAATGCCACAATTGTGGTTTGCATTCCCTAGGAAGCCAGTTCAGAGATGGACTTCAATGTGCAAGATGTTTACTAAGGGTTGCCCTTGACATAAACATCTATGGAAGGGAGAAGAAAGGAAGTCGAGCGGGCAGTGGGAGAAGTCAAGTTACGATGCAGCCCAGTGATAGCCTTGTCTAACCCAATAGTGCTCTCTAAAGCCATAGCTGCCCTTCAGAACTGCCTTCTCCGTGGGTAGATAGCACCAGGCCTGTATATGTCTAAATCAACTCCTCACTGTGTCCGAGGCACCTTGGGAAGGGATGTGACCTTGAGCAAGGCAGCTCTGTGTAGCTGAGGTGATCCCTGAAGGGGCTACCTGAAGACCTTCTGCTGACAATAATCCCAACAACTAGGGCAATTCCTTCACTAATGGGGGATCTGGCTGGCACAAGATGTCCACCATAGCTATGCACTGCACTAGAGCCTGGAAACAAATACAGGCACAATTCTTATCCTTGGAAATGTCAAAGTCTGGTAGGGTACATTGTCTTGGAAACATGCAAACAAAAACAACAGTGTTCTTTGTTTTGTGCCTGTGGTATTTAAGGCCCTGTTACATACACAACCTCTTTTAACCCCCACCAAGACCCAGTGGGGTGGTGCTATTAGTACCTCATTCAAAAGAAGAGGAAAAAGAATCAATGGGAAACTGACTTGCCCAAGGTCCAATGGTAAGTGGCTGATGGATCCAGGATTCAAACCCTTTTCCGTCTGACTCAAGTGTGATAAGTGATGAAACAGCAAGTACCGTAGAAACAAATGAACAAAACAAAAAAAGCATCATCAACTTTGCTTGCAGAACTCCGTCTCAAAAACCGGGATTTTTCCGAAAACACAATGCAGACCACATCCCTTCCCTGCTTTTAAAGCCTTCAGGGACTACTCATCACTTTTAGGACAAGATCAAACTCATCAGCATGGGGGTTTCCAAAGCACTTCATGAGCTATTCTCATGAAAGATGGCCTCTCTCAACCCTCAGCCCCTCATTCACCCACACGGTCAGGTTGAACAACTTGAAGCTTCATTGCCCAAATAAGGTTACATTGCTTTAAACTTACTTTGCTTTGTACCCATAGCTCCCTCTTCCAGGAATGATTTTACAGGAACTGCCATATGTTCCTGAAGACCAGGCTCAAGGGTACCTCCTCTCTGCAGTCTTCCTCAAATTTCCCAGGTAGCGTAAATGACTTCCTCCTCTTCATCCCCCAATGTAGCTTATACGCAATTTTACTACAGACCTATCATGCGGCCTTATAATTATTTACACGCATATCTATTTCTTTTACCTGAACACAGGAAGTGTGTTTCACTTGTCTTTGGGTTTCCAGGCTCTAGCACCTTCTGGCACAAATAAGGAGATCAATATATGTTTGGAATGAACGGGTGAATACATCTTTCTGGACTCATCCCTTCACTTCCTCCCCCACACCCAACGAGTCACCAAGTCTTGCCGCATCTGCCTCTGAAAAGAGATTCATCATTTTGTCCCTAGACTATGTCAACAGCCTCCTAGGTGCTTTTCTGGCCTTTAATGGCACTCCCTCCTCTCCCTGCTCTGGCCATCTTCTGCATGACTAGTGGAGTGACTCGTCTGAAATGGAAATGAGATTACACCAATCTCTTAGTTTAATCTTTTCCATGGATCCCAATGACACAGAAGACACATTTCATATTTTATGTTGCTTATATGGCCTGCTAGTTATCTGTCCCCCACTGATCTCTGCAGCCTATCTCATTTCTCCCCTCTATTCAGAGCATGAAGGATAGAAAGTAGCACTCCCAGGATGACTATTAATTCGGCACCCAATCCAATCAATACTCTTGATTTTTTTTTTTTAGTGTTTATTTATTTTTGAGAGAGAGAGAGAGAGTAAGCCCAAGCGGGGGAGGGGCATAGAGAAAGGAGACCCAGAATCCAAAGCAGGCTCCAGGCTCTGAGCTGTCAGCACAGAGCCCGATGTGGGGCTTGAACCTACGAACCACGAGATCATGACCTGAGCTGAAGTCGGACACTTAACCAACTGAGCCACCCAGGCATCCCTCAAAACAATATTCTTTAAGTACTTCTTCAGCCATTTTTAAAAATGAGGATGGGAAGAAGTGAATTTCCTGATAATAAGATTTTATTCTTCTTTATGTCTAAGGTGAAGGATTTATGACATTAATTTATTCCACACAATTGCCAAATCCTCTGACAACTTCTTGGGAGGCATAGTGAAACGTTTAAAATGTAGCCACCAGATGAAATTTCTTACCCCAAATAAATAGTCCTATACTTTACTGCTGCATTTAGGTGGCAGTCCTATACAACTGGTCTTGGGTTTAGTTGTGTCACGTGTAGCTGGAACCTACAACCTGCACGGGTCTGTTGCAAAAACCATTCGACAGTGAGAAGTCGGCACCACTAGGAACATTTTTATTTCTTTTTTTAAAATTTTGTTTCAATGTTCATTTATTTTTGAGAGACAGAGAGAGACAGAGCATGACGGGGGAGGGGCAGAGAGAGAAGGAGACACAGAATCGGAAGCAGGCTCCAGGCTCCGAGCTGTCAGCCCAGAGCCCGACACGGGGCTCGAACCCACGAACCGCAAGATCATGACCTGAGCCCAAGTTGGACGCTCAACTGACCGAGCCACCCAGGCGCCCCTGAACATTTTTAATTTCTACTCGAGGTGCTGAACATGTCAGTCAGAGGGGGTCTGATTTCGGTTTTTGCCAGTTATATAATGAAGTGTAGAAAGGAACGTGAGTGAACTGGTGTCGTTTACTGTTGAACACTTCAGTGTTTTAGTGCCTGTAATAGATTGACCCTCTGTACAGCGGCCTCCCCTCCTCCTGAGTCTGATTCTGCTCCTACCCACCTTGCCTGACCATACCCTTTATCTACCATACTTTTCCAAATGCATGTATTTGGGGTACACTGTTTTATCTTTCTTCAACACCTTCTTTTTTTATCCACTAGTTTTCTTCTCAGTGTCGTGTCCTCTGTAGAACTTTTCCTGATGCCCACCCTCAAGACACCAAAGGCAGAGTTAGGGTCCTCCCTCTTCTTTGCTTCTACAGGGCTCTGTATGTGACCCACAGGTTTGTCATTGGGTAAGAAGTGAACATACAAGCAAAGGTTTATGCAGATGTTTGGGAGAGAAAGATTTCATTGAACACGCTTCATCTGAAGTTTCTTTTGGAACACCCAGATAAAAATGTCCAGTATGCAATTGAATGGGTATCAGTCTACAGTTCAGATGACAAGTGTTGGGAGACAGTACGCCATGGCTTCTCACATTTCTGCATGCCTCAAGAGCAAAGTAGTCTGTGTAGAAGTTCTGGATATAGAGGGATGTATCTCCCATGGAATAAAGATTCCTAAAGCACAATGGAATACGCCAAGAAAGAAGTCAGTAATGGAAGGATGATTTAATGCTGAGCACTAAGAGGTGAAAGCAACCATGCCCTTGACTTAAAAAATAACCTGCACTTGGGTTGCCTGGGTGGCTCAGTCGGTTAGGGGTCTAACTTCGGCTCAGGTCATGATCTCACAGTGCGTGGGTTCGGGCCCCGCGTCGGGCTCTGGGCTGACGGCTCGGAGCCTGGGGCCTGCTTCGGATTCTGGGTCTCCCTCTCTCTCTGCCCCTCCCCCGTTCATGCTCTGTCTCTCTCTGTCCCAAAAATAAATAAACGTTGAAAAAAAAATTTTTTTTTTAATTTTTTAAGATTACTCAAGAATAAAATCTTTAAAAACAAAAAAGTAAATGCATTAGGGTCTGGTTTTAATTCTGTTTGGCAGAGTAGTTAAAAGAATGGACTCCAGAACACACCACGTGGACTCAGTCTACTAGCCATGTGATATGGAACAAGTAACATATTGTCCCCGTGCCTTAAATCCCTCAATTATAAACTAAAGATAATATTTGTCCTCACCTCACAGAATTCTAGGTGGATGTCATGAGCTCACATACAGAAAGCACTCAGTACCTGACACAGATTAATACTGCATAACTGGTAGCAGCTGAGTAACTGAGCCTTCATAATACCTTTCTCTGGTTATGCCCATTGTGAATCTGTAAGGTCCTAGCTGCTAAGAAATGGACTAGACTCCTATCTATTCAACACCGTAGAATTCCTAGCACTATAAGACAAGAAAAAGAAACAAAGGTGTTAGGATTAGAAAGGAAGAAAACAAGACTGATATTAAGCCCATACAACTCTGTCTACATAGAAGACCAAGAGAACATACAGACAAATTTTTTGCAGCTACGGAGAGGGTTCAGTTACCTTGCTGAAAGTGATATGAGCATACAAAAATCAATTTCATTTCTATGCGCTAGCCACAAAGAGTTAGAAATTGCAGTTGGAAATGTTTAGTATCAGGGTGCCTGGCTGGCTCAGTCTGTGGAGCATGTGACTCTTGATCTCAGGGCTGTGAGTTCGAGCCCCACTTTGGGTACAGAGATTATTTAAAAAATAAAACCTTAAAAAAAGGAAAAATTTTAGGATGCCTGGGTGGCTCAGTCAAGCATCCGACTCCAGGTTAGGTCATGATCTCACAACTCGCGAGTTCAAGCTGTGCTGCCAGCTCAGAGCCTGGAGCCTGCTTCAGATTCTGTGTCTCCCTCTCTCTCTGCCCTCCCCGTTTGTGCTCTTTCTCTCTCTCTCCCTCTCAAAAATATACAGACATTAAAAAAAATTTTTTAAGAAAAATTTAATATCATTTATAGTAGCCACAAAAATACTAGGTACCTAGAAATAAATCCAGTGAAAGATGTGCAAGAATATTATATATAAAATTATAAAATTTTAATTGAAATGTATTTTAAAAACCTAAATAGGGGCGCCTGGGTGACTCAGTCAGTTGAGCGTCCGACTTCAGCTCAGGCCATGATCTCAGGGCTCATGAGTGCCAGCCCTGCTTCGGGCTCTGTGCTGACAGCTCAGAGCCTGGAGCCTGCTTCGGATTCTGAGTCTCCCAATCTCTCTGCCCCTCCCCCACTTGTGCTCAATAAACATTGAAAAAAAATTTTTTTTAAATCTAAATAAATGGAGAAGTGGTCATGGGAAGTCTTAATAGAGTCAAACTATCAATTCTTGCCAAATTAATGTATAAATTCATTGTCACTCCAATTAGGACAGTAAGCTATGGATCTAAAAATCCCAGGGTCCAAATTCCAACGCAGCTACTTACTATATGACCTTGGACAAGTTACTTCCCCAATTCTGTACTTCAGTTTTGTTGTCAGATAAATCGAGAGAATATATTCTTTTCCCCTTTGGATTCTTGTGAAGAATAAATAAAGTAATAAAGTACTTAAACTATTTCTGGAACGCAGTTAGGTGCTCTAACAATGTTACCTATCATTGTTGTTGTTACATTCAGAACTACAGATCCATAAAGAAAAGAAACAAAAACCCTAAAACAGGCAAGCAAACAAAAATGAATTCACAGAACAAAACTGCCCAATATGCATTTCATACCATCTTTACTAATGATTGTAAAAGGCAAATTAAAACTCTAAGATATCATTTCCCCAATCATATTGGCAAAGATTAAAATGTGTTGGCAAGAACGTACGAGAAACAAGTGTTTTCGAACACTGCGAGAGTATAAATTGGCACAATTTTGCAGGAAAATGTGACAGTAACTAACAAATTATAAAATGTGCATATATTTTTGATCGAGCGATTCCATTTATGGGAATTTATCCTCCAAAAACTGTCACGTAAATACACTAAGATAGAAGAACGTTCACTGCCATATTGTTTGTAATATAAGAAACTGGCAAACTTCTAAAGACCATATTATCTAGTCAATGAAAATAAAGAGATAGACAGACACGGATTAACATGGAAAAACGTCCAAGATCCAATGTTTACTGAAAGACAAGATGCAAAACAGTAAGTCCAAGAAGGTATCATAATTAACCATTTTTGATATAAATGTTAGCATACATATAAAAATCCTCTGGAAGAAAATACAGAATTTGTTCACAGTGGTAAATTCTGGGGGTTTAAGTGGAAAAGAAATGCACGTTGCTTTTATTATCTATTTTAAGCATGTCTCAAATGTCTGAAACTATTACAAGGTGAGCGCATTGTTTATAACAAAAGAGATATACTTTTGCTAAGCTTTATTTAACATGATTCCCACTGTTAAGCATATTTCTTAGCCATATATATGTATATATATGTATGTATATATACACACACACATATATACATATAAACATCCGTCTTGAATTATTTGAAGAAATACTAAAGATTTCCCCAATTAAGTACGATAGAATGTTTAGTTTTTAAACATGAAAACTTTGGAATAATTATTCATTTAGGTTTTAGTTCTACCTTTTCAGATGCATGCTAAAACTGACTACACACACACACACACACACACACGCAGAGTATATTTCACCACAGCCAAATGACAAGGGTTTCAGTTCTCTGGATGTCTAAATAATTTTTGGCATTCCCTCTTATATAGAGGGAATCTCTATAGATGGTGAGGAACCATACCCTTAGGCTTTGTGTGGTCACCAAGGAATTTCCCCAGCAATGGTAACTCTTGGGTGACTTAGACATTAAAAAGCACTACTCCTGATACCTCGGGAAGTCAGGGCGCAGTGTAAGGGGATCCTGAAAGACAAGATTCTCTAATTGGAGAATGAGAGCATTTAAAACATTTTTTAAATGTTTATTTACTTATTTTGAGAGAGAGAGAGAGAGCATGCGCACAGGCGCACATGGGCATGCAAGCAGGGGAGGGGAAAGAGAGAGAGGGAAAGACAGGGAGAAAGAGAATCCCAAGCAGGCTCTGTGCTGACAGTGCAGAGCCCCACCCAGGGCTGCATCTCATGAACTGTGAGATCATGACCTGAGTCTGATCAAGAGTCAGATACTTAACCGATGGAGCCATCCAGGCGCCCCAAGAAAGAGAGCATTAACAACCCTATACAGCCTTCCCAAAATGACCTTCTGCCTTTCCTCATCTCGTGTTCAATTCTGACTGCCCACGTGGCAGAGAGGATGTTTCCTCCAAGCCTTTGACCGCAGCCATCCCATTCAGTGTTTCATTCTGTTCTCGCCCATCTTTCAGCAAGCCTGACCTAGTATTTTGGATGTCTTACCTAAGATCCCTCTAAAGTACTGGGACATTTAATATTTAAGTCTTGGTAGATATGTGAATCATCTCACTTCTTTCCTACAATTTCCCCTCATGTGCCTTGAAGACCATTCACTTCTTGGATACTTCTAGGTAACTTCCATCCCTCCTCATTTTCCCAATGTCCATGTAGCACTTCTCAGATTTCCATTTCCAGCCCGAAATCACTGCCTTCAAGACTTCAAGGCAGAATCACTTCTGTCAAAGCTTTAGTGAATTAAACTTGCCCTACTGGGTATCCTAGCATTGTTTTAAAGCAGAGGGGTTGGGGTGCCTGGGCGGTTTAGTGGGCTGAACGACTGACTCTTGATTTCGGCTCAGGTCATGATCTCACGGTTTGTGGGTGGGACTGAGCCCCGCCTCGGGCCCTGTGCTAACCACGGGGAGCCTGCTTGGGATTCTCTCTCCCTTTCTCTCTGCCCCTCCCCCACTCACGTTCTCGGTCTCTCTCTCAAACATCAAAAAATAAATATAAAAACACAATAAACCTGAGAGGTAATGTTCATCTCAGAAAGTGTATTACCCAGACTTAGGTCTTTTTGCAGCATAGATGGAGAGGGGGCAGATATTCACATGCTGAAAGCTGTCCTGGGTATTTGCGTTCAAGAAACTACAATCTAAAACTGATGAGCTCCCCTGGACAGGGAGGGGGTTGAAGATTCTATTCAGTGCAACATGAGAGAAAGACTAATAATGAAGTTTAGCAAGGCTGGAGTACACAGGATGTATATATAATAATTGTGTGTGTCTGCATGCAAGCAGGGGAGGGGCAGAGGGAGAGGAGGAGAGAGGATGCCCAGTGCAGAGCCCGATGCGGGGCTTGACTGCACCACCTTGAGATCATGACCTGAGCCAAAATCAAGAGTTAGATACTTAACCCACTGAGCCTCCCAGGTGCTCCTGAAACAGTGCTTTTAAAATAGCATCAGAAAATACGAAATACAGGGGTGCCTGGATGGCTCAATTGGTTAAGCCTCTGACTCTTGGTTTCGGCTCAGGTCATGATCTCATGGTTCATGGGTTCAAGCCCTGCATCAGGCTCTGTGCAGATAGTGCAGAGCCTGCTCACGATTCTCTCTCTTCCTCTCTCTCTCTCTCTCAAAATAAACAAACTTCTAAAAAAAAGAAAGTATGAAATACATAGGGATAAATCCGACAAAAGATGTAGGGAAACTGTACACCAAAAAATACAAATCATTATAGATTTAAACTAATGAAGACCTAAATAAAGGATAATATGGGGGGGGTACCTTATCTATAGAGAAAGAGGTTTTAATAGATTAAATCATGGTCCCCCCAAAAATGTAGAAGTCCTCACCCCCAGTACCTAAGAATAGGACAGAAAAAAATTATTTGCAAATGTAATTAAGTAAAGAATACCAAGATGAGATCGTCCTGGGTTATCTGGATGGGCCCTAAATCCAATGACAAATATCCTTATAAGAACAGGGAAAGATATAGAATACACAAAGGAGAGACACAGGGGAGAAGGTCATGAGAAGACGGGGGCAGAGATTCAAATTATGCAGCCCTAAGTCAAGGAATGCCTGGAGCCATCAGAAGATGGAAAAAGCAAGGAAGGACTCTTCCCTAGAGTCTTGGGAAGAAGTTCAGTCCATCCAACACCTTGATTTCAGACTTTGGGTCTCCAGAGCGGTGAAAGAATACACTTCTGTTCTAATATACCCAGGTTGTGGTCATCTGTTACAGGAAACTAATACTAGGAAACTAATACACACATGTAAGAATTACAGTGGACAGTGGAATTATACAAACTAGGCAGAAAGTGTGAGGTGAAGTATCTAAAGTGTTGAAAGAAAAGTCAGTTAAGCATCCAACTCTTGGTTTGGGCTGAGGTCACGATCTCACAGTTTGTGGGTTCGAGTCCCGCATCGGGCTCCGTGCTGTCGGCACACAGCCTGCTTGGGATTCTCTCTCACGCCCTCTCTCTCTGCCTCTTTCCCGCTCACTCTGTCTCTCAAAGTAAATAAATAAACTTAAAACAAAATTTTAAGCCACCAGCCTAGAATTCCATATCCAGCAAAATTGTTCTTCAAAAATGGAAGAGAAAATAAGGAATTTCTCAAACAAGCAGAAACTGAGGGAATTCATTGCCTATACATATACCTTGAAACAAATGTTAAAAAGAAGTTATTTAGGCAGAAGGGACACTACATAGAACAAAACCTTGGATCTACATAAAGGAAATACTTTAGAGAAGGAATAAATGAAGAAAAAATAAAATGATTTATTTTTCTTATTCTTAATTGATCTGATAACTGCCTAGTAGCAATGTACTGGATGATTATGGTATATGCATAAGAAAACTGAATAACAGGAAAAAATTAGGACCACTCTTTAATAAAATATATATAATACATGTGAAATAGTTAAGTATCATTTGAAAGTAGACTTATATGAATTAAAAATGTATATTGTAGGGGCACCTGGGTGGCTCAGTCGGTTAAGCGTCCGACTTCGGCTCAGGTCATGATCTCACGGTCTGCGAGTTCGAGCCCCGCGTCGGGCTCTGTGCTGACCGCTCAGAGCCTGGAGCCTGTTTCAAATTCTGTGTCTCCCTCTCTCTGACCCTCCCCCGTTTATGCTCTGTCTCTCTCTGTCTCAAAAATAAATAAACGTTAAAAAAAAATTTTTTTAAATGTATATTGTAAACTAGGGAAACCATTAAAAAATTTTAAAGACATATATTTGATAGGTCAGAAAGAAAAGACAAATACCATATGATCTCACTTATATGAGGAATACGAAAAACCAAACTCATAGAAACAGATTGCTGGCTGCCAGGAATGGAGGTGGGGCACTGAAATGGGTAAGAATGCACAAAGGGTACAAATTTCCAGTTATTAGATGAATTAAGTTCTAGGGATGTAATACACAGCATGGTTACTACAGTTTCACAATCCTGGATTGCATACTGGAAAGTGGCTAAGAGAATAGATTTTAAAAGTTCTCACCACACACACCAAAAATTATAACTGTATAAGGTGATGGACATATTAAACTAACCTTACTGGGGTAACCATTTTGCAATACATTTGTATAACAAGTTGTCATGTTGCATACTTAAACCTACACAAGGTTACATGGCAATTATGTCTCAATATAGCCGTAAAAAATATATTTGATATACGAAGGGACAAAATGAGAGAGGAAATAAAATAGAATCATAGTCAAGTGCTCAAAATCAAAGAAGGCAGAAAAAGGAGAAAAAAAGGAAATGTAAAATAAATGAAATAAATAGAGAACAGTTACAAATATGATACATATTAACTATATCAGCAATCACTTTAAATGTGAATGACCTAAATACACAAGTTAAAAGACACAGATAGCCAAAGGGACAGAAAATAATATCCAGTCATATTTTGTCTCTAAGAAATTAATGCTAAATATAGAGATTCAGATAGGCCAAAAGTAAAGGGATGTAAAGAATCATACCATACTAACAATAATCTAAGGAAAGCTGTTGTGGCTCTATTAATTCCAGAGAAGCAGACTTTAGAGCAAGGGAAACCATCAGGGATACAGAAAGGCATTACATAATGAAAAAGGAGTCAATTCTCCAAGAAGATATTGAATGCATATGCAACTAAAAACAAAACGTCAGAATATGTGAAGCAAAATCTGATAGAGATGAAAGGAGGAACAGACAAATCCACTATTCTATTTGGAGACTTCAATACTACTCTGTCAGTAGTGGATAGATCAAGCAGGCAGAAAATCAGTAAGGATAAGGGTGACCTGAACAGTACTATCAATCAACTTGATCTACTTGACATTTATAAAATACTCCATCCAACAACAACAGAATACATATTATTCTCAAGTGACATAAAATATTTATCAAGATAAAAAAAAATTCAGAGCCATTAAACACACCTTAACAAATTCAGAAGAAATCATACAAAGTATGTTCACAAGTCGCAATGCAATTAAACTAAAAAGCAATAGCAAGATTGCTCCAAATCTTTGGAAATTAAATAACACACTTCTAAATAATTCACAGGTCAAAGAAAAAAGCCCCGAGGCTTAAAATATATATTTTGAGCTAAGCGACAATAAAAGTACAACTTAAATTGTAGAGAAAGCAGACAGAAAAACAAAGTAAAACTCAATGAAATTGGGAGGCCCTGGATGGCTCAGTGGTTAAGTGTCCAACTCTTGGTTTTGGCTCAGGTCGTGATCTCACGGTTCGTGGGTTCAAACCCCGCATCAGGTTCTGCGATGACAGTGCAGAGCCTACCTGGGATTCTCTCTCTCCCTCTCTCTCTGCCTGTCCCTGGTGTGTGTGTGCACTTTCTCTCTCACGGCCTCTCTCCCTCTCAAAATAAATAAGCACTAAAAAAATCAATGCAATTGAAACAGGAATACAACAAGGAAAATCAATGAAATACAAAGCTGGTTCTTTGGAAAGATCAATAAAATTGATAAACTTCTAGTCAGGCTAACCAGGGTTAAAGAAGACAGAATTATCACTATCAGAAATGAAACAGGGATCATCACTACTCAAAGCTGTCCTTCAGAAATGAAGAAGCAATGAAAACTTTCTCAAACAGAAGCTGAGGGAGTTCATCACTAGACCTGCCTTACAATAAATGCTAAACAGAGTTGTTCAAGTTGAAATGACAAAGATCATATAAACAGAAAACTCTCAAGAACAAAAAACTATTAGTAATGATAAACAAATTCAGTAAAGTTCTGGGTTACAAAATTAACATACAAAACTCAGTGGTGTTTCCATGCATAAACAATGAACAATTGAAAATGGAAACTAAGGGGCTCCTGGGTGGCTCAGTCGGTTAAGCGTCCGACTTCAGCTCAGGTCACGATCTCGCGGTCCGCGAGTTCAAGCCCCGCGTCGGGCTCTGGGCTGATGGCTCAGAGCCTGGAGCCTGCTTCTGATTCTGTGTCTCCCTCTCTCTCTGCCCCTCCCCCGTTCATGCTCTGTCTCTGTCTCAAAAATAAATAAACGTTAAAAAAAATTTTTTTTGAAAAAAAAAAAAAGAAAATGGAAACTAAGAGAACAACCCATTCACAATAGCAGCAAAAAGAATAAGATATTTAAGAATAAACATAACCAGAAAGGTGAAATACTTCCATACTGAAAATTATAAAACATCAAAGAAGGAAATTAAAGAACACGGAGATAATTGGGAAGACTCCTGTGTCCGTGGATTTTAAGAATTAATATTGTTAAAATGTCCACCCAAAGTGTTCTCCAGATTCAATGCAATCCCTATCAAAATTCCAATAGCGTTCTTTATAGAAATAGAAAAACCAGTCCCAAAATTTCATATGAAAACACACAGGAGACCATGAATAGCCAAAGCATAAGCAAGAAGAACAAAGCTGAAGGCATTACACTCCTTGATTTCAAAATATATTAGAAAGCTACAGTAATCAAATAGTATGGTACTGGCATAAAAACAGACACGCAGACCAATGACACAGAATAACAAGATCAGAAATACATCCACACGTCTGGAGTCAGGTGACCTTGGCCAAGAGTGCCCAGAGTACACAATGGGGAAAGGATAGCGTCTTCAGTAAATGACTGGGAAAACTGGATATACTCATGCAGAATACTGAAATTGGACCTCTGTCTCCCACAACACACAAACATCAACTCCAAATGGATTAAAGACTTAAATGAAGACCTGAAACTGTAAAACTACAGGGAAAAAAAACAGACATTGGTCTCAGATTTTTTGGCCAGGACACCAAAAGCACAGACAGCAAAAGCAACAGGAGACCAGGGGGATTGCATCAGACTGAAGAGTATCTGTACAGCAAAGGAGACAATCAACAGAGTGAAAAGGCAGCGTACTGAATGGGAGAAAATATTTGCCAATCATATCTGATTAGGGTTAATGTCCAAAATATATAAGGAACTTGACCAACCCAATAGCAAAAAATACATAACCTAAATTTTTAAAAATGGGCTAAGGACCGGAATAGACATTTCTCCAAAGACATACAAATGGCCGACAGCTATATGAAAAGGTGCTCAGCATCACTCATCAGCAGGGAAATGGAAATCAAAGCTGCGGTGAGCCATCACCGTACACCCGCGAGGATGGCTATTACCAAAAGATGAAGTAACAAGGGCCGGCAAGGATGTGAAGAAAAGGGTATCCTTGTACATTGTCAGTGGGAATGTAAATTGGTACAACCGTCATGGAAGACAGCAGGAAGGTTTTTCAAAAAATTAAAAACAGGAGTCCCGGGCCACCTGGGTGTCTCAGTTGGTTAAGGGTCCAACTTTGGCTCAGGTCATGACCTCACGGTTAGTGAGTTCGAGCCCCGCGTCAGGCTCTCTGCTGTCAGCTCACAGCCTGCTTTGGATCCTCTGTCCTCCTCTCTCTCTCTCTGCCTCTTTCTCTCTCTCTTTCCCTCCCTCCCTCCCTCAAAAATAAATAAACATCTTTAAAACATAGAACTCCCATATGATCCAGCGATCCCACTTCTGGTTATGTATCCAAAGGAAAATGAAATCAGTATCTGAAAGAGCTATCTGCACTCCATGTTCATTGTAGCGTTATATGCAAAAGTCACGATAAGGAAATGACCTCGTGTCAATTAATGGATGGATGGATAAAGCAAATGTGAAATATATATAAAAATGGGAGATATATATGAAAGTGTGATCTATATTAATATATCATTATATATTATTAATATATAATATTGTATATTGTTCATTAGCATATACTCCCTTGTGTCATTGTAATATTACTCAGCTTTTAAGAAGAAGGAAATAATTGCTATTTGTGACAATATCGACGAACCTGGAGGCCATTGTTCTAGGTGTAGTAAGTCAGACAGAAAAGGATGCATGATCTCAATTATATATGGAATCTAGAGAAGTCGAATTCATAAAAGCCAAGTGGGATGGTGGTTGCCAGGGGCTGAGGTGTACGGGAAATGGGTATAAAGGTTCAGTTACCTGGGCTGAATAAGTCCTGGAGATCTAATACACAGCATGGTGACTATAGTTGACCATACTCTACTATATACTTAAAATTTGCTAAGAGGGTTGACCTCATGTGTTCTCACTACACACACACACACACACACACACACACAGTGGTAACTATGGGAGGTGACGGATATGTTAATTAGCTCAACTGTCATAGTCATTTCACAATACGTATCGAAACATCGTATTATAGGGGCGCCTGGGTGGCGCAGTCGGTTAAGCGTCCGACTTCAGCCAGGTCACGATCTCGCGGTCCGTGAGTTCGAGCCCCGCGTCGGGCTCTGGGCTGATGGCTCGGAGCCTGGAGCCTGTTTCCGATTCTGTGTCTCCCTCTCTCTCTGCCCCTCCCCCGTTCATGCTCTGTCTCTCTCTGTCCCAAAAATAAATAAAAACGTTGAAAAAAAAATTAAAAAAAAAAAGAAACATCGTATTATATACCTTAAAGGCATGCAATTTTTATTTGTCAAGTACAGTTCAATAAAGCTGGAAAAAATAAATTTTGTAAAAAGACACTACCCTCTGTCTCATTGACGCTGCAACCTTTTATTGTTTTGTCTCTGGGAAAACGCAAAGAAGTGGAGGATGATAAGTGCATTATGGAAACTGTTTACGTATCCCATTCACCACGGCATGAAAATCCAAAGATCACCTAAGAAAAAGCTTCACAAAAATGTTCAAGACCTTCATGGAGACAACTATAAAATGTTCCTGACAGATTCAGAATGCCGGAAATATGTTAACTGTCCTTAAGTTATTTACAGATTTATTATTGCCTTACCTGTATGTGCCAAGACAACAAACCTGGGGGGTTGTGTTCCACTCTTGGTTCAAAGCGGTCGGGCTTAAGTCCATGGAAGGCGAAGGCCAACTCAGTGCTGGAAGTCAAGGTAGTAACCCTGAGGGAGAACCCAGAACTCCCACCACAGAAGAGATAGGTCCCCACGCCCATCCTTCCCCAGCTGTTAGCCATGAGAGACCCTGGCACGTGATGACCAGGTGTGGCAGAGCCTGATTTCTACTAGAGAAGGGGTACATTTTCAGGGACTAAGGGCTTTGATCTGAGGGGGCAGGACTCAGGCTAGCAGAGGGAGGAATCCCAGGCCCTGCCAGGTATTAAGGTGAGGGCCCTTATGGAGAGCTGAATTAGCCACCCACCCCAAACAGGGGGCCCCACAGGCATGCACACCTGCTTTCAGCTCCGGGGAGGCCCCAGGAACAATTATCACTTACCACTCACATCATCTGCATTTGTGCGGTGGGCATCTCAGGGGGCCTTATAAAGGCAGAGGGTAGAGGCCCTATCAGGAAGAAATATAAATACTTGCGGAGTATCCCACAATATATAGGGAGCCGCAAGCCTGCCCTTACTGTCAGCTCGGACAGACCCCACTCGGGCCCGTCATGCCAAGACGGAGCCTGCCTCCTCTTTTGGTGAGATAAAGGCCTTGACCTGAGGGATGAGGCCTCAGTTCAAGAGGGGGCGGGGGACTCGGCCAGTGCAATAAGTCAAGGTAAGGGTCAGGGGTTTTCCCATCCCAAGTAGATCGGGACCCGCCCCTACTATCAACTCTAGGAAACACCAGGCTGAGGACAGGGATGTGTTGCGTCCTGCCTTTCGGAATCTGAGGGAAGCGAGGTTCCCTCCGAGCGGGCTGGACTCCCGTCAGAAGAGGGAGTTCAAGGTAAAGAACGAGGAGGAGGAGCCAGGGGTCCTCTCCCCAGACACAAACGGCCCTGAGTTCTTCCCTGCCCCCACAATGGTCCCTGGAAGGCCCCAGGCAGCGTTCCCGGAAGTGACGTACCTGACTTCCGCCTTAGGGCGGTCCGGGGGGACCGTGAGGCTGTCTTCATCACTTGGGGCGTGGATTCAGGTCGCCAGAGGGAGGAGTCCCGTGCGTGGGCCCAGCTCTGGCACCTGAGGGACGGGGCCGGCTCCAGCACCCGTCAGGTGAGGACTCAGAGGGAGGGCTGGCGGTAGCTTTCACCGCGGAGCGGGTGCCCCAACGCCCCTCCCCCACCCCCTGTGGTCTACCCGGAAGGACCCCCGCGGGGTCCCGGATGTGGTTGATCCCAACGTCCATCTTGGGAGCCCGAGGGCCTCGCTTTCTCTGACGGGAAGCGGGCCCCGGTGGTCGGAGGGACGTGCCGCCGGCTGGGGTGGCCAGGTTAAGGTGAGGACCCAGAATGAGGGCTGAGGAGGAGCTCTCGCTCTCCACCCCCACCTCGCTCGTCGTCTGCCTTACAGGCCCCGCGCAGGGCCCCAGACGGGCCGAATCCGGGCCTCCATTTTGAGAGCCTGAGGGGAAAAAAGGCTTTTGTCTGAGGGGCGTGAACTCAAGTCCTCAGAGGGAGGAGGCCCGGGCTCTGCCAGGTCTCAAGGTGAAGACCCTTATGGAGGGCCGAGGGGACCTCTTTCCGGATAAAGGGGGGGGGGGCATGCAGATACCCTTCCTGGTCGCCGGCCTTGGGTGGCCCGGAGCAGGGCGCTTAGGCCGAGGCGCCTCCCCCAACCCTCTGTACTTCCTTGTGGGTGGTTTCTGGGAGACGGGAGCCTCGGCCTGCGGGCCTCATTCTCGGGTTCGCCAAAGGGAGAGGGCGCAGGCCCCGTCGAGAGTCCGTGGGGAGTCCTCGGGAAGGACTGTGGCTCTGCCCCGCCCCCCCAAACCCTAAGGAACCTCTCCAGAAGTTTCTCGTGACCCCTTCTGTCCGCCCCCGGGGACCCCGGGAGATAGCGTCAGGCGGAACCAACTTCTGTTTCCGAATCGGGGGTCTCAGGGAGGTGAGAGCCTTGGTCTGAAGGACCCAATATCTGGTGATCGAAGAGAGGAGTTTCAGACCCTGCCAGGCAGAAGGGTGAGGATCTTTAGGGCCGAGAGGATAGGGCGGGCCCCACAGAAACCTGTCTTGTCTTTCAGCCGTGAGGGGCCCCAGCCAGGGCTGTCAGATACAGATGCCCCGTCCGCCCTGCTCACCTCCTTGCCTAGTGTCTTTGGAAGATGGGGGCGTTTCCCTGAGGGCAACATTCTTAGGTCAACAAAAAGTGGCTTCAGGCCCTCCCAGGAATAAATAGGGATACCCTGAGGAGAGCTGGGGGTCACCCTCAAGCCAGAACACGGAGGGAATTGCGCGGAGACCCACACAACCCCAGGCCATCAGCCCTAGTATACACCAGGCAGGCCTGGGAGGCCGAAGCCCAGCTTCAGTCCCTTCTCGGTGGCATTAGGGAGGGGACAGCCTTGGTCTGAGAGGTGCAACTTCAAGTACAGGGGGAGGAGCCCCAGCCCTGCAGGAGTCAAGGTGAGGACTCTGATGTGGGCCCGGAGGACCTTCAGCCGTGGATAGAGGGGTCTCCAGCCCTGTCCTGCCGTCAGCCCTGCGAGGCTCCAAGTAGAGCTGTAAGGCAGAAGTATCTTCCTGCAACCCCCTGTCACCCCCTCACTTATTTGGCCTCTCCAGGAGACAGAGCCTCGGGGTGAGGGATGCAGCCTCCTGGCAGAAAGGAAGGAATGCAGGCCCAATACGAATTGCTAATGGAAGGCTAAGGGTAATTTCCACTCCAGACAAAGAGGTCCCCACAGAAACCTGCCCCGCCCCTGGTAGCCCAGGAGCATCAGTCTACCTGAGTCCCCCCTGTTTCCAGCTGGCATGGGGGGGCGGGAATCTCAGGGAAGTAAGGATCTTTGTCTGGAAAGGCCACTCAGGTCACCAGAGGTAGGCATCTCAGCTCCTGCTGGCCACTGAGTTAAGTACCAGGAGGGATGACAAAATTAAGCGACCATCCCAAAACGTCCTGGGTCTTAACCCCTGCTGTCAGCCCTGGAAGATCTTGGGCAGGGATGGGTGGATGTGACACCTCTTCACTTGTCTCATTGGTCTCAAGGAAGTGAAGGCCTTGGTCTGACAGGACAGCCTCACACCAGCAGAGGGAGTCATGTCAGGCCATCGAAAGAGGAACCCCAGGCTCTCCCAGGAGTTAAAATGAGGACCCTGAATAAGGATTGGGGGCTCTCCCCACATCTGGCCCTTGGAGAGATAAGTCCCCTTCTCCCCCCTGCTTCTGCCTAGGGAAACCCTGGTACACAGTGTCCAGAGGTAATGCACCCTCACTGCTACTTGAACTACCTGGTGGTCTCAAGGAGCTGGAGGCAGTTAGCAGAGGCATGAGTCTAAGGTTCTGCCAGGAGTTAATGTGAGGATGGAGGATGCGGTGGACCCCTACTCAAGAACAGATGGGGCCCAGCTGCCCCTGCCGTCAGACAAGATAGGACCCAGGGCATGGCGTTTGAATGTGGCACCCCGTTCACTTCCTCCTCTCTCGTCTCACGGCGGTGAGGTCTTGGGTTAAGGAAGGTGACCTCAGGTCAACAGAGGGAGGAGTCCCACACCCTGGCAGGCATCAAGGTAAGGACAGATGACCCCCTGTTCCAGAAGAGAGATCCCCAGAGTCCGTCCAGCCCTTCTCTAATCAGGAAGACAGGAGATCCCTAGAGTACTAAGGAAGGGAACACCTGCTATGATGGCCTTTGTCGGAGCTGACACACTTGAGTCCTTCACGCTGTTCCTCTCTCCCTCAGGCCAGTTGGTTGCCGTCACCCACCTGCTGCCCATACCTCTGCCTGCTGCCCCCGACACCGGTCATCATGTCTCACAGTGAGAGTCAGAGCCACGAGCTTGAAGTAGGCCTTAAGGCCCAAAGAGAGGCTCAGGGCCTGGTAGCTGCACAGGTTCCTGCAACTGAGGAGAAGGAAACTGCCTCTTCTCCTCTCTCTCCTTTGATCCAGGGCGCCCCAGAGGCGGTGCCTGCTGCTGGAAACCCAGGTGTTCTCCAGCAGTCTGGGGAAGCCTGCTCTTCCTCCCCCACCGTCGAAGCCACTCTATCGAGCAAATCAAATGAGGGCTCCGGCCGCCCAAGACGGGATGCAGGTGCCTCCCAGGCTCCACCAGACCCGGCGATCTTGCCTGACGATGTCCTAGATGAGATGGTAGCTAAATTGCTGCAGTTTCTGAGTGGCAAGTATGTAGCAAAGAAGCCCATCACAAAGGCGGAAATGCTGAAGAGCATCAAAGAGCACAAGAACCACTTCCCCGTGATCTTCAAGAAAGCCTGTGAGTGCATGGAGATTGTCTTTGGCCTCGAAGTGAAGGAAGTGGACCCCATCAACCACTCCTACGTGCTTATCAAAACCCTAGACCTCACCTATGATGGGATGCTGAGTGACGACCAGGGCATGCCCAAGACCGGCCTCCTGATCC
The DNA here is from genome assembly GCF_022837055.1 of Prionailurus viverrinus. NCBI lineage: Eukaryota > Metazoa > Chordata > Mammalia > Carnivora > Felidae > Prionailurus > Prionailurus viverrinus. Next base: position 107,245,370 of record NC_062579.1, read on the forward strand.
TTATCCTGGGTGTGATCTTTATGGAGGGCGACCATGCCCCTGAGGATAGGATCTGGAGGGTGCTGAGTGAGATCGGAGTGTATGCTGGGAGGAAGGATTTCATCTATGGGGAACCCAGGAAGCTCATCACTGAAGATTTAGTGCAGGAAAAGTACCTGGTATACCAGCAGGTGCCCCACAGCGATCCTCCACGGTATGAACTCCTGTGGGGTCCCAGGGCCCACGCTGAAACCAGCAAGATGAAAGTCCTGCAGTTTTTTTCCAAGGTCACTGGCACTGACCCCACTTCCTTCCCGTACTGGTATGGAGAAGCTTTGCGAGACGAGAGAGAGCGAGCCCAGGCCACAGTGGCCACCACCGATGGTACTACTGTCACAGCCAGTGAAGGTTCCAGTGTCCCGTCCGGCAGCTTCTCTCGCCCTGAGTGAAGCCTGAGGAAGATCCTCCACTCTGTGTTTGAAGAGGGCAGTCAAAGTTCTAAACGGTGGAGGATTGAATTGCAAATTTTATCTTTTTTTTTTTTCATTTTGGTATTTTTCAAATGCTCTTGCTTCTAAAAGGTTAGCTTCATGGTCTAGGTTCATGAATGACCCTGGTCACATCTTTACTGCTGTTCATTAGGCTTAAGAATAAGAATTTTGCTCTTCTGGAAAACATACTGGGAAACTTTCGATCTTATTTTCTCATCTGGAAGAAGATAGCATGGCACAGATAGTGGAATTTCCTTAGAAATACGCAAGAGTCCAGCAATAAAATCGATGGGATGGAGAAATAGAGGGAGAAATGTACAAGACGGTCATGCTAGGATTCCTGAATCCCGTTTAGTCTGCTGGCTAGTAAAATTAAAGATCTGTACCTGGATTTGTTCGGCTAAAGTGTGCATGAGAAATTAAATCTTAATAAATGAAAGCCCTGGGTCACTGGCTCATTTATTCTTGCAAGTGTTTTACAAGTAAGAGAAAAGTCTAGAATAGAAAACTGCTCTTAGCAATTCCTTGGGGATCGTGGGTAAACCAGAGACAAGTCTCCACCTGGGGCACGTATGGAAGACACACAGCACCCCTGTCCCCATGCCACTGAACGCAGTGCACAGATAAGTGTTCTGTATGCATTGTCTACAAGAGTTCCTGAGAATAGGGTGACAGTCCTTTGAAGTGATGCGGGGGAGCTGGTGCTTTTTCCTTGGCCTGGGAAAGCCAAGACCCCACGCCTTTGAAAGGGCATTTTAATTAGGTTATCTTGAGTGTGATGTGGTCACCTCTAAGCAAGGGCTAGACTTTCGGTGGGGGTGAAATGAGTGAAAATTGTGGTTTGGATGCAAGAGCAGCTGGGAGGGAGGAACAGTTAGTCCTTGACTCCAATTCTAGGAGCTATGAGTTGTGTTCTGCTGGGGAAGACTTCCCCATATCCAAATAATATATCCACTAACAGGGACATTTTAGTTCTATTTACAAAGCAGCATTTGGGGCTCACTTGGTGGTTCGCGCCCTGGAGCTGCTCATTCTCTGAGATGTCGTGGAAAACACACACACACACACACACACACAGTCAATCCCCGATGAGACCATGATAGAGTTTGGGGTCAAAATCCTATAGAAATTACTGCTATTTGGGGCACCTGGGTGGGTCAGTTGATCGAGCAACTGACTGCAGCTCAGGTCATGATCTCACGGCTCGTGAGTTCAAGCCCTGTATCGGGCTCTGTGCTGACAGCTCAGAGCCAGCTTCCGATCCTCTGTCCCCCTCTCTCCCCCTCCCCCGCTTACGCTCTGTGAAAAATAAACCTTAAAAAAAAAAGTCACGGCTATTAAAGATCCCATAAAAGCCAAGCACCGTGGCAATATAGCAGGTCCTACAAGACAGGACTCATCAAGCCCACTTCACAGGTAAAGAACCTAATGCTCACAGCACTTGGCAGTTTGCCAAGTCACATGGTCACAAGTCCCCAAGGTCACATGTCTCCTACGTGACAGGGCTGGGACTAGATGCCTGGTCTGAATTCGTCTAAACCCAGGCTGTTCCCCCTCCTCCCAGCCTGAGGCTCACCTTTCTGTCTTCTGGCTCATTTCTTTCCAATGTCTTTCAGGCAACAAAGAGAAGGTCCCTGTGTCCAAAGTAGGCCCAAAGAAGGAAGGGGACAATGAGAATCAAACACTGTGGACTGTCTGGGCTTTATTTCCCTACCGTCCGGCCTGCCTGAGCCCCAGAGCTCCTGGGGAGGCGACTGCCCACGTGCTGGTGTGTGTCTCAATCCCGGCACTTTCCTGCGTGACCACACCCTTCCCCTGATCTCCCTCTGCCTCCCTGTCCAGCTCTAGAATCCGGCCTGCTGACCGCTCACCACTTTTTCTTCCTTTGGAGACCTGTGCTCCCAATGAACAGCCCCAATCGCCTGTCTTCCCCCAGACTCTGCAGAAGGATGTCCCGCTGGCTGGCCATCCCTCTTTCTGGAACCCTGAGAGCAATAGCCCCTTAGCAGCAAAAGTGTACTTTGGAGGATGGCTAGATGCCTGAGCGCCCCTCCTGGCGTCTGCAACACACTTTCAAATGAGCTGGCAAGTAGAGTCTGAGTTGCTCATAATCTACTGGTTCTTAGGCTATAACCCTGACGTTAGGGATGGTTCTTGAAACCACACTATTTGCAGGTAAGAGTCTAATAAGACATATTATTTGAAACAGGCCACTGATGACATCAGCAGATGAACAAGCTCACCTAGATGGTCAAACACCAAAACATCTCTCCTAGGTAGTGGATGAGGAAACACCACGGAAACCACTGTGTAAGCAAACAACTACAGGGGCTGAATTCCTAAAACCCCTGAGTCCTAGGAGGTGAACAATGGTTTCTTTGGTGGACATGTTAGCTCTGGTTTAAAAAAACAAAAGTCGGGGTGCCCGGGTCACTCAGTCAGTTGAGCGTCTGACTCTTGATTTCGGCTCAGGTCATGATCCCAGGTTCATGGGATCGAGCCCCACATCGGGCTCAGTGCTGAGTGTAGAGCCTACTTAGGATTCTCTTTCTCCCTCTGCCCCTTACGCCCACTCGCACTCACATTCATGTGCTCTCTCTCTAAAAAACAAAAACAAAAACAATAGGGGCGCCTGGGTGGCTCATTCGTTAAGTGTCCAAATTCGGCTCAGGTCACAATCTCACGGTTTGTGAGTTTGCGCACCATGTCGGGCTCTGTGCTGACAGCTTGGAGCCTGGAGCCTGCTTCGGATTCTGTGTCTCCCTCTCTCTCTGTGTCACTCCCCCACTCGTGCTCTCTCTCAAAAATAAACATTTAAAAAATATTAAAAAATAAAAACACAAAAAGACAATAAATAACACAGAGGGCCTTCCCTGACGTTGTACCCATGTTTTCACTGCAAAGGCAGAACCCTGTCAAGTACCCTAATGCCACACAAATTATGAGGGTTTCTACTCTAACGGGAACAGGAATTACTCCCAGCCCTGTGTGATTTCCAGAGTTCTCTTTCTGTACAGCAATCTCCTCTTAGCAACCTGTCCTGCCAATTTTAGCTACTCTGGCCTTCCTGGACTCCCGGCTCCATCTGAACTCAAGGAGACTGTCCAGCCACCCCCCCCCCCTCCTTGCACACATGCATTATCCTCCTTGGCAAATAAACTAGGGTGCCCTAGAACTTACCTCCTTTGTTTTCCATCTCTTAGAGGTCGCTGTCCTTCACGGCCAGATGTCTAATAAACTGAAAATTGTTTCATAGTTTTCATTCGTATTTTTGGGTCTATCAGGTAGGAGTCGGGTTCCTGTTATTTTGCCGTGGCTAGAAGTCCCATAGTCCAAATTTAAAATCTAAATTAGGCATGATTGCTGCCCCCAAATTTCAATCTTCTTCAAATTAAAAATCAGGACTGAGGGGCTGTGAGACACATTTATGTTAACAGACGTACTAACCTACAGCTGGGAGAATAACAGCAAAGTACTCACAGGTTATTCTCCGCTAGCCGAAGTGTTAAGCGATCCCTTTATTTTCTTATGGTTTCAAAAACTTCCAACACTTACGAAACACATGAATTATCTTTATAATTACAAATATAAATATTTTGGGGACGCCTGGGTGGCTCAGTCGGTTGAGCATCTGACTTCAGCTCAGGTCATGAGCTCATGGTTTGTGAGTTCGAGCCCCGCGTCAGGCTCTGTGCTGACAGCTCAGAGCCTGGAGCCTGCTTCCGATTCCGTGTCTCCCTCTCTGGACTCCGGCCCCTCCCCTCCTCGTGCACTGTCTGTCTCTCTCTCAAAATAAACATTACAAAAAATACAAATGCAAGTATTTTAAAATGTGACCTTGACTCCTGAAAATAAATGCACACATTCTCTGGACGATTTATTTACAACAGTGATCAACCTCTTGCCGGATTGCACCCACCTCCGGCATGCCTCCTGCTTGTCCGACTAGAAAGAAAACACGATGCAATCCATTTCGTTAGCTGTGTGTAGCTCACGCTTTCAAAGACAACGCTACACAGGTAAGAATCGGTCTTCTCTTTGAAGCCCTCTCTCCAGAAAAAGTATTCACATATTTTAAAGGAGGGAATTATATTTACATCTAAATCATATTCTCCGTGATTTGATTGAATCCAATATTTACAGGAAGCATAGCATACAGACAATTCTAGGAGAAGGAGTTACAATGATCACATTCATTACGAGGACGGTTGTTTATGCCTCTTGTCAAAGCTCATAATAAATAAATCACGCTATTTTAAAAATAGATTCTTCAGTCATCACCGCAATACTTCCAGTTGGGCCTGAAATGCACTTTTATTTTCCTGATTGATGCAACATTTTCACAAGAATGTTTATCCTTCCTTCGTAGACCACCTCACCACTATCACCAGTTTCTTACCACACAGTATCTTTTACAAAGTAAATACCATGTGAAAAGTGCTGGGTCATCATTTTGATACCGTTCGCTTTGATACATGTTACATGCTTTGTTTTTAGCTCCCACAGGCTCACATTCTGCACTCAACAATTCTGCCATTTTAAAGATTTCATCCACACCCTGCCCCGCATCCACACCCTGCCGGAACGAAGCCATTAATGGTCATCCGTGCCATTCCATATTATTTGTGTGCCCTAGGATTTTACTGGATTACTTGTTCTCCTACTTTAGAACAACTGCACAGCTGCTCTCCTCAAGCGAGCATTTTCTCTTTATTTTTTCCGATCATGGCACTCCTGAAACGGATCAGAATCCCAGAGTTTTACCGAGTGATTTGGATCCAAAGGTGTTCGTATAGATTTTAACTTGTAAAATCCACCCGTGTTGTTTACTTCTTTGCAATGGAACCATCTCATAATACTTTTGTGGTTTTTTTTTTCCCCCCCTTTTAGAATATAGGTTCTTGTTAAGTGTCCGACTTCGGCTCAGGTCATGATCTCACGGTGCATGGGTTCGAGCCCCGCATCGGGCTCTGTGCTGACAGCTCGGAGCCTGGAGCCTGCTTCGGATTCCGTGTCTCCCTCTCTGTCTGCCTCTCTCCCACTCGCCCTCCGTGTCTCTTTCTCTCCCAAAAATAAACAAACATTAAAAAAATTTAAAAAAAAAAGAATATAGGTTCACCTTCTCTAAAGAAAGATGCAAGTGAATTAATTACCAGTATCTGCCAATATACCACTTTTGTCCCAACACCATGTAATATTGAGCTAGCATTTCCCCCCTGCAAAATTAAAACTGGGCCTTATTTTCCCACATTAACTTGTTGCCTTTATATGCATTTGCCGTAAATCCAAATAATTTGATGACTATATCCCAACAATTACAAATTACTAATATGTCATTTATGATTCTAAGTGTCCTATCATTTTTGCCCTTTCTGCAAACTGCTGTAAATCTTTTTCTCTATGTGCTCAGAGTCATATACTTTAAGCTAGGTCTACAATAGACGGAATATTTGTGTCTTCCCCAAGTTCATGTGTTTGGAGGTGGGGCCTTTGGGAAGTATTTAGTTCACAAAGGTGGAGCCCTTGTGAATGGGGCTGTACCCTCATAAGAGGCCGGAGAACCAGTTAGCTCTCTTTCTGTTGCGTTAGGATACCAAGAAGTCGGCAGTCAAGAACTTGGAGGAGAGCTCTCACCAGAACCCAGCCATGCCGGCGTCATCTCACAATTCCAGCCTTCATAACTGTGAGAAATAAAATTCTGTTGTTGATAAGCCACCCAGTTTATGGTTGTATGTTATTGGAGCCTAAGATATCTAAGCTAAGACAATGTCCAAAGCTTTTGGTTTATAACAGTCTTTAAAAAAGAAAAAGGTTGGCTATTTCAGCTTCTCTGGTCTTTAAAAATAAACCAGTTTTTGTTTCATTGATAATTATTTATCATTTTCTAATTTCAATTTCATTGATTTCTGCCTTTATATATATTGTTACTCTCCTATTTGCATTGGATTTAATTTACTTTTTCTTTTTATAGTTTAAGGTGGCAGCTGGTATTATTAAACTGAGTCCGATCTTCCTTTCTAATATAAGCATTTAATGACATAAATTTCCCACTTAGCACTGCTTTAGTGACGTGCCATAAATTCCGATCTGTATTTAGGTTTTCATTCAGTTCAAAATATTTTCTAATTTCCTTCAGTTTTCCCTTTGAAGCACAGGTTAGCAAAAATGTATTATTTCACTTCCAAATATCTAGGGATCCTGCCGACAAAAATAAGTAAAGAAATAAATAAATATTGAGGCCTTAAACGCCAGAGTGAGGATTCTGTACCTAATGTGTTGAGCAATGGGGAGCCACTGATGGTTTTTGAGAAGTATACGGACATGATCAGAGTTATGTTTGATAAAAAAACATTTTTGAGGGGTGCAATGGATGGGAGGCAAGAAGTAGGGAGGTAGCTAGGAGTCAGCTACTCATTCTACCCAACTAGGCCAGACGATGCATTTACAACTATTAAATTTCTGTTTCTGAAAGACCGGGTCTCTACATAGTCAGGTCACTTTGAATTTAAATCCCATTTTAAATGTACCGGCAAATTCACTAGTTAGTGTCATCTGCAAACCTAATTAGCACACACTTTAACTATCTACATGAATAACTGGCTTCCCCATTATCACAGCTAAGCCAGTGAAATTGCTCAAACTGGGGTAAAATCGTTGTCAGTGGAGGAGATACTTACATTTAACATACGCATTTCAAACTATAAGTAATCGCTACTTAGCTACTTAGAACCTAAAACGTCATTGTCATGAGACATAATTAGTATGAAATCAGCATCTTATAAATCTCTGCCTAATTATTCTGAATCATATACCTGAAAGCCTGGCCGCTATATATTTTCACAAGCTATCCATGCTGTTTTAAATCAAAACATTTCTTTCAACAAATCTCTTGGAGCTTACAACTCCCACGGAAGTAGAACAATCATCAGCCAACACGTGTGACTTAAAAAGTAAGCAAGACTAGTGCTGAGCTGGCCTCATAAAACAACATTACATCTAGTCAGCAAAGATTCTGCAGTTTTAAAGGCTTTTGTTACATTTTCAATACAGCTAAGCATGACGACATCCATATCATACAGGCAGGAAGTTGGAATGTTCTTTTGAATATCTATATAAGGAAATAGGGATAATCCCATCACGAATGGGCGAAAGGCAAAGCGTTTGGAGCCATGCTGTGCACTTAAAAGAACCTGGTAGGGCTCAGGGGTACCTGGGTGGCTCAGTTGGTTAAGCATCCGACTCTTGATTTTGGCTCAGGTCATGATCTCAAGGTTTGTGAGTTCGAGCCCCTCATCAGGCTGCTTGAGATTCCCTCTCTCCCTCTCTCTCTCTGCCCCTCCCCTGTTCTCTCTCTCTCTCTCAAAATAAATAAACAAACTTGAAAAAAAATTTAATGAAAAAAAAATAGAAGGATCTGGTAGGGCTTTCACTTTTCCCTTACCCGGCCCTTCACGGACAGTAAGCATAAGAGAGACTCTTGAATCATGAACTGGATATACAACACTCATCCTGAAGTTACCTAGCAGCTTTCAAAGAATACTCCAAAACTTTGTCAAGGACACCCTTTCTGCCGTTCCCATCAATGCTGCTTTTATTCAGAGTGTGGCTCTTAATGTTTCAGGGTATGGATCTCCTTCAGAATTCGACGAAAGTAAGGGAGATGGAAACTCTTGCCAAGAAAATGCTCTCATTTGTGCATAAAACTCCTGATTTTGTCTACAATTTCAGAGATTGATAGATTCCTCCCTGTTGTGAGTTGAATTGTGGAAGTCCTGATGCCCAATACCTCTGAATGTGACCGTCTTTGGAAAGAGGGCCTTTCTAGATGTACTCAAGACATTAGGGGTGGGCCAGAACCCAGTATGATTGGCGCCCTTCCAGAAAGAGGGAAAACAATGTGATGACACAGACACACAGGGAGAATGCCATATGAAGACGAAGACAGATCGGAGCGATGTTCCCATAACCCAAGGGACACCAAAGATTGTAAGCTGTCACCAGAAGCCAGAATATAGGCATGGAACAGATTCCCCCTCAGAACACACAGAAGGAACCAACAATGCTGACATCTTGATTTCAGACTTCCGGCCCCCAGAATCGTGAAACAGTAAATTTCTGTTGTTTCCTGCCACGCAGTTTGTTTCTGCAGTCCTAGCAAACTAATACCCTCTCAAGTCCCATCTGTTATTAAAAATATTTTGCAGCAAGCTATGAAAGCCAGGATCCTTCCGTTTTCAGGTACTTGTTCAGCAGCCAGACCCAAGGTACCTTGAGGAGAGTATGAAGCAAATTTTGCTGCAACCTCTATGACTAAGACTACAAAATACTATACCTTTGAAGTATAGTTTAATGAACTACTAAAGAGTGTGCTTTGAAAACAGGATAGGCTGGTAGCAGGAATTTCACTGCAGTGTTCAGATTCTCCATCTGACTAATCTTTGCTTACTCACTGATGAATGTGTTTACCTGTCCTCCCTATGAGCATAGAGTTGAATATCAAATTTGCAGCTGACTCACTTTTTAATGGATATTCAAACGCACTCTTTTTCCAGGGCTAAGTAAAAAAATGTATTTTTAGTGAAAGAAAATGCAGGCAACAGGCAAATAAATTTGTACCTACTAAAGCGTTAGTGTGAGTTCCTTCTCAGGTTGTTAGCTGGGATTTATGGCACTCTCCCATGCCGACACATCTTCAAAATATGGAAAACATAGGAGTTTAAAGATGTGCAGGCACAGACATAGAAAATCAAACAATATGAGCCACTGCATCATATTGTTTTGAGGTCAAAGATGCTGTTAAAAATTCATGCAACAGGATAGGTTTCACAAGGTTAAAAAGTTTAATTGTCGCCATTAAATTTATTTTAATTTTTTAATCTCTAGGGGAAAATATACTGTCCTCTCAGCTTTGAGTTTGGAGCTCCAGTTTAAGACGGGCTTTCTCCTAATTTTGTCACGTGTGCTGGCAAAAATATTCTTCATGTTGGGTTTAAGGAGAAAATATTAATATTAATGTCAGGAGAACCATTTATCCATCAAATATTTGTAAAGTGTCTACCACATATCAGGCACCCTTCTGGACGATGCCAATACAGAGACAAACGGTCCCTGCCCTCAGGGAGTCTCACTGATAGGAAAAGATACAAAAAAATAACAATTACAGTATGTGATGACAGGAGTCCTCTAATTCACTCAGGGTTCGAGGGAGGGAGTGTGGAGGACGGGTGCCCTACAAGAGATAGTAATTCTGCTGAATCTTAACATTAGCAAGTGCATTCCAGGGAGATGTGATAGTGGGAACAAAAACACACGTAAGACACGACGTGTTACATGGGATATACTTCTCCTAAAAAAATTCGTTGTTTATTTGAAATTCAAATTTAACTGGATGTCCTATATTTATCTTTTCTATACCTGGCAAGTCTCTATGTAGAGAACTGAACATATTTCTGGGTTGTTGGAATGTCAAGTGCACTTTAGAGATTATGAGAGACAGAGCTGGAAAGGTAGGCAGATGTCAGATCATGAAAAACTATGTTTCCCAAGTCAGGCAGTTTGTACTTAGGTTTTTCTTTTGCTTTATTTATTTTTATTTGAGAGAGGGGTGGGTGGAGAGAGGCAGAGGGAGAGAGAGTGAATCTTAAACCGGATCCATGCTCAGCAAGGAGCTCAACCCTGGGATCATGACCCGAGCGGAAATCAAGATTCGGACGCCCACCCGACTGAGCTACCCAGGCACCTCTACTTGTACTGTTTTGAGAACAGCAGTGAGCCATTGAAGAGTTTTTGGCAAAAGAGTGATACAAGCAGACTTCTCTTTTAGATGGGTTGTTCTGAAAACACATGAAGCATACATTCCAGTACATAAGAGTAGAGACAGGGAAATTACTAAACAGACTAATGTTAGGTTAATCCAGGAGAGATGATGTTAGTTTAAACGAGCGCAGTAGTTCGGAGAGATGGAGATAAGGGGACAGGAGAAACTTGTAGGAGTAAAATCCAGAAGTCTGAGTGGTTGACTAAATGGGGTGATTAGAGAGAGAGGGAGTCTGGGGTAACTCCAAATGTCCTATCCTCGTGACTAGATAGACGACATGGGAAGCAATGAAGAAGGGGTAAGATTTTTAGGGAAGACGACAAATGATATTTTGGGCATATTAAGTTGGCAGTGCCAGTGGGCCAGCCAAATGGAAATGACCAAAAGGTATCAGGGGAGCATTCGATGTTGCCGATGGACATTTGGGAATCATCGGGATCGAATTAAAACGATGAAAGCCAGGGAACCAATAAAGGGTGCTCATTCTTGCAGTTGACAGAATTGAAAATCTTATGGAAGGAAAATTGCCACTCAATGTAGTTTTAACCTTCGCTCGTCAATATCCCATAAAAAGATCCAGTACAATGAGCATGGTGGGGTTGCTGTTTATCTTATTTGTGGAACCATCTCATAATGAATATACCTGAATATAAAGTGAGAGATTGCAGCTAGGGAAAGACCAACTTGTGGAAAAAGCTAACAACCAATATTTTTGTAGAACGCATATATTATCCTCATCACAAGGGATATAACCAAACAAGATCAAGATGACTTTTCTGGGCCAATGTGGGCATATATAAAATTGAATTTCTGGTCTTTAATCCAGCTTGCAATTTCTATATAGCAACATCAGTTGCAGCCTTAGGTGGCAAAGGAGTTTGTTCGAGCCAATGCCAATGTGTGGAATAACGTGGGTGAAATGTGGGCGTGTGTGAGGTTCATAGAAGAGCAGTTTAACCTGGAGAAAGAACATTTGTATGTTAGATCAAATGGAGTCTTTCACCGCCTGTCAAGGCTCTAACGTATGTACATCAATAATAAGCATGGGGGGTGCCTGGGTGGCTCAGTCGGGTGAGTGTCTGATTCTTGATTTCAGCTCAGGTCATGATCCCAGAGTTGTTGAGATCAAGCCCCATGTCGGGCTCCACGCTAAGCGTGGAGCCTGCTTAAGATTCTCTCTCTCCCCCACCCCCCGCCCCCTCCCCAACTTGCACGCTCTCTCTCCCTCTCTAACATAAAAAATATATATATAATAGTAAGCATATAGGAGAATTACTGGGAGCCTGATGTGCCAGGCATAGAACTAAATAATTAACATATCATCTCATATAATTTTCATAGAAATCCTACGAACTAGATATATGGTCACTTTCATTTTATCATTGAGAAAACGGAAACTCAAAATTGTTTAACATTTACAGAGACACGATCGTTTCTAAGTCTCCACTTAAGAATTTCATATATACAGTAAAACCACAGTTTGCAAGCATAACTCGTTCCAGAAACATGCTTATAATATATAATATAATATATAACATAATTTGTATATCAAAGTAAATTTCCCAATAAGAAATAATGGAAACTCAGATGATTCGTTCCACAACCCCAAAATATTCTTATCAAAATGATTACAATATTGTAATACAAAATAATAAATACAAAATATAAAGAAAACTAAACAAATTAACCTTCACTTACCTTTGAAAATCTTTGTGGCTAGTGTGAGGGAGACGAGAGAGGAGGGTTATGGTGTAGGACGACTTTCACTGTCACTCACGGAATCACTGCTATCTGTTAGCTCAATGGAATCTTTTTCTGCAGGGGGGGCCATTGTATATGCTCGCACGGACGTTGACTACATTACAGTATTAATCAATTCTGGTCATAGACTGTATTTAATGTAACTGGCGATAAGGCAGCAGAGGAAAGGGTCTCTATCTGCAGGCAGCCTGAATGAATGAAGCAAAGCATTCCTGAGCTTACTCTTGTCTGGAAAAGTATAGGACCGTCCACAGGTGCCTTGAAGTGACAAAAAATACACCAGTGCCAGTTGTGGGCACCTTCCAACGTTCTAAAACTCACTGATTTCTGCTAAACACCATGGCCAGAGACCAAGCATCCAAGCATGGGAGACGATCACCCACTTTGCCATAGGTCAGTTCACCTGCCTAGATCTGAGCCATAGAATCTCAGTGTTGAAAACTATTTTAAAGTTTATGAAGCCCAGGCACCTGGGTGGCTCAGTCGGTTAAGCGCCCAACTCTTAATTGTGGCTCAGGTCACGGTCTCACCGTGGTGGGATTGAGCCCTGCATCGGGCTCCATGCTGAGCATAGAGCCTGCTTGAGATTCTCTCGCCCTCTTCCTCTGCCCCTCCTCCACTAGCACACCCACCCCTGTGCACACTCTCTCGCTCTCTCAAAAGAAAAATGAAGGGGCGCCTGGGTGGCGCAGTCGGTTAAGCGTCCGACTTCAGCCAGGTCACGATCTCGCGGTCCGGGAGTTCGAGCCCCGTGTCGGGCTCTGGGCTGATGGCTTGGAGCCTGGAGCCTGTTTCCAATTCTGTGTCTCCCTCTCTCTCTGCCCCCCCCCCCACCCCGTTCATGCTCTGTCTCTCTCTGTCCCAAAAAAAAAAAAAAAAAAAAAAAAAAAAAGAAAAATGAAATAAAACAAGGTTGATCAAGTTCAACTCCCTTTCTGTGTGGGAATCCCTCTTTGACATCCTTGACATAGTTTTTTAGTCCCTGCTGAAATATCCCTGCTGAAATATCCCTTTACTCCACATCCTCACCAACACTTATTATGTCTTATCTTTTTTATTCTAGCCACTCTGACGGGAGTGAGGCGATATCTCACTGCGGTTTTGGTCTGCATTTCCCTGATGGTTGGTTATGTTAAGCACCTTTTCATGTACTTGTTGGTCACCTATAGGACTTCTTGGAACAAATGTCTACTCAGATCATTTTTTAAAATATTTTTCTCTGACTCTTCCATACTTTATAATTTTTGTCTGACTCTACGGAGTGCAGCCCAATGCAAGGCTCAATCCCACGTCCCTGGGATCAGAGCCAGAGCCAAAATCAAGAGTTGGATGCTCAACCGACTGAGCCACCCAGGTGCCCCCTTTCACATGGAAAATCCTAAAGAATACACAGACACACACACAAAATATTGATGCTATTAAAAGAAATTCAGCAGAAGTTCAGGATATGAGATCAACACACAAAATTCATTTGTAATTCTACATCCCAGCAATGACCAACCTGAAAAGTAAATTAAGAAAATCCCAGGGGCACCTGGGTGGCTCAGTCGGTTGAGCGTCCGACTTCAGCACGGCCTGTGAGTTCGAGCCCCATGTCGGGCTCTGTGCTGACAGCTAGAGCCCGGAGCCTGCTTCGGACTCTATGTCTCCCTCACCCTCTGCCCCTCCCCTGCTCATGCTCTGTCTCTATCTCAAAAATAAATATTAAAAAACAATTTTAAAAAGAAAGAAAAAGAAAATCCCATTTACGATTTCATCCAAAAGAATAAAATATCTATGTGCAAATTTAACCAAAGAGGTAAACATTTTATACACTGAAAACCATAAAGTATTGCTGAAAGAAACAAAAGAGAACTTAAATAAATGGAAACAAATGCCATGTTTATGGATTGGAGACATAATATTGTTAAGATAATATTCAAACACTACCAAAATCAATCTACAGATTTGATGTTACCCTATTAAAATTCCACATCCTTTTTTGCAGATATGGAAAGGCTGATACTAAAATTGATATAAATTTACCAGGGACCCCAAATAGCCAAACCATTTTAGAAAAAAGAACAAAGTTAAACTTAAACGCTTTCTAATTTCAAACTTCCTACAAATCTGCCATGATTAAAATGGTGTGGTGCTGCATAAGGATAGACACATGGACCGATGGAATAGAATTGAGAGTCCAGAAATAAATCCAAGCATCTATGGCCAATTGATTTTCAACAGGGATCCCAAGACCGATCAATGGGAGAAAGACAGTCTCTTCAACTAATGGTTTTTAGACAATTGTATATCCATATACAAAAACATAAATTTGGACCCCTATCTCACACCACATACAAAAATCAACACAAAATGGACCAACACCCTGAATGAAAGTAGTATATAACTCATAGAAGAAAACATAGGTGTAAATCTTCATGACCCTGGATTTGGCAATGGATTCATCAGAAACACAAGCAACAAAAGAAAAAAATAGATAAACCGAACTTCATCACATTTAAAAAGCTGTGTGCAGAGGACATGACCATGACAGGGAAAAGACAAAATACAGAATAGGAGAAACTATATGAAAAGTACATATCTGATTAGGATCTCGTCCAGAACAGAGGAAAACTTTGACAACTCAACAATAGTAACAAAAAGCCCCAAACAACCCAATTAAAAAATGGATAAAGGACTCGAACAGCCATTTATCCTAAAAGATATCCAAATGACAAACGAGCACTTGGAAAGATGCTCAACATCATTAGTCATTAGGGAAATGCAGATCAAATCCAGAATGACATATCACTTCACACCCACTAGGATGTCTATAATTAAAAAAATAATAATACAAAATAACAAGTGTTGGCAAGGATGGCGAAAAATTGCTGGTGGGAATGGAAAATGGTGCAGCTACTATGGAAAACATTTTGGTGGTTCCTCAAGTTAAGCAGAGAATTATTACCATATGACCCAGAAATTCCACTCTGGGAATGAACACCCCCAAGAGATTTGAAAACATTCAAACAAAAACTTGCACACAAATGTTCTTAGCAGCACTACTCACCACACCCAGGATGTGGAAACAGCAAGGGGCACCTGGCTGGCTCAGTAGAGCACGTGACTCTCGACCTCAGGATCGTGAGTTTGAGCCCCACGTGGGGTGTAGAGATTACTTAAATAAAACTTAAAGACTGTGGAAACAACTGAAACTTCCATCACTGGGTGAGTGAATACACAAATGTAGTATGTCCATATAATAGGATATTATTCAGTCATGAAAAGGAATGCAGTATGGATACATGCTACAATGTGGATAAACCTCAAAAAGATTATGCTAAGTGAAAGAAACCAGACACAAAGGGTCATATGTTGCAGAATTCCATTGGTATGAACGATCCAGACTTGTCCAACCTATAGAGACAAACAATCAAATTGGTTTTGCCCAAGGGCTGGGAGGAGGGTTGAATAGGGAGTGGCCACTTACTGGGTACAGAGCTTCCCTTTGAGGTGATAAAAATGATTTGAACTTGATATAGGTGGTGGCTGAACAGCTTTATGGATGCCCTAAAGGCCACTGACACGTACACTTTAAAATGGTTAATTTTATGTTATGTGAATTTCACCGCGATAAAAAAATGAAAGCCATCTAAACGCAATCATACAGCATCTAACCTTGTGAGAGGAGTTGTTTTCATTCAGCATAATTCCCTTGAGAGCAATCCAAGCCATCTGCCTTCTGTGTCTTCAGAGAAACTGATGAAAGGGCCAAAGCCAAGCACAATGCCAGCTAGCATGTCAGGGGCATTCTCTACCCACGTTAACACTGCTCCATTCATATTGTATACATTTCCACCAGATGTGAGGCCACTTACCAATCCTATCATCTAGTCCATGTTTCTCCCTCTTGTTTCTAAGGCTATAGTGAAATTCTTTGCTGAATTTAATGAGCATCTGTATCAGCTGTATTAGTGACTACCGCTGCTGTATGGAACTACTACCAACTTAGAGGCTTAAAACAACACAAACTTACTATCTTACAATTCTGAAGGTCAGAAGTCTGGAGCGGCCTTGACTTGCTTAGAACCAAGGCCTGTGTGCCTTTTGGAAACTCCAGGGGAGAATATATCTCCTTGTCCTTTCCAGGTGTCAGAGAATGCCCACATTCCCTGCCTCCCGCCCCTTCAACAATCTTCAAAGCACCATTCCAACCTCTGCTTCCGTTATCACAGCCCCCCTCTCTCTGACACTAATTCTGCTTTTAGAGTTCTCGAGGCTTGATCCCATGGCCCTGGCATCATGACCCGAGCAGAGATCAAGAGGCGGACGCCCAACTAACTGAGCCACCCCGTCTCCCCTTTATGAGACAGATTGCATTGGGCCCACCGGGATATTTCACATGATCTCCCCATCTCAGTTCCCTAATATAATCACATCTGCAAAGTCCCTTTTGCTGTGTAAATTAATGTATTCACAGATACTAGGGTTCTGAATGTGAACATATTTCATGGGCCATTATTCAGCTTCCCACAGTATTTTTTGCTAAATTCCAGACATATTGGTTCAAGAGCGTTCCCTTGATTTACCAGCTTAGTTAGCCTCTCAAGGATCATCAGCAGAACCCATTCATTTAGCCGCAATGCACAGAATGAATTGAGTGGAAAGTTCCACAATAAACTGGACGTGCCAATTATCCTTCACCAAAGTCTGGACACACACAACATGACTTCTCTAGAGTTACAACTTTTATTAAAGGCCAAGCCTTGCTTACTGCCGTTAACACTCTGCCTGTTCGGGAGCAGTGCTTGGGATATTTTGCAGACTCAATATGCATTGGTTAATGATCCTTTCCACATCTTTTCACCGATACTATTTTGCTGGCATGTATTACCGACTCGGACCTTCCCAGCGGAAAGTCACAAAGAATTTGTATTGGTAAATAGAACAAAATGATGCTTAAATATTCATTTGAGCTATACTACGGCCAGTGATTTCAGAAGCACAAGATAACAGAGACAATAGAATCTCACGAAAGCTAAACAATTCTAAATATATATAAAATACAAAAGATTACATAATTTTTATATGTAATTTATATATTATTATGTACATAATTTCCCACATTAAAATGTGAAGGCACAGGTTTGTGAGTTTGAGCCCCACGTCGAATGGGGCTTTGGGGACTCTCCCTCTCTCCCTGTCCCTTCCCGGCTCACACACACGCCCTCTCTCTCTCAAAATTAAAAAAAAAAAAAAAAGTGTAAATCTGAAACATCCACATGGCAGCATTTTTTCCTAATCCCTACCATGTTAGGTCCTCAAAAGGAAGTTTCTCGCTACCAAACTAAAGTTGATCCTCAATACATAAAAGTAAATCACAGGGCGCCTGGGTGACTCAGGTGGTTAAGCGGCTGACTTCTGTTCAGGTCACAATCTCACGGTTCATGGGTTCGAGCCCCACGTCGGGTTCTGGGCTGACAGCTCAGAGCCTGGAGCCTGCTTCGCATTCTGTGTCTCATTTGCTCTCTGCCCCTCCCCTACTCAGGTTCGTTTTCTCTCTCTCTCTCTCTCTCAAAAATAAGCAAATATTTAAAAAAAATTTTTTTAAGTAAATCACTTTTTCAGGAGTTCAGATTCAAAGTTCCATTGCTGCCTATCATCATTATCAGTTGTAAATGGAAAAACAGAAAATCCCACCATACCTTCCGGGCCAGTTGACAGGGATAAGAGTGCTGGGACACTTATTCCCTCATTCTGAGATTCCAAACATGGCTCCGTGTATTCATGGAATATGTTGACTTAATAGGGCCCAAAGGCACTAAAACAGGAAGGCCCCTTTAGAACGTGCTTGGAAGAGAGACCTTCGAGCTTTGTTTGGACACTGCCCGAGCCGGCTTTGGGCTTTTCTAAGATACCCCTACCCTCCCCACCTCTCCCTGCACCCCATCCCATGCTAGCTAACCTGCTGCTCACGCTCTTTGCTTGTGTTTACATACGTAGCTGGTTAGCCTATTTTGATATGAGGGAGTTACGGAGAATCTCTTTAAGCTTTGGTTTTATTCTGGGTCACAAAGTCCAAAGGACGGAAATCTCTTCTTACTGACCTCGGCCTCCGTTGCGTTTCTAGGGCACCTGGACTGCAGTCTGTAGCCACCGGCGATCTGCACGACCTTACCCTGTCCCTTTATTCAAGACACATAATTTATTCACTTTGTAATGGAATGGTATATATTGGTATTTTCATTGTTTCCGTGCTGTTCTTTGTTTCCATTTGTCTCTCTAAGCTGTGAGCTGAGAGTTTGAGAGCCAGACTTTGAAATGAGTCAGCTGTTTAGAGCCCAGACACTGAGAGAGGTTTCCGTAGCAACAGGAGATCCGTGGGAAAGCCTTATGCACACTAGAGCTTAGGAAGCAGGATTTACTGGCTGAGGAGCAAAGCCTCCCCTCCGTCCCCGGGTTATTTTCTTAGCACAGGGATATTTGGTTTGTGCTATTTTAGCTAACATTTAAACACGGTAAAATTTCTTCTCAAGGTAAACTTTGCATTTTGTGGAAATACATCAAATACTGGTTTGAAACAGGTACTGTTTCAAAAATAACCATAAAAATCAATAAAGCGCTATTAAATAAAGAAGCTAAGCTTTAGTCAACGGTAAATAGCAGAAGTATCTCATGGATCTCATCACAAACACATTCACGGCTGCAATGAGTTCAATCTGGCAAATGTCTTGCCTCCATCCTTATCTAGAGCGGTCCCGAAAAATTTAGAAAATATCGGACGCCCCGCAGGTTTCCTAGAAGACATCTCTTGTGTCGGACAACCAATCCTTATGTGATCCATGAGCAGCTGACTTGATTGGTTAAAAACTGCACTCACCAAGTCAAGGCTTCTGGTCGGCTTCAGTATTCCACTCGATCCCAGGTAGCTGCATGGTGATGCAGAAATGAGAGAATCAGCACATTTCCACACCCACCCTTGGAGAAAAGGACACTCAGAATTTCCAAGGAAACCCCAGGAAAGGAAGGAAGTGTATGCAAATTAGGCAATACAGAAAATTCTTCAAAAGACTGTATCTCAACCTAGGGCTGAACGTGGTGATTTGCCGGGCCAGGGTTCTCCCCGCTGGAATCTTTGGGGCGATGTTGAGAACCTTGGTTTATGAAAACCCACCCCTTTCTTATTTCTGTTGACATGCTCTACGCCCTTCTGTCTTCTACATGCTGGTCACCATGCTGCTGAAAGTAAGCTTTATGGCCCCATAGAGTCATCTGGTTGATTTCTAAAATGACCTCATAATTTTTTTAGCGAAAAACTGCCTCAGATCTGTGGTCAAGGCAATTAAAATATTGGATGGTCTTTTTAAAGTGGCTATCACTAAAAGCTGTGTGGGAGTGCTTACAAACTAGCAGCAGTGTTTTGTAACTTCAAGATATCCCACGATTCTAGGCTTGGCTCCATATTTATAGAAAATCAGAGCAAGAACTGCTTTAGTGATCCAAGAGTCCATCCTCCTATTTTATGGATGGTAAGGGCTTTCCTCTCCTGTCAATAAAGTGAAGTTCGGAGATGGTTTGCTTTGAAATCTCTCTCTCAGTTCTCTGCTAATCTATATTTTAATGTCAAATTACATTTAGCTAACATGCCTGTTTTTCTTCGAAAGACCTTCTGTATCTGTAAGGTACTTAATGGAATCTCAAATAAAACAATCTTCTACATCTAGGTTCTGTTAACTTTTATTATGCAACTAAAACGGTCTTCCCTCTCTGTTGCTGGAGGAGGAAAATTGTGAGGATGTCGGAGATCGCCCAGACTGCTATGCCACGGTCATAAACACTAAGTATATAGGTGGCATGCTAAGTCCTATTTCTGCATTAATCTAATGACATTAAAGTCACAGCTATGGTCTCAGCAGGCTCCTTCATTGTATTAGCTGTCTTTTATTAGGTAGGCTCTGGAAAGAAGGTCTACAAAATAACTTTTCAAATATGTGTACCGATGTTCCCAGTGTGCCTGCCTTCCACGTTGGAAGTGCTGAGATAATAAAACTCACCCAAATTACAGTTACCAGTTTGTTGAGGAATGAGTATGTTGGAGTAAATACAGGACACATAATGTGCGCTCAGTACATGTCTGTTGAACGAATGAATGGACATCCCCACTTGGTTTTTACCAGTGGTTCTCATGGACTCCTTATCCTCCGACCCAACCTCCCACGTAGGCAGGATTGACCAATGCACCATACTGTGGCTCCGCGTATCATTTACCCTTCCAGTTTGATCTTTTCATTTGAGTTCCAGCGCTAATAGCTCTGCCTGGATACCAGACATTTTCTTGAATTTGTGAGCTCTTTCCACCCAAATTATATCCATAATGAACTTCCTTTTCCACGGCTACCTCTTCCAATCAAATTCTGCTCGATTCCAAAAAACCTGGTCCCCATTAACAACACTTTTATTCTCTTAAGCTATCCAGGCTTCAAACTTTGAATCGTCTTTGGCAATTTCTACTGACATAGCTCCCATTCCAATTAGCCACAGACTCCATCCACTTTCTTTCAAAATGACTGTCATTTGCATCCGTATGATTTCCCTTCTCTATTCCCATTTCCAAATATTTATCCCCTCACCTTTGAGTTACTGCCCCAGCCTCCTAGTCAAGCCCCCCAGGTTCCAACTTCTCCCTTACCCCAAATTATCTTCATTGCTTTCCCTATCTCCAAAAGCTTTTTAGAGTCCCGTGTCTCCAGTTTCCCACCGACTTCCACAAAAACCTCCAGGAACAATGCCTTATGCTTGCAACACTATGTTAACCAGAAGAAGGTTAGATGTGTTTTAGGAACCTATAGTCCCCAAATCTCAGAGACTTAAAGACACAAAAATTTATTTCTCACTCACATAAAGTCAATTGGGGGTCATGAGACAGGTGGGGTTTCCTTTCCTCCATTTTATGAGGAACAGAGACTGATGTTCCTTCTGTTTTACAATGCTGCCATCTCAACATATCGCATCCATGGTTACTAAAGAAGAGGAACAGAGATGTTGGAGATGGCGCACGAACTCTTAATGCTTTGACTTAGCAGTGACACCTGTCACATCTACTCACAGCTCATTAGCCAGAGTATTCACATGGTCCCAACATAACTCAAACGATCCCGGGATCTGTAGGGGAGCATATGGAAAATGCAAGAGCACTGTCTTTCACAAGCACATTTATGTTATCCAAGCAATTTTATTTACATCAGGTTCTCACTTGATTCCCACAACTATCCTGTGAGGTCTCCGGGGCAGACAGCAGCTCCCTTGTAAAGATGTAACAACCAAGGCCCAGAGGGCAAAAGTGACTTTTCTAAGATTACAAATTTGACCAGCAACATAGGTGGAATTAGAAACCAGGATGCCTCTTTTCACTCCTGAGTTCTTTGGGCTCTAACATATTTCTTCTGAAGAGAAACAACCTCAAGGGCCAAGAGCAAGCCAACGAGATGAAGATGGTCAATTCCATACCCAGCCACTTTCAGTCACGTATGGATATTGTGAGGATACCTAATCTCTGACCCTGAATGAGCTTTAGACCCATCACTCATGGTATATGGGACCTCTTCCACGGTCCAGAAACTCAACACATTTCCAGTTGACCCAATTATCTCCTTCAGCACCACCACCCCCAACTCCTAATGTTCCTATGTTCCTAGCTCTTTGAATGGCACCATTATCCAACTAGTAACTGAAGTCAGATATTTGGGAGTCATGTTTCTTCCTCCCTATCCGTCGACCATGATCAATCAGTCACCAAAATCCTGACCTGTTTCCTTAAACATCTCTCAAATCCATAAAATTTTTCTCCATCTCCATTCCCACTACCTATCACAAAAATCGCCTCCCAGTATTCCAGTCTTTACTCCGACCTTTCCTCTTCTACCCCATTTTTCATACATGAAAGAGAGTGAGATTTCCAAAATACCAGTATGATCTTGTCACTATCATATATAAAATTAATCAATTATCTGTTGTTACTAAGGGCTTTGAGTATACAAAGATGAAAAGATATGTGATTCACTTTTAACGAGCTTCAAATCTAGATGAGGGTGGTGCTATGGACTGAATGTTTATGTCCCCCCAAAATTCATATGTTGAAAACCTAATCCCAATGAGATGATATCAGAAGACGGGGCCTTGGGAGGTGATTAGGTCATGATCATGGAGCCCTCATGAATAGGATTACTGCCCTTAAAAGGAGAGGCCAGAGAGCTAGCTAGCTCTTTTTACCATGTGACCATACAGCAAGAAGTCAGCAGTCTACACCCTGGAGGAGAGAGAGTCTGCAGCAGAAACCAACGATGCCCGCCACCCTGATGTCAAACTTCCAGTCTCCAGACCTGCGAGAGAGAAATTTCTGTCACGTTTATAAGCTACCCAGTCTCTGGTACTTGGTTAGAGAAGCCCAAATTGACCAAGTCAGGCAAAGATGGAAAGACAATATAGTCTGTAAGTTAAGGTTTGGGGATACACATAACAGAGACTAAACTCCGGCTAACTTAAGGGAAACATTTCTTGAAAGAACATTGGAGAGTTCACAGAACTGGAAGTCTGGCAACGGAGGTTCAGAAATCGTCAAGAACCCAAGGTGACTAGGAAGCAAGAACTATAGCCCATGTCACTCCACAGGAAGAGTGGGGTGTGGGCACCACTGTCGCTGGCCACTTGACTACACCACCCCAATTAATCATCTCTAACTTTTCCTGTTTCTTTATAGTAGTCCCTCAGAATTCAAAGTCCCAGGCAGGAGCATGACCTGGGCTCTACTAAAAGCCTAGGTCATGTCTCCATGACTAGGCACCAGGGAGGAACAGGTACATGGCCCCTTCAAAATCCAGGATGGAAATGGAACACTAAGGCCCTCCCCAAGGCTCACACAGTGGCCGATTCTCTCAGAATAGAATGGTTGTTTAGATTTTAGGCAGAAAAAAAAAGACAATTGTATATAAATGTAATCAAGTTTACAATCCCTATCTAAAAACCTTGGAAACATGATGTCAGAATTCATAAATTCTCAGACTTAGAGCAGTTATAAGATCCAGACACTGCATATTAAATAACACACTGAGTGGGATTTAGGGCAGTAGCCCATTGTCAAACACATTTATATCTCTGAACTCAAATGTAGAACCATTAACACTAAAGTGAGATCAGTAAAGACTAGAGAGTCTCAGATCGCTTCAAGTATGATTTTACTACTGAACAGGTTCAGGTCAGTTCTGATTCTTTAATGAATTGTGACATTTTTTTTTCTATTTTCATAGCTCTGGGGATTTGAGAGTTACAAGGAGACGGTTGACCTGCGTTACCACCACAAAAACGCTTCAAAATGTCTGGGGAAAGGAGAATGGGATGATTCCGAAGGGATCAAGCACAATTTAATGAAAACAGGTAACTTTTGAACCCGGTGCAACTAAAGGATGGATAGGATGTGAATAGACCTGAATGTGAGAAAGTTCATGTACATTAGAAGGCATAGCAGGAGGAAACACAAGGGAACATAGAAAGAATAGGTCAAGTTTTAGGGTCTGAGAAGGGGAAGAGCAAGATATAACCTTGAAAGGTAGACCCAATCGTAGAGCCAGATTAAGGGATTAATTTTATTCCCCAACCAATGGGGAGCCATTAAAGATCTTTGAGTAGGGAATTATTAGATCAGAGCTATGCTTTTCGAAGTTTACTCTGGCTGTATTGTGTCAGTTGCAAATAATCTATACAGGTTAAGTTTTATCTGATGTCACAGGAGGTGTTTAATTTATACCACTGAAATCCATTTTCTCTCGTCCTTGTCTCAGTAAAGATAAACAGCCGCTCAGCACCACCAGGTCAATATTCCTTTACTTGCAGAACATTCCTACTCAACTGCCTACTAAGAAGTATTGAAGAATTGTCAGCCTTGTGAGGAACTGGGCTATCGGTAGACGATAAACCACAAACACACAACGTAATACAGGATACTGGGCGTAAATGTTAATATTTAACCATTCCTTCAGTTGGTGCTGGTTTCATTTAATGATCTGAACAATGAGGGGCGCATGGGTGGTTCAGTCGGTTAAGCGTTTGGCTCTTGATTTCCGCTCAGGTCATGATCTCATGTTTATGAGATTGAGTCCCATGCTGGGCTCCCCGCTAAGCATGGAGCCTGCTTGGGATTCTCTCTCTCCCTCTCTCTCTCAGTCCCTACCCCACTCGTGCATGCACACTCTCTTGCTCTCTCTCAAAATAAGTAAACATTTTTAAAAAAAGAATGAGTCACTTACCATTACTCCATGTGAGAGAAATAGTTAAAGATCAGCTCCAACAAACGTTTACTAAGCATTCGTTGGGAGCCAGACATTATCCCAGACAATCTCTGTAGATGATGTCAGGAGTGAACTATTTCTTGGCTGTGCACCGGGAAACCCATCTTTCTCCCTCCTCCTCTCGCCCCCGATTCCACCCTCCTTTCTTGGACACAAGACAAGACTGCCATCCCCAGCACTCCTTTGTCCTTAGGAACAGAAAGTGGTAGCTTTCTTCATTTCAAAGTGTCTCTAGTCACGGCTACCACAGAGACCAGCGTGACTATATATCAAAGGTCATCGGCTGCCCCGGCTGATCAGCAGCCAGAAGCACAAGAGAAATGCATTCTCAGCATTTTTGTTATGGTATCAGCCATTTCTCCCCACTTCGTGTCAACTGCAGGAGTATCTTGACTGCCTCCAACCTCACTACGGCTTTTGGTGCAGTAGTATTGTCCTCCCCACAAGCTGTTACCTGCAGACTCTCCATGACACACACCTCGGCCAGTTTTGGCTGAGACTGAAGCGTAGAGTAGTTTTGCTCTGTGGGCTAGAATATTCCCAGGAATTAAGGGACCCAGTTGTTCACAACCCGTTTATTTTCCAAGCATTTCACCAGTATCATTAAAACACTGCACGGCCCATCCCTCTCAGTCCTCTAGTCCCTCCCAACACCAACTCATTCTCCAAAACGCCTCCTCGTTGGCTTGCGAAGATAATTTTGTCTTAAATTTCCCCAGCTGGTGTCAAAAAGAGATCTTCTTACAAAGACTCCATGTTTATCTGGCTACAGTAAATGGAAAGATAGCACGACTCAAGGCAGCAGTAGTCAACTCGACTCTCCCATGGCACACGGAATGTGAAGCTCCCATGAGAAAGCCCCAGAACGCCGGTCACAATGGATACCCTTCTCTTTTCATTCAGGAAAGCAACTCAGAATGGAAGGGACTGAGCGTGACCACGTATTCTCCTGGTTTTCCTTCCATCCCACTCAGGGTCCTTTGTTTGTTTTTAATATAATTAATTGAAAAATTGGTTTCCATACAGCACCCAGTGCTCGTCCCAACAAGTGCCCTCCTCCATGCCCGTCACCCACTTTCCCCTCTCCCCCACCCCCATCAACCCTCAGTTGTCCTTTGGTTGGTCCTTCCACCACAACCTGACTTGGAAATGATGGCACCCTCTGGGATTCAGGCAAGGGGGCATCCCCTCTCATTCTATACTGTTTTAGACAGACGCCCCTTGGAAGGTGTCCAAAGATCCATTTCCTACCTATATGCTGATACTCCGAAATTTAGACTTCCAAGGCAACTCTCTCCTCTGCTCCACAGAAGCGTATCTCTTCGTCTACTTGAGATTTGATTTTTCAAAGGCATTTTTTAAACTTTTTTAATTTTAATTTTTTTCAATGTTCTAACGTTTATTTTTGAGAGAAAGAGAGAGACAGAGAGAGGGAGACACAGAATCCGAAGCAGGCTCCAGGCTCTGAACCGCCAGCACAGACATGGGCAGGCTCAAACTCACGAACCGTGAGATCATGACCTGAGCCAAAGTCGGATGCTTAAATGACTGAGCCACCCAGGTGCCCCTAAATTTTAAATTTGTTTAAGTTATTTACTTTGAGAGAGATAGAGAGAGCATGCACGTGTGCAAATGAGATAGGGGCAGAGAGAGAGAGGAAGAGAGAGAATCCCAAGCAGGCTCCATGCTGTCAGCACAGAGCCCAGTGCGGGACTCGATCCCACAAACTGTAAGATCATGACCCAAGCCGAGACCAAGAGTCGGACATTTAACCAACCGAGCCACCCAGGCACCCCTCCAAGGCATTTTAAATGCAATTTTTCCCTATAATCTTCCCCCACCAGCGGGGTCCCCTTCTAACATGCCATGCCTCAGTGAAGAGTTCCACTTTCCACTCAGTCTGGTGAGTCAGAAACCTAAGAGTCAGCTGTAACATCGCCTCCTCCCTCAGCATCTGTTCCCTAATCCATCCCAAAGTCCTGGCAATAGCCCCAGCTAAGTATTTCTCAAATCTGTCCGTCTTTCTCCCTTTCTACAGCTTTCCCCTTAGTCTAAGCCGCAACCCTATCGTATCTGGACTACTATGGGCTACTTTCCACACAGTAGACATAGAATATAACTTAACAGGGCCCTGAGGAGTTGCTCAAATCAGCAGTTGTCAAGCCACTGGAGAGGAGGTGATCAGGAGTAAAATCAATCTGTTACCGGAACTGCAGAAGAAGAGATGCTCATCTTTCAGAAGACTATTGCGAAAGACACACAGCTCTCTGCGGAACAGTCTAAGGTCACAGTTGACAGGAAAATATTAATAGAGACCATAGGAGGTAGGATTCAGGAGCTGAGAGGCCTGGATTCCTTTCCCGGGGAGAAGTTAGCTTGCACCCATGACCCTTAGGGCCATCCTGAACCCGCCTTTGAGGCTCCCACTCGGCCATCTTAAAAAACAGTGCTCGGAACTCACATTTGTGTTCCACAACTGCCTGCTCTCGTTCCTGGGTTTCTTCAAACCTGTCTGCTAATTTCAATTCTCTAGCAGGATAGAGAGGAAGAGGATAAACAGAGAGATGTGGATAAAGACAGGGATAAAGGGAACAGAGGTTCAGTACCGGAAAAGAAAGGGGCACATAAGGTGATCTGAAACCACGAGAACACGCTTCACCCATAGCTACCTCTTTCTCTTTGCAAAAATCACAAAATCTGTGTCATCATACATTGGTAATTAGACATAACGACTTCCTATTTGCATACATCATGAAATGATCACAGTGAGTCTAGTTAACATGGGCCACCACACAAAGTTACAGAATTCATCTCTTGTGAGGAGAGCTTTTGAGATCTACTCTCTTGGGGCGCCTGGGTGGCTCAGTCAGTTAAGCGCCTGACTCTGGATTTCAGCTCAGGTCACGATCTCATGGTTTGTGAGCCCGAGCCCTGCATCTGGCTCTGTGCTCACAGTATGGAGTCTGCTTGGGATTCTCCCCCTCTCCTTCTCTCTCTGCCCCTTCCCTGCAAGCACTCCTTCTCACTCTCAAAAAATAAACTTAAAAACAGTCACCTCCAGGGAATGCAAATTGGTGCAGCCGCTCTGGAAAGCAGTGTGGAGGTTCCTCAGAAAATTAAAAATAGACCTACCCTATGACCCAGCAATAGCACTGCTAGGAATTTATCCAAGGGATACAGGAGCACTGATGCATAGGGCCACTTGTACCCCAATGTTCATAGCAGCACTCTCAACAATAGCCAAATTATGGAAAGAGCCTAAATGTCCATCAACTGATGAATGGATAAAGAAATTGTGGTTTATATACACAATGGAATATTACGTGGCAATGAGAAAAAATGAAATATGGCCTTTTGTAGCAACGTGGATGGAACTGGAGAGTGTGATGCTAAGTGAAATAAGCCATACAGGGAAAGACAGATACCATATGTTTTCACTGTTATGTGGATCCTGAGAAACTTAACAGGAACCCATGGGGGAGGGGAAGGAAAAAAAAAAAAAGAGGTTAGAGTGGGAGAGAGCCAAAGCATAAGAGACTCTTAAAAACTGAGAACAAACTGAGGGTTGATGGGGGGTGGGAGGGAGGGGAGGGTGGGTGATGGGTATTGAGGAGGGCACCTTTTGGGATGAGCACTGGGTGTTGTATGGAAACCAATTTGTCAATAAATTTCAGAAAAAAAAACAAAAAACAAAAAACAGTCACCTCCAGCATGAAATTCTATTAAAAAAAAATCTACTCTCTTAGCAGCTTTCAAACATGCAATACAGCGTGATTAACTGTAGTTACCATGCTGTATAGTACATCCCCAGGACTTACTTATTTCGTAGCTGGAAGCTTGTACTTCTCAACTCCATTCACCCATTTTGCCCATTCCCTAACCACCCCCCCTAGTAACCACCAATCTGTTCTTTGTAACTAAGAGTTTATTTTTTTGTTTTTTGGGTTGTTGTTTTTTTTTTAAGATTCCACACATAAGGGAAAGCATGCAGTCTTTGTCTTTTTCACGACATCATTTTATTTTTTTTTAAGATTTTTAAATGATCTTTCAGAAATCTCTGCACCCAACGGGGGGCTCAAATTCACCACCCCGAGAGCACGAGTCGCATGCTCCACCACCTGAGCCAGCCAGGCGCCCCCTCACTACAGCATTTTAGAACAATGGCAGACTTTCAGTAGGTGCTCACGATATGTATTTGTTATATGAAGAAACTGAGTAAGTAATCCAACGCAACCCAATGATATTCTTCCTATTAATTACTAACGAACGCTACGAAGAAAGTCCTTCCACACTTCAGCGGCGTCAATCTGGTTGGAAAGAATCCAAGAACTATGACGATCTCTGTCAACACCCACTCAGAACCCCCTTTGCCCTTTCCATCTGCTAAATGTTGCTATTCGTGTATTTGCCTTGCAGCTTTGCTTTTAGTCCCATCTAAACTTTTTCGCGTCCAAAGGAAGACGCAAAATCTCAGTGTCTGGTCATATTTAGCCTTTTGCTGTTCAAGACCTGGTGTTATTTCTTATCCTAGCCATTCCGCACCGCAGCCCCCTCTCCTCGGCGGTGATCCGCCAGACCCCCTCATCGCCTTGCTGACCTGATGCAGGTGCAGATCTTGTACAGACTAAGTTCAATACCTGCCTCATCCTGGGGACGTAGGGACGAGCTGAGTCGTGTGTGGGCAGTACAATTGCGGGAACTAGGTTTCAAGCCGTTTTAGGAGCCGTCTGAGCAGCTCTGCTTATGACAGTAAGCAGCCTGAGATTGTATTCGTGCCCATTAAACTCCAGAAGAAAAAAAATACTAAGAACTGAGCTTCTCGGAATTTAAAAATAGAAATGTATACATATTTATACGGAACCAAAATAAAGCACTAATTATTCTGCTGAGATTATACTGAGGCTTTTCCTTGTGAAGGTTTTGCATGGAGCATTTTATAAACATCGTTAAATCAGCCCAGCAGAGAACAGCCAATGCAACTCTCATGCTATGGAAGGTCCGTGAAACACAGACTACAGTCGGGTTCAGAACCCCCACCTCTTAACTTCCGCAGGGCGGTTTTTCCAACGGATGGTATTAATTTCGGACACAAGAAATAAAAACGTCTCCTAGCTTTACATTTTAGTTATAGTTGGGATATTTTCATGACCAATCTCAGAACACAATACAGTTAGGAGAACTAAAATGAGAAGAAGGGTTTAGTCACGGTTCCTTAAAAAAAAAAAAGGAAAGAAAAAGTTGGCGTTCAACTTTGAGCAAGTTACCTATGTATGCTCTCTGAATCTGTTTCTCCACCTGGACAATGAGGGGACTTAATAACTTAATGATTAATCATTAATAACTTAATCATTAATAACTTAATGATTCTTAACTGAGGGCTGTTCGAATACCCCCAGTTGGGACTTTGGAAACGTATGGAGGCATTTTTGGCATTTAGAAGGCAGGTGCCAGTGACACGGAAAGTCCTACAATGTGCCCGACAGTCCACAATCGAGAATGGTCTCCCTCAAAATGCCAGCAGTGTCCCTCTGGGGAAACACTGGACTGGCTGAGTTTTAAGATCCTTTCCAGCTCTGACATTCTGTGACCCTGCGATACCGTCTCTTTCCAATTCGCTACGTTAATATGTAAACTACTAACACCTGGAACCCATAAGATCACTTTCAAATGATTTTTCTTTTGGATGGGATATGAAGTTTCCACTTTTCTCACAGCCCATAAATTGTCCTGGGTAGACATATACACAGACTCTGACAAAAAAATAGCATTAAAAAATGAGAAAGGGAGAAAAGGGACCTATACAGTTCAAGGTTTCTATATATTCTGTGAAGCAACAACACATTAACTTTAAGTAGACTGCTGAAGAGTTAAAGAAGTGTATTATAATCTCTAGAGTAAATACTAAAGTCAAAATAGGAAAGAGCTACAGCTACCAAAAGATAAAATAAAATGGATTTCTAGAAATACATATTCTATTAACCCAATAGGGGGAAGGCAAAGAGCATTAGTGGAATAAACAGCAAAGGAGACATCAGAAAATAAATAGTAAAATGGTAAACCCAAATCCAACTATGTCAAATTGTACGGTAAATGTTGATAAACAAACACTCCAATTACAATGCAGAAGTTGTCAGAATGGATAAAAACCAAGACCCAAGTATGTGCTATTGACTGGAGATACACTTTAACATGTACAGAAACAAACTGATTTAAAAAAATATTGATGGGAAACAATGATATGTGATATCAAAGTATGCCTAGGAAGTCATGGGTCACTATATTAATATCAGATAAGGGAGACTTCAATAAAAGTATATTACCAGAGATAAAGGGGGGAATTTCATAATTAAAAAGGAGGGTAGGGATCGGGGCACCTGGGTGGCTCAGTCAGTTAAGCATCCAACTCTTGATTTCGGCTCAGGTCATGATCTCACAGCTTGTGGGATTGAGCCCCATGTCGGGCTCTGCATTGACAGCGTGGATCCTGATTGGGATTCTCTCTCCCCGCCCCTCTCTCTGCCCCTCCCCTGCTCACTCTCTCTCTCCCCTTTCCTCTCTCTCTCAAAAATAAAAATAAAATAAACTTTAAATTTTTACTTAAAAACGGGGGGATCAACTCATCAGGAAGACGTGGCAATAATAAGTGTGCCTTACGTGTGAAGGTCTTACGACAGATCTTCAGAATAATAAATTTGACAAAGGCCAAAGGAAAACTGGACACTTCTGCACTCCCAGCTGGAGATTTTAACATACCTTTTTCAGGGGTGCCTGGGTGGCTCAGTCCATTAAGCGTCCAGCTCACGTCATGATCTCTCACTCCGGGAGTTCAAACCCCACGTCGGGCTCTGTGCTTACAGCGCAGAGCCTGGAGCCTGCTTCAAATTCTTTATCACCCCCACCTGCCCCTATCCCACTCACAGTTTCTCTCTCTCTCTCTCTCTCTCTCGCAAAAATAAATAAAAATATTTTAAAACATTTAACATACCTTTTTCAGTAACCGTAGAATAAAACGAGAATCAGTAACGAGACCGAAAATTGGAACAACTTCTATCAAGCACTTTGAGTTGGTTTGTATTTATGGAACATCGCACCTTACAGCTGTAGAGCGCACATTCCTATCTGAGTGTAGAAAGACCACTGCCTGCACCAAAAGAAAAAGCCCCATGTACTTAATCAGACTGAAATCATACAAAATAGGTTCTCTGATCACAAGGGAGTTAAATTATAAACGCGTAACAATAACATATACTTAGAAAAGGAAATAAATATTTGGGAACTAAATAGCTTGCTACTAAATGATCAGGAGAGGAAATAATCACAGGGGGAATTGGAAAATGTTTTGAATGGAATGATAATAATAATATATCAAAATAAATAAAAATATAACATATATGAATTATGGAATGTAGCTAAAGCAGCGCTTAGAGAAAACTTTGTAGTTGTAAACACTTATAATAGAAAAAAAAATTCCACTCCAAAAAGCTAGAAAAAGAAACGCAAAGATAACCTTTAATCCTAAATAAGTAGAAGGAAATAAATCCTGAAGAGCAGATTTCCATGCAATAGAAAACAACAACTGCGGTGCCTGGGTGGCTCCGTCGGTGAAGCGTCCCACTTCGGCTCAAGTCATGATCTCACGGTTCGTGGGTTCGAGCCCCGCATCGGGCTCTGTGCTGATGGCTCGAAGCCTGGAGCGCGCTTCGGATTCTGTGTCTCCCTCTCTCTCTGCCCCTCCTCTGCTCATGGTCTCTCTCTCTGTCTCTCAAAAACTGAATAAACGTTAAAAAAATTTTATTAAGTAAAAAAGAGGCAGGATACAAATTAGCAATGAAAGTAATGAAAGAGTGGTTATCACTACAAATCTTACAGATGTTAAAGTATAATAAAGAAATATTATGGATAATTTTGGAACCACAAAGCAGACAACTTAGTTGAAGTGTGCCAACTTATTGAAAAATACAACCTCCCCAAACGGACAAGAAACAAAACAGAAAATCTAAATCACACAGTAAGTCTTCAAGAAGTTGAATTTTTTACTTTTTTAACTGTGCAAAAAGAAAATCAGGCTCTCATAGCTTCACTGGTGAACTGTATCAAATATTTAAGGAGGAAATAACATGAATCTTAAACTCTTCCAAATAATAGAGGAAGAGGGATCGATTCACAGCTTCTTTTCTGAGACAAAGCAAAAACATAATTTTACAATGTGAGAAACTCATTCCAAAATAAAAAACAAAAAACACAGGGGTGCCTGGCTGGCTCAGCTGCGGGACCATCGGGCTCTTGATCTCGGGGTCCTGAGTTGGGTATACAGATTACTTAAAAATAAATAAATAAAACTTAAAAAAAAAAAAAAACCACACCAGGAGACCAGTATCCCTCAGAGGCAGGCACAAAACACTTAACGCAATTTGAGCAAATAAAAGTCAAAAATACAGAACGACAGATCATAACCATGCAACATTTATCTCAGGAATGTAAGACTGGTATACTTCAAAACATGAAACAATGTAATGTGCTGTATTTATTGAATAAAGGAAAAACCACAGAAGGCAGAATTCAACACCCACTCATCATAAGGACTTTCAACAAACTAGGTATGGAAGGAAATTTCTTTATTTAGACGAAAGGCATTCACAAAACAAAACAAAACAAAACGAGAGTCAACATCACATTTAATGGTGCCGCGCGTTGACTATTTTTCTCCTCAGAACAAGGGAAGAATGGCTACTTTAACCCTATCTATACGGCACTTTACTGGAGGTAATTAACACCTAAATAAATGGAAAAGTTTGCTATGTTCATGAACTGGAGGGCTTAATACTTCTAAGATGTCAGTTATCAATCCTCGAATTGATCTATAGGTGCAATGCAATCTCCAACGTAATCCCACCATGCTTTTTTGTAGAAACTGACAACCTAATTCCCTCAATGTATACGGCATTAAAAGGATCTAGAACGGTAAAGGGAGTTCGAAAAAGGGCAAATTTGGAAAGACACACTACCTTATTTCCAGGATTACTGTCAAGTTCCCTTACTAAGACGCTACAGTACTGGCATAAAGGTTAATGCAACAGAGTCCAGAGAAAGACCCACACTTACAACAGTCATTTAATTTTTGGAAAAACTCACTAAAGCAATCCAATGTGAGAGGAATAGCTTTTCAACAAATGGCATCACACACAAACAACGAATTTGAGATGGATCGTGGACATAAATGTAAAATAACATATATTGTATATTTATACCATGGAATACGTTTTAGTTATAACAAGAAACAAATGACTGATAGAGTACGAACGAATAGGATGTCAGGTAAAAGCCTTCCACAAGACAGGACATTATGATTCCACTTATATGAAGTTCTAGAACAGACCACACTAATCCACTGGGGGAAAAAAAAATCAAAACGTGACCTCTGGTGAGGGTGTAGGTGGAGTCTGACAGGGAGTGAGGCATTAGGGAAATTTCTGGAGTGATGGAATGTTCTACAGTTTTGATAGAGTTTGGGATTACACGGCGTACTCCTTTATCAACACCCATTGAAGACTATATTTATGATTTCTACCTTTCATTTTGTGTAAATTTTACTTTAAGAACTGTAAACAAACATTTAACGCTGGCTCATGACAGACATTCTGTGTTCCCCGCAGAAGTGAATGGATGCCTGCCATTTCTTTTGAAAGGCATTAAAGAAAAGAAGATGAACTGATCAGTAGATAGGTAGGTGTTAGAACAGATACTGTAAACTGTTAATTTTCAAATCTACATAATTTGCATTTTCGTACTGTCTCATTTTTTCAATTACGTGTGCTTCAAAGACTTAATTGTCAAATGTCGGTAAAAATCAGACAGGAGTAGATGTTTAGGTTTAACAATGAAAAGGAATTGTATCTAAGATATATCATTCTTTTAATGTTTATCTGAGAGAGAGAGAGAGAGAGAGGGAGGGAGGGAGGGAGGGAGCTCACTTGAGCAGGGGAGGGGCAGAGAGAGAAAGAGGACAGAGGATCCAAAGCAGGCTCTGCGCTGACAATAGCAAGCCCAATGCGGGGCTTGAACGCAGGAACCAGAAGATCATGACCTGAGCCAAAGTCTACTCCACCCAGGTGCCCCTCTAAGATGTATCATCAAGTGAAAACAGTCAAGGTGCAGATGCTTCCATTTGTGTAATATAAATGTTTATATATATATATATATATATATATAGTGTGTGTGTGTGTGTGGATAGTTTCTTGTATTCTATGCATAAAATATTTTGGAAGGATGGACAAGAGGCCATTAATGGTGGTTGCACTGGGTCTGCCTCAGGTACATCTCACGGTATACCATTCTGTGCTGCGTGGAATTTATTATGACCGTGTACTCTTTTCTCAAAAAGGGCCTATGTAAAAACCTAAAAACAAGGACAATGATAAAATATTAATCCAGGCATCTTCTCATCTGCATTTCATGAGTCACCAATGGGCCAACCAAGATCACCGGGAAAGACTAGAACTGGGGAACCCGACAAGGCCTTGCTACTCATCTGGGAAGCCAAGTAATCAATTCTTGGAAGGCCGGTGTGCACATGGTCGTACACCAGCGTGGACTCTAGGCAAGTTATTTAAATTTTCTGAGCCTTTGTGGCTCCTCTGTCAAATAGAGAAAATGCTAGGAGGCTGCAGCTTTTAATTAAATGGCATCTGCAAATACATGGATGAAGCAAGGTCTACTCCAAGGTCTTAGGCCCCGCGATGATAAACCCCAAAACGGAGTGGTAAGAACAGTGGAGTGAACATCCTTGGAGCTGCCGGATTTCAGTACAACAAGGTACATTTCTTCAAAAGAGCCGCCAGAGGTGCCCAGATGCTCAGGAAACCACCGATCACGTGTCCGAATAAATGTATTAACTCGAGGGATTTCTGCACTCTACACATGCTGATAATGGGGCTTCAGTTCATCCTTCAGGAACCGCTGATATCCGAATGCCTGGGAATCTGTGCTCAGGTGATCCCAAGTCATATGCCAAGCTCCCTGCCCTTTAATACATTTGTTAAGGCCAGGCCGTGCTCTTTTGATGTGCTGAAAATCAATTTCCAACATGCGTGTTGGGGAGGAGGTTTCCCCCACCCAACACCAACAAACAAGTTTGGGACACCGGTAGGGTGTCCCGAACTTCACCTACAGTCGAGACACTGTACCTGGAGCTAGCATCAGATCCCCGAGTCTGCCTCAAAAGACTGCCCCCCACCCCGACTTCAGACACCGATGGCCAAGCCCAGGCTGTTCCCTGTACTTCAGACCCACTGGCTCTAAACCAGAGGTTCCTGAGAGCCCTTCCTTGGGTTCAATTAATTTGCTAGAGGCTCCCAGAACTCAGAGAAACATATTACTTACTAGATCACCGGCTAATTATAGAAGGATGTAACTCAGGAGCTGCCAGAAAGAAGAGATCCATAGGGCGAGGTCTGGAGAAAGGGCGCACAGCTCCCCTGCCCTCTCCAGGCCGCCCATCTCCCGGAATCTCCACGTGTTCGCCGAGCAAAAAACTCTCCCAGCCCCGGCCTCTCTTTGGGGGTTTTTATGGAGGCCTCATTACATACGTGTGATCGATTAAATCATTGGCCATTCGTGACTGAACTCAATCTCCAGCCCCTCTCTCCCTCCGGGGTCGGGGGTGGGGGGGCAGGGTGGGACTTAGAGTGTCAACCCTCTAATCACTTGATGGGCTCCAGAAGCAACCAGCCCCCACACTTTCCCGAAGCAGCCCGATTAACTTAACAAAAGACACCTTGAAGCCCTCATCACTTAGGCAATTCCAAAGTTTTGGGGAACTGTGAGCCCGAAACCGCGGGCAAAGACCAAATATATATGAGGAATATATTTTGGTCATTCAGATCCATTTCTTATAAATCCTAATACTGCAAATGTGTAAAGCATTATAGAAAGAATTCCATTAAACTTAAGGGTGCATCTTCAATCCATCTAGAAAAATCGTTTTTCCTAACAACTACTTTTCAAAGGTTTTGGTGTGGGGGGGGGTTGTTTGTTTTTTTAAAGACGTTTCTTTCTTTATTTTGAGAGCAGAAAGGGAGCACAAGCAGGGGAGGGTGGGGAGGGGAGGGGAGAGAGAGAATCCCAAGCAGGCTCTGCACTGTCAGTGCAGAGCCCCCCCCGTGGGGCTCGAACTCAGACCTTGAAACCGTGAAACCATGACCTGAGCTCAAGGCTGAAGCTTAACTGACTGAGCCACCCCGGCGCCCCTCAGCAAGTTTTATTGAGAACCTACCTATCACCTGTCAGACGCTATCCTGGACCCAGTGAGGGAAGCGCTGGGAAAGATCTGGGTCTCGCTTTGGGGGCTTCTGCCTTCTCCCTGGGGAAGAGACACTACACCAGTCAACAGACACACAGCAAGATCACTGGTTAGATAGTGTTAACCACCGCGAGGAAGATGCAAGAAGCCGATGTGATGGTGACTGAAAGTGGGGGACGGGGTATCTTGCCCCGGGAAAGCCTTCAGGAGGGGGTGCCCTAGGAGCTGACAGCTGAATGAGGAGGAAAAACTGCGTGGATTGGGGGCAGGACACTTCCCAGGGAAGAAACGACAAGGAGCGAGCGCCAGCGAGGTGGGGGGCTGGTCCTTAAATATTCATGTATGTTAAAATCTCCCAGAGTACTGACTTCGATGACAATTTCTGGGCTCCGACGCCACTCTTCTGGTTCAGTAAGTCTGAGTTGAGCCCCCGGATCTTCGTTTTAGCAAAGCCTCACGCTCACCCCAAGGCATTTCTGACTCTGGTGGTCTATGAATCCTATTTTCGGAAACACGGATCCGGGGCCTGCTTCTTGGTGTGTGGGATGGATTTGCATACCGAGACCCAAAACGGGTTGGGGAAGCCAGAGCTGGGGGGGGGGGGGGCTAGAGAAAGGATCCCTAGAATCTTGTCATTCCGGAGGCAGGGGTTGACAAGGGGACAGACAGGCCAGGTGGAATCACGCAGGTTTGCGCATCAGGGCTGGAGGGAGGGTGGTGTAGGCCACGGGTCTAGTCGGACGCTGTTCCGGCCGCCGCGTCCCCTCCGCCTATCTGTACGCTTCCCGCTGGGTCGGGGTGGCCTTGAGCACCTAGGTGTTGAATGGAAGGCAAGGGCTTATATGCTCCGTCTCTAAGGGAAAAAAGGGTTGGGGTGGCACATTTTATTTCGCGATCTGCTGTTTCTCACCAGTGGAAACACCTAACTACGGTTGACTGGGAGAAACCCGAGTCGAGGAGAGGCAATCCACTTTTTATTTCCAACCCAGAGGACGATAAGGAGCTTCGCCACATTCTAATTACTGATTTCTGCCTGAAGGAACATCTCGGCTTTTCCAATTAACAATAATTTAATATGGTATTGCTTATTCTTTGTTCTCTTTCTTTGAGCCCATCCAATTACCGCACACCGCTTTTGTTTTCTTCGCCCTAACCGCTGGTTTTGTTATTGTGTTTTTTTTTTTCCTTATGAGATTCTTCTTCGGTCCTGTCCTCATTGTAAAGTATTTCCAGTTGTATTTAAAACCATGGTTAATGCTGCGTATTTTGGAACGCGTTGAAAGAGCGGATAAAGTATCATCTCTCGGCGACCTGGGGAATAACGCGAGTTACAAAATGTTGTTTTGAGGGTTTTTCTTAACAAACCATTTTTGTCTCGGTAAACTATTCTCACTTCAAGGTATATGCAATTTAAACAAAATTTCATCTTCTTGGCAAATCAGCAGCTTCAAAAGCAACCCCCTCTATTGGCTCAATAATCAGTCAGGGAGCCATTTCTCGCCTTTCACATGGTGTGGGGCTCCAACCGGCTGAGAAGCACAGTGGTTTCACCACATTTCTTAAATATTTTAGAAAGAAACCAACCACTGGCACAACATGCCTCAGTATGATGCCAGTGCACCTATTTTTTTTTAAATAAATGTTTATTCATTTTTGAAAGAGGGAGAGAGAGAGAGACAGAGAACGAGTGGGGGAGGGGCGGAGACAGAGAGAAGGGGACAGAGGATCCAAAGCAGGCTCTGTGCAGACAGCAGAGAGCCCGACGCGGGGCTCCAGCTCACAAACTGTGAGATCCTCCCGTGATGTGAAGTCAGATGCTCAACCAACTGAGCCGTCCCAGGCGCCCCACTGTATCCGTTTTTATGGAGCAGTAACTATCTGCTAGGCGTCGTAATTAGTTCCTTCCAAACAGTTCTTGCAATCTGTATGTCCTAATTTACTGTGTTGCAATGTTTTATAGTTCCCCGATGTAACTGTAGACTTCTTGAAGGCAGAAAACGTGTATCGTGCCTTTGCTTGCCCCCGTAATATGAGGTGAAACGTTAAAGTCCGAGTGGGTCTCCAAAGGTAAAGTCATGGTTATGTTTCAGTGCGATTGCTCCTTCAATGCATCGGCTACCGGCATTTGTGCTGTATGGCTCTCTCCGAGTATAAAACCCAGTAAAATTAATCTTTTTAACCCAATTGGTCACCTACGCTGAGATCGTGCTTCATACCCTCTCTGGGCTCTTAGGCAGGCTCACTGATCTGCCAAAGGACGATTTTTCATAACCACTCTATTAAAAGACCTCATCAGCTTTATTTCATTGATTTCATT
The DNA here is from genome assembly GCF_022837055.1 of Prionailurus viverrinus. Lineage (NCBI taxonomy): Eukaryota > Metazoa > Chordata > Mammalia > Carnivora > Felidae > Prionailurus > Prionailurus viverrinus. Next base: position 107,284,353 of record NC_062579.1, read on the forward strand.
TATGGAATTTCTGGTCTAATAGAAGAAATGTAACCTCTGAACCATTTATTACTGGGAGACTGCACTTTTAATCAGGTTGTGTGCTTTAAAAAAGGTTATGCAGATTGGAATATCCCAATTACTTACCAGCCCACCCTTCCCAAGGGATCGGGCCCTTCACGCCAACGCAATACATCACTGCCTCGTACAAAGAAATTGTCAGCAACGTGTCTGTGAACACTCTCTTTCCATTCAAATTTGCTAAAAAGCTCTTCAGTTGATTTGTGCTTCTGCAAGGGAAAGCGCTCAACTGTCCATCTAACTTCGGCTGTGAAAAGGCGAAGGAACGGGCAGACGGTCGCAGAAGAAATTTTGAACTTGCAACCGAAGGACTGGTTTTAGGTCTGACCCCATCACTTAGTAGTCAGGTGGCCTCAGGCAAACCATCGTATCTCTCCAAGGCTTTGACCTGTGTCCTGTACAATGGCGGGGGTGGGGGGTGGGGGTGGGTAGCGCTCCTGTCCTCTTACCTCTCGCTCTGTGAGTATATACAAGCCTTTTCAGCAAGAGAGAGCCATACACATTTAAGGGATGAGAGCTATACCGTACGCAAACAAATTCCCCTCCCTTGACCTTTTCTTTTTGGAGTGGCCATGTTTTCCCGGGGGCAATTCTAGTTTCCAAATGAGTGAAATGTAAAGCCCTACTGGCTAAAACTTGTCTCTCGCATGGAAACATGCTCTCTCTGGAAGGGTGCCTCTGTCCTCTCTCTCTGGCTTAGCTGCTTCTTTCCACCTACTGCTCCCCCCATGCGATGTTTGCCCATTCTTTCAGGCCCATGTAAAGTCGAGCTCCTCAATGCTGTGTCCACACCACACGGATTTCTCCCTACACTGATGTCCCAGAGAGTTTACGATGGTCTAAGCCATTTGATCAGTGCTAGCTCCTCTAACGAGACTTCCCTGACTGCCCTGACCAGGTCTAGGTCATTGGACCCCTCTCAGAGGCCCCTGGGCATAGCTCTCTTCCAGCACCTGTCACACTTCATGTCTTAAAGGGCACCCTAACACATATATGGCATAACACTGAATGAAAACATTTGCTCGCAGAGGTAGCTACTATTCTGAGTTGATGGCCATTATTCCGTGCGATTCTGTATCAATTAGCTGCACACAGATGTACAGCTATACGGTCTGTGCCATGATTGGGTATGTTTTTAAAACATTATATGGAATTATGCTGAAAATATCCTTCTGTGATGTGCACTGATGCTCAACGTTTGTGAGATGGCCCCCATGTTGTCTCCTTGCGTATACGACATATTCAGGCTTGAATCTACAGTAGATTCTTCTCATTGACGCATTTTTTTCAAGCCATGTTTTGAGATAATTATGCCACGAACCTTCTTGTACTTTCGCTGCACTAGCAGGGCACGTAGAGGTACAATCGCTGGGGCATAAAGTATGATTGAGCTAAGCTTTAATAAATATTGCCAAACTGCTCTCCAAAGCAGTCGTAGGGATTTACACTCCCATCATAATTGTGTGGGATTTGCCCTTGGTCTACATACTCTCCAACACTTGGGATGGTTGGATTTAAAATCGGGTGGGTCTTGGGGCGCCTGGGCGGCTCAGTCGGTTGAGCGCCCAACTTCGGCTCGGGTCCCGATCTCACAGTTCGTGAGTTTGGGCCCCGCGTCGGGCTCTGGGCTGACTGCTCAGAGCCTGGGGCCTGTTCCGGATTCTGCGTCTCCCTCTGCCCCTCCCACGCTCATGCTGGGTCTCTCTCTCAAAAATAGAGAGACAGTAAAAATTTTTCAAAAGTCTGGTGGGTCTTGTGCCGCTTCTTTTTGGTTTCACATGGGGAGCATCAGAAGGAAATTGAATGGAGGGCAGAATTGTCGTTCCTTCAGTCCCTTCTCTGTGAGGCCATCACAGCACGAGCTAGAATCATGCCTTCACTGTTATTGGAATGACCTTTTGCTTACTGATTTGTGGGCATGCTGTACATATTCTGGTCTTTTCGGGGGGGGGGGAGGAACGTGCATGGCAAATATTTTCTCCCAGAGTGTGGTGTGTCTTTTCACTTAAAAACCTATTTTTTTTGTATTAAAATGTTTAAAAATGACAGTGCTTCTAGTTATCAGGTTGTTACTTTCACAGTCTGGGTTTCCTTTGTCTTCTTAGCTATCTCCCTAAAGTCATAAGGATATTTTCCTGGATTTTCTTCTAGAAGCTTCACAAGTGTTGCTTTTCATATTAGACCTTCAAGCCACCTGAAAGTGAGTTTTGTATGTCGTGTGGAGTAGAAATCCACATGCACTTAATTTTCACACGGGTAGCCAATTTTTCCAGAACAACTGTGTGAACTGTTCTCCTTTTCCTACAGTGAAACCCTTCATGTTTCTGCTTCAGCCCACGCCTCTCTTTACCACTCTGGGTTTAGCATATATGCTGACAAAGCGGGCCCTCACACTTCACTTTATTATCTGGTTTTGTATCTCCCTGTAATAATTTCCTATTGCTGCAATAACAGATTGCCACAAACTTCAAGGCCGAGAATGACACAGACGTGTCCTCTGAACTGTAAGTTCTAGAAGCCAGAGGTCGCCAGTCAGTCTCGCTGAGCTGAAACCAAGGTGTCCGCGGGGCCAAGCTCAGCCACACACTGGCTGATGGCACTGAGCAGGTCCTTAATTTCTAGGGGCTTCCATTTCCCCACGCATAAACTAGGACAACACGTTTCTGGCCAATTTCCTGGTGCTGTCGTGAGAACGAAACAGGAGAGCAGGAACAAAAACACGTTTCGGGCAAAGGAAATCTGTCCTTCTTGGAACAGTAAGGACAAATAAGTAACATTTTTGTCAACGTTTTTATTTATTTTTGGGACAGAGAGACAGAGCATGAACGGGGGAGGGGCAGAGAGAGAGGGAGACACAGCATCGGAAACAGGCTCCAGGCTCTGAGCCATCAGCCCAGAGCCTGACGCGGGGCTCGAACTCACGGACCGCGAGATCGTGACCTGGCTGAAGTCGGACGCTTAACCGACTGCGCCACCCAGGCGCCCCAATAAGTAACATTTTTGAAAGGAACCGGAGCCTCTGCCGCTTTACAAAGTGGTTGAGAAAATAATTATCTAAAATATAAAGGCATTCTGCCAAACCCCAGTTTCCTGTGGCTCCTGGGGCCTCCTAGCAAAGTTCATTAACTGGCTGTTGCCATATTTTACTTGCGATACCTCCCGTCACCCCCATCACTCTGATTTTTTACGTGCAGAAGTGGCTGCCTTTGTATTTCATGTCTCGTTTCCAATAGCGAGAGTCATATAGCGCGGTGACATGAATAATAGCCCATCTGCCACAGCATATACTACACCTCATAGTATGATTCACCCATGTGGCTTTGGTAGTGCCAGGTGCCTTGATTTGAAGTTCTGGAAGTCTCCGGCTTCCCTTTATATTAACTGGGAACATGTCCTGTCAGTCCTCTTTTTTTTTTTTTTTTTAAGTTTGTTTATTTTGAGAGAGAGAGAACGCAATCAGGGGAGGGGCAGAGAGAAAGGGAGAGCGAGAGCGAGAGAATCCCAAGCAGGCTCCGAGCTGTCAGTGTGGAGCCTGACGCGGGGCTCGAACCCACGAACCCGGGAGATCGCGACCTGAGCAGAAACCGATTGCTGGACGCTTAACAGACTGAGCCCCCCAGGCGCCCCTGTCCTGTCAGTATTCTAAAGCCCGGTGGCTTTGGACCGAAGCGGTGCTATATTTTGAGGGAGGGCCAAGGACCGCCTGACATTTAGTTTAGTACAGAACTCTGGTTTGTAGCCGCATTCAATCCCTGTCTGAGTTTTCATGCCCTTGTTTACATAAGAAATAACCGTTGCGGTACAATTTACATAGTTCCTGGTTCCACAGAGTATTCCGTTTCCTTTCTTCATTTTCGTTTTGAGAGAGCAAGGCTGAGTTAGAAGAGCCACCACCAAAAGACTGTTAATTGAATGACCAGTCTGTACAGTAATCGATGGTCATGCTGAGGCCAATCCCATTTATGGCTCGTCGCCTTAGTTGTAGCTTTAAAACAAAACAAAACAAAAATCCCCCAGCACTTTCCGGGAGATTCTTTCTTCAAGTCTGGGAGATAGTCTCTTCGTTCCAGGACATCAACCATTTTCATATCCCTATGCCCCTAAAGTCGTGTATCTACAGAAGAGTCAATTCTCTATTTTTAGCCAGAAATTTCTCGAGCCCTTGCCGCGTGTCGACGGCTGCCGAAGTGACTGCACTGTTTGGCTGAGTTAGAAGGCAAACGACGAGCTTCAAAGCTTGTGAAGTGAAAACCTAAAACGAAAACGTCCAGGCCAACGAGGCCGAGGTACCCGGAAAGTTTTCCCAAATGCCGCGTCCAGAAAGCAGTCACTGGGAAAGCCAGCAGCAAGGGGCAGCGAGAGCCACGGTGCACACGGCCTCAGGAAGGGACGGGGAGTTGAGAGGGACTGGCCGGATCTCCCGTTTCGGCCCACAGCCACTAGCCCCCGCACGAGGCGACCCTGGCTGCCTCTAGTCTCTCTGGCCTGCAGAGTTGGTAAATCTGAAGTGCCTCCTGCATCCACTCCTCTCTGGGTACAGTAAGAGGGAGACAGAACTGTGTGGCCTGGGCTCCAGACTCCAGACTCCAATTTCGGACCGTCTAGTTAGGGAGTGAAGATAGCGACGCGCGACAATCCGACACTGAAAGTTTGTGCCACGTGCCAGATGAGAGGTAGAGCTTACACAGGTTAGGGGAGCTCATGATTCCCCATCGGTCGGGGCCCAATTTCTACCTTCCTCCCCTGACTTCACAAGCTAGGGCAAGTTCTTTCAGTGTCGGCTCTCCCGAAACCTGCGCTTTCCTTGCCACTCCTTTTCTGGAGTCTGCAACTCTCCGTGATAATCTGCTTTGTGGTTGGTCACCTCCGTTGTATAAGCTGTCATCAGTGGGAAAGACCGACGACCGCTTTTCTGCTCACCACTGTTATCTCCAGCACCTAGGAGAGTGTTTACCATCCCTCTTGTGTTTTCCATTTAGTATACTAATATCTTTAAATTAACTTTATGTATGTATGTATGTGTGTGTGTATTTCTCGAGAGAGAGAGAGAGGGCACAAGTGAGCAAGGGGCAGAGAGAGAGAATCCCAGGAGGGGTGGGGGAGGGGGGCAGAGACAGGGGGGGAGAGAGAGAGAGAGAGAGAGAGAGACAGGACTCACCTAATACAGGCCTCGAACTCACGAACGGTGAGATCATGACCTGAGCCGAAGTCAGATGCTTAACGACCAAGTCACCCAGGTGCCCTCTTTTCAATTAACTTTAGGTATGATTTACATACAAATACACTGAATACATTGAAATGTACAAGTTCTGATAGACACATACGGCCACGGAACCACCACCACGACCAAGATACGGACCATTTCCATCACCCCAAAAAGTCCCCTTGAGCCCCTTGGCAATCCATCCCTCTCTCTGACCCTGGCCTCAGGCAACCGCTCATGTTTTTGTCCGCGTGTCCTGGAATTTCTACAAATTTTCATTTTCTAGAATTTTTGGAGTTTCGTATACATGGAATTGCACGGTACCTGGCTGCTCTCATTCGGCATGATTTTGAAAACCCTTCATGTAACTGTGTTGCCACAGTAATTTGTGTGCCTCCTCCGACAGCATTTTCTGACGAGGAATGCATTTCTGTTTTATCATCATATTTTCCCGTGTATTATTTCAATCATGTTTTCGTGCCGAATAAGCAAATGTGCTCCAAGTGGGGTGTGAAATTTTGTAGTTTGTTAAGAAGCAGGAGTCCTCGGCAGAGGCTTCAAAACTGTCGTCATTGTTAAATGAACTCAGGGAAAGTACTGGACTGAGTCTCATGTGATTTTATACACTTGGACCTCTGGAGTCAACTTTCTTCTTTTTTTTTTTTTTCCTTTTGGCGAACTCTGTAGGATCTATTAGGCACTGCTTTTACCCTGTAATCTGGCTGACTGAGCGCTTGTACCAGGAGCAGGAAATGTGTCACATCTGTCATTTGCTTGTCATTAATTTGCACTTAGGTTATTTGTGTTAGCCTGGAAGCTGAGTTTCTTGGAAGGAGTCTTTTTTTTTTTTCTTTTAAGTTACTCGTCGGTTTTGTACAAGTTGCTTTATTTCAAGCGGGGTGTTTGAACATCCACAGGTCGAATTAGCTGGGCCCACACAAACTGTAATTAATTGTGATCAGGGGAAAGTCCAAGGGCACCTCCGGAAACCCCCGTGTGTGGCAGACCTCCAGCTCTTTCCCTAAAACGCGTCGCCTCCCTTACGCAATAGACGGTCGCATCAATACGAGCGAGGGTGCCCGCGTGCATCCACATATACAACACAAATAGAGCTCTTTTTCTTACTATTCGAGCTAGAACATACGGATCGGACATCCCTCATTTTGAAGACCGTTGCTAAGAGGTGGAGAGCTCCCGACACCCGCCGAGCAGGAGATGGCAAAGGGTATGAGAATTCGATGCACGTAGTGATACCGCAAAGCCTGCGTTGCAAGGACGAGGAGCGACTGCAGGCAGGGCGAGGACGTGGAGGTTGTGTTTGTTTTTATCTCCGTTTAATTTTTAGTTAGTGTATCTAGGGAATATGCGCCCAAAGGAAACTACTGAAAGGAATGAAATGGACAAAGTCCCCCTCCTGTCCTCAACTTCCGGCCCAGCGCCTTAGCTCAGAACTGCGCTTCTGGATAGTTTCTGTGTGTCTCCGGCGCCTACACGTTCGCCTCTGCTTGTGCGTCTGCATCAATGTGGCGAGCTGTTCCCGCCGAAGGTTGCTTTTCCACGTAACAACATACCTTAGACATCTTTCTACGTTTATAAATGTAGAACCAACCACCTGACTCCTCTCCGGGGCTGAGTGTCCTATTACCTGGATACGCCATAATTTTTTAACCAGTCACCTTTTTTTTCCATTTCGATTCTTCTAGAAATGCCCTAATAGCGGGGCACCTGGGTGGCTCCGTCGGCCTAAGCGTCCAACTCTTGGTCTCGGCTCAGGTCATAATCCCACGGTTCATGAGTTCAAGCCCCACGTCAGGTTCTGCGCTGCCAGTGTGGAGCCTGCTTGGGATTCTCTCTCACTCCCTCTCTCTCTGCCCCTGCCCTGCTCGCTCTCTCGTTCTCTCAAAATAAATAAACATTTATACAGAATTTTTTAAAAGAAATACTGTAGTGGCCACATGTATCCACATGGCTTGCACAGGATCATTTTTAGAAGCAAAATTTGCCAGATAAGAGCATGTATCAGTTTCGATTATTGCATGACAAACCGCCCTATAAAACGAAAGTCATCTATTCATGATCTTGTGGGTTGGCAATCTGGGCAGGGCTCAGCTCTGTTCTACATTCCGCCAGTTGGACCCACTTACGCATTTTCCCTCGGCTAACGGGTTGGCTGGCGAGCTGGTTGGTCCTAGATGTCCTCCCTACCCCATCACGGCTCTGGCTGTAAGGACTGCTCCAGCTGAAAAGGCTGAGGCTCTCCGTGTCACCACATGATCTCTCTCTCCCTCCCTCTCTCTCTCTCTCTCTCTCTCTCTGCCCCTCCCCCTGCTCACACTCTCTCTCTCTCTCAAAATAAATAAGTAAACTTAAGAAAAAAAATAGAACCAAGCCTACACCAGCTTTTTTGGAAGTTGCGTTTCGTACTTTATTCCTATCTACTTTCAGTAAATGAAAACCCTATGTGTGTGTGTGTGTGTGTGTGTGTGTGTGTGTGTGTGTGTTTCAAGTATGTTCCTTTTAGTACTATGCCAGGACATACTTGAAAAATCCTGTCCTTTCAATCCAGGAGGTGTTTTTTTTTTTTTTGGTCACTTTCCATGTGACAATCCTTTATTAAAAACAAAATGAAATGAGCTTAATTAATAAAGTCTCATTCATATTCCTAGAAAGTGGCATCACCACTACCTAGCCATCCAATTTCCAAATGATGATTTAGGCATCACATACTTTACAAGGGAAAGAACAAAACACGAGATGCTCTGCAAAAGTGTTCTGTCTTGCTTTCTGTCCTGAGACAATAGGTGTGTTGGTAACTTTGTAATTTTTTTTTTAAGTACAGAAGAAGCCCACCTCTCAGTGTCCCAAACGGAAAAGGGAAACAGGTAATTAGACGACTATCATCTTGGTTATAGGAGTTAAGTGTGCTCTCCCCTAAGATGCAATAAATAATGTTCAAGGAGCCTGGTTCTCCTGAGAAGGCAGACAGGAGAGGGTGGGGTTTACACCTTCCAGACTTTTAATTATTTTTTTAACATTTATTTATTTTTGAGAGAGAGACAGCATGAGCGGGGGAGAAGCAGACAGAGAGGGAGACACAGAATCGGAAGCAGGCTCCAGGCTCTGAGCCATCAGCACAGAGCCCGACGCGGGGCTCGAACTCACGAACCTCAAGATCGTGACCTGAGCCGAAGTCAGACACTTAACCGACTGAGCCGCCCAGGTGCCCCCCAGACTTTTTTTGAAAGAGAAAAACCTATTACCAGGGTTGGGTTTTAAGACCATTACATGTAAAAACTAATTGTTCTTTACTATTATCTTTATTGTCTTTTGTGGGGAAACTTTCAACTTTCTTTTTGACTCCAAAATCTTCCACTTGCTGCCTTATGAAAATAACCAATTAATTAATTCAGGGGCTGAAAAGAAGTGTCCCTTGATCTTTGACTAAGAATTCCCCTGAAATAAGAAGCTGGCTTTTTCTCCACATAAATATGAAACGTTTATGTTTGTTTACATCAATCCAGGGTCATCTTCCAGATTCAGATGAAGAGTCTGGCTTGGAGAGATCTCGAAGGCCCCCGATTTTGTCATAACCATGCATTTACTGTCCCTACCAGATTCTTGTGATAGGCAGACTTTATGTATATGTTATGAATGTCCTCCTCCAAGTCATTAAAAAATTGTTGAACGAGATAAGCCCAAATTTTCAGCTCTGCAGTATGACACTAGAAAGTTCCCTCCAGGATTGCAGTTGAGCCATCATCAGCACCTTTTGGCCCAGGCTTCCACAGCTCATCCAAAAGGACATCATGAAAAAAACACTAATATCTGCTTGCCCGATGCCTGCTTCGCCCTTCCTCTCTGAATTCCTACGTTTAACCTCAGCAGGCTTAAAGTTCTTCCACGGACTGGTGTTTACTTAACCTTCATAAGGAAAAACGTTTTTAATGCAGAGACATGTTTAAATGTCCGTAAAGTTCCTTCATTAAAAACTGCCAAATTCATCTGTACGCCCAATAAATTGAAATAGCCCGATGCACACTATTCTTAGCTCAATCTGCCAGAGCACATTTGCATAATATCGCAATGTACTGATTTCAGCTGTTTGTAATATCAGGACCAGACGGAGCAAGGCCAGGAAACAGAGTGGAACCAGCGACGAATTGCTACGGTACCGCTTTTCATTAATGAGAAGCTTAAAGAATGGCCTCTAAAAAATAACACTTGTCAGAGCCTTAAATGGGTACTGTCTAAGGAGTATTGATTGATCTCTACTAGCCAGGAAATTAGAAAGAGCAGAGTCAGAGTGGAACCATTCATCTTTGTCAATACAAGGAATCTCCGTTTCTATTGGAAACCATCTCTCTCCTGGTTCATAGGATATAGTCTTCAAGAACTGGATATTCCGCAGCAGTTTTCATGTGCTGTCTTGGAAAGCCCTCCGGTCGCGATAATTACGTATGCTGCTACTTGTCACCTGAAACCGCTTTCAATCACATTCACCTACCAACGCCAAGTGCCACGGAAGTCAAACGCCAGCACCCAGGAGTTGCTTCGTATTATAACGTTTAAAACGGGGGGGTAGTTGTCGTAATGTCAACGAAAACTCAAAATCACATTCTGTTGTGGTGTCTCGATGGCGATCTTTTCCCTAGAGCGTAAGTGCCGTGGAAGCAGGGATGTCACTTTGCTCGATGCCACGTCGCCAGCACCTAGAAGAGTGCCTGACACATAGCAGACACTCGATGATATTCGTGGGCTGAATAAATGGATTAATGGATAACCGCTTCAACACATATCTACCGAGTTTCTACTGTGAGCCAGGCACCAGGTAGCATGCTCTCGGGAATAGTCGTTCTTTTATTCAACACACATTGAGTGCCTACTGTGTCTCAGGCACCGAGCTAGGTTCTACGGGTCTGACTATGGAGAATTTAGGGTGGCCTCGTAGAGCCTGTAGCTCAAAGACAAGTAGCCTGAAGTAGAAGATGGATTCTCTGCTCTTGGGAGCCATTTTATTTTATTTTGAGAGAGAGAGTGTGTGTGTCTGTGCACGCCTGAGCAGGGGAGGGGCAGAGGGAGAGGGAGAGAGAGCATCCCAAGCAGGCTCCGCACTGTGAGCACGGAGCCTGACATGGGGCTCGAACCCACGCGCTGTGAGATCACGCCCCGAGCCGAAATCAAGAATCAGAGGCTGAACCGACTGAGCCACCCCGGCGCCCCGGGAGACAGCTATTTTTAAAATCGAGTTGAGAAGGCAAGGCATACATGCAAGGAAGTTAAATAATGAGACTTTCTAACATACAGAATTCAAAGGTGGTCAATCCTTTTTTCGCTTGTAGTTCTAAGGCTTACAGACTCTGCCTGCAATTAAGTTCATGTCCGGTGTTGTTCTCTGAGGGCTCAAAGGCTCTTACCTCAAACATTTAATCCCATCCTTTCGTTTCTCCTTCGCTCTATCTTGTTTTCATTGATCATTTTGGTTTTCCTGTGTCCTGTGAACCCCCAATCGAACAGGAAACAAAATAAAGTGTGATGCGTCTTGTTTACTTTAAGATATCCCAACCTTTCTGCCTACACCACCAAAAGCAATCAAACTTCAAAGTCTGTTGGCTGTATCGTCTCAGCACTTTTAATTTAGATGTAGTTACATTTGCATAACAGTTTAGCTGTGAATTTGGCACGAAATTTCTGAAGAGTTATTTTGGTCCTACAGAGAGCGTGCCCAATGTCTAATAAGCAGATCTCCTGTGCAGTATTGCATTTTTATCTTTACAAAAAAAGTACCCTGGAGGCTCATACCTTGGCAAAAGCTTTTTTGCTAACAAATAATACGATTAGTAGCATTGCTTTTCCTGAGAGCGATAATGTGGTGAAGCCTGTTGAATTTTTGAAACCATAGTAACAATACAAGAGAAACTCAATGAAAATGATATTTCAAAATTTTGTATGGTTTACTTTTCTGATTATCAAAGAAATGTATATTCATAATTACACATTTGCAAGGTGCCGCAAAATATAGAGAGGGTAAAAATCACTCATAATCCTACCACCTGAAGCTAAGCACTTTAATATATTGCAGTAAGTTCTACTTATTTTTTGCTGTGTGTGTGTGTGTGTGTGTGTGTGTGACAAATTCGGGAGTATATGCCTCAGACCGGGGATGGAAAATTGGTGGTCTCTCACACGTTCTTCTGGTTATTAGAGACAATGATGGACTGATGGGGATTCTTCGACCAGGATCCTATGATGGATTACTAATGTCTGCCTTCTTTCTTCCATTGTTTCATCCTTTGTTTCTTTTTCATAACTTTTTTATTGTAAACAATTCAACCATGAAATAAACAAAATGATGCAACGAAACCCCGTGTACTCACCACCTAGCTTCAACTACCAACATTCTACAGCTGTCCCCCCACTTGCCAAGCTACTTATTACCCTCATATACTTGTTTTGTAAGCAAAAATGGCCTATGTTAACGTGCGCGCATTTCAGCCGCACGATTTTAAAAGATGGATACATCCGTGTACCGCACACCTATATCCAGAAAGTTTCCTTCCTCTTCAGTCCTGCCCCTCCTCTACCTTGGAGGCAACCAGAATTCTGACTCTTCTAGAACTTCGTATGCCCATACATATACAGTATATACTCTCTCGCGTCTGGCTCTTTTAGTCAGCATGGTACCTGTGAGATCCATCCTTGTTATCGTATCCGTAGTTCATTTGTTTATCGTTGAATTTATGAGTATGCTACGGTTTCTTTATCCATTTTTCTGTTGATGAACACCTCAACTCTTTCTAGTTTGGGTTATTGTGACTGGAAGTGATAAAGACATTCTAGTGCATAGTGTGTGTGTGTGTGTGTGTGTGTGTGTGTGTAAATAGATTTTTACATTTGTTGAATACCCAGAAGAAAAATGGCTGGGTCAGAGGGTAGTTATATGTTCAGTTTTATAAGAAATTGTCAGGCTTTTCTCCCTGGTGGCTGTACCCTGTTTTCACTCTGCCAACAACATACGAGAGTTCTGGGTGCCCTACACCCTCGTCCACATCAGGTGTTCTCAGCCATTCTGCTCTGATCATCAGGATGAGCGAGTGCCTAGCTCACGCGTATCTAGGCTGGGGCCTGATCAGGGCCCGGTGAACCCCAGCGACGCCTCAGTGAGTGGCTGGAGGGTGGGGAGAGTGGGCAGCAGTGAGCACTGGTGACTGGTGTCTTGAGAGGCTCCGGCCGGCTGGACATTCAAGGTAGGCCAGTCACCATGTCTGGAAAAAGAAGTGGTCAGAACGCCTACGCACTTAGGAAGCAGACCTTTCCCTGCCCCCACAAAAACGTGAGCCACGAGGAACCTCTCCTGAGGGAGAACCAACCCCCTCAACCCCTGAGCTTGTCTACCCAGGTTTGCCTCTCAGCCGTTCTGGAACACGGAGCCGCCAACGTTCTGGATCTGGTGGCCAACGAGGTGCCCAGCAACTGCGGGCTTCAGGGGGCCATGAACAACAACCTGCAACGCAGCCCCCTCTTCGACGATGACACCAATTCTCAGGTTGCCGACATGTTCTAATCCAGCCTGGGACGCCTGGGTCCCAGAGCCTGAGAAAAGTCCCGGCAACCTCGTCAAGTGCTGACACGTCTCACAGAAGCCCCATGAGGTTAACACCCGCACACGCCATGAAAGAATTGAAATCTGTGGGCATGCTTCTGGCTCCCTTCAATGTTAGTCATACTAAGTTGAGGTCGTCTGTGAGTTATCCGAGAGATTAAGTTCCACAGAGAGTTGGGGGGGGGGGGCGGGTAGAGGATGTGGTCAGTGGGGGTACTCGAATTAGTGGGTTCAGAGGAGCAGTTGCTAATGGTAGCAGTGGGGGGGGGCGTGGTGGGAGTGCCTGGCTGAGGTAGTGGGGGAATGAAGGCGTCCATATTGGGTCTCAGGAAGTAAGGCCTTCCGAGGCCAGAAAGTGGACGGCAGGGTGGGGTGGGGTGAGGTGGGGGGGCCTCCTAGGCTTGTTGAATTCCTAGAACGAAGGTGACAGCAACGGAGGTGAGGGGAGAGGGTTGTATAGCAACGGGCTTGAACTTAATGGCACAGAGGTTTGACATGAAGATTGAGGAGGAGTGATGAAGGAAACAGAAAACAGATATACAAAGAAATCATGGGTATGTTAATTTTATTTATTACTTATTTATACCCTGTCTCGTTCCAAACAAGGACTGGAAGCAGGGATTCTTCAATAGCACTGTGATTTTTCCAGGGGAATATACCCTTCTGTCCTCTCTTGTGGACACATAAATAGGAATATTACATACAGGCTACTCTCTGGCCTAAGACATGTAAGCCAAGCAGTTCTCAATGGTTATTAAATATTAACGAATGGATTCGTTAATGTATTCCGTTGTAAATACAATTATCAATCTCGTTCTCCGATGAAACACCAATGAGTCTACTTATATGTTTGAGAGAACACTACAGCTGGGACACCTAGGTGGCTCAGCGGGTTAAGGGTCAGACTCTTGATTTCAGCTCGGGTCATGATCTCACAGTTCATGAGATCAACCCCGCATCAGGCTCTACACTGAGTGGGGGGCCTGCTTGGGATTCTCTCTCCCTCTCTCTCTGCCCTTCCCCCGCTCTCTCTCTCTCTCTCTCTCAGTAAGTAAATGAACATTAGGAAAAACCCCCCACCAGACTTGAAAGTGGCTGAATGAGGGTTTTAAAAGGTGAAGGTAGGGGTGTCTGGGTGGCTCAGTCGGTTGAGTGTCCAACTTCAGCTCAGATCCTGACCTCACAGCTGCACGGACAACGCAGAGCCTGCTTGGGGTTCTCTCCCTCCCTCTCTCTCTCTGCCCTCCCCCACTCGTGCTTTCTCTGTCAAAAATAAATAAACATTAAAAAAATGAGACAAAATAAAACGTGAAGGTATATTCTTCGTAAATTGCGTTTCAAGTGAGAAAAGAAATTTTAACTCTTGGGGCGCCTGGGTGGTGCAGGTGAAACATCGAACCTCCTCTCAGTCCTGATCTCCCAGTTCGTGAGTTCAAGTCCGGCTATGGGGGCGCACGAGCCCTGATTCGAGTGAGCATGGGCCCCGCATCAGGGGAGCTCAAACCCCACTTTGAGTGAGCCCCGCTTCGGGTTCCACACTCTCTCTCCCTCTCTCTCTCTCTCTCTCTGCCCTTCGTGGGATTCTCTCTCTCTCCCTCTCTCTGCCCCTCCCTCACTCGCCCTTTCTCTTTCTCGAAATAAATAAGCTGAAAAAAAATGAAATGTTTGGGGAAAAAAACTTTTTTTTTTGGATTTACAGCTGTTGCTTATAGCACAAAACGTAGTCTCCTGGGTAATTCACTGGACAACACAACAGAATAACTCATTAAATGTATCAAGAAGCCGTAATAGGTGGGTGAACCATGTCGGGGTTAGCGTTCCCCGTGGCCAGGTCCTCAGACTTTCTAGTTCCCGCAGCGGCCGGTAATAGTTTCAACTCTTGTAAAGAGACAGGCTTTTGAGACTCAGTCAGACACTCCTTGACCTCTCAAGTATGAAGGCTGAGCATTTAGGAACCTACGTTGCCAAGCCCTCTGGGGAGTCACACAGATGTGGGAGAATCACGCAGAGCGATACGACCGTGCCTTTAACACTACCATGCTTCAGGGGCGCCCGGTGGCTCAGTCGGTTAAGTGTCCAGCTTCGGCTCAGGTCACGACCTCGCGGTTCCCAAGTTCAAGCCCCACGTCGGGCTCTGCGCCGACAGCTCGGAGCCCGGAGCCCGCTTCGGATGCTGTGTCTCCCTCCCTCTCTGCCCTTCCCCTGCTTGCGCTCAGTCTCGCTCAAAACTACATAAAAACATTAAAAAAAAACTACCAGGCTTCAGCTGTCCTTGTGGTTTTTACACCAACCACAGGGACCATGGAAAACAGCATCTGACCTATCGTTTGCCTATTTGTTTTCTTGATCTCCTCTGAGAAATTTTTAATTTTTATGAAATATACTCCTTCAATATTTAATCTTACGTGAAATGGGGGATTACATGGAATATATTTTTTTACCTTACATTGCGAGGATAATTCCGTTCAATCACATGTATTTTCTATTTTAGGTATTACTACATACAAATTGCTAGTATTTGATGCAATATTTTTCGATTTGTATCTCTCTTGTTGGAATGCCTTTGCCAAGTTTTGAAATCAGGGTTATTCCATTTTCTGAAAGAGCTTGTATAAAATTGTTATTTCTTTTTCAAATGTCTGAAGAATCTACCAGTGAAATCATCTGAGCCTGGGATTTTGTTTGTGTAGATGTTTCTAATAATAATTTCAATTAATTTCACAAATATTAGGCTATTCACATTTTCTATGTCATCTTTTGTAAGATGTTTTGTATTTCAACATTTTATCTTGTCTAACGTATTAACATAATATTTCCCTTTGAATATCCATAGAATCTATTGTGATATCTGTTCCTTCATTCTTAACACTGGTTACTTATTTTTTCTTTTTTTCTTAGTCTTGCCATGCTTTTATCAATTTTATTAGCCTCTTCAAAACCCAGCATTTGACTTAGTACACGTTCTGTTGTTTTGTTTTGTTTCATTGATGTCTTATCTTTATAATTTCCTTTTGCTTTACTTATTTTTGATTTCCATTTGGTATTGTTTTTCTAGGATCATAAGATAGAAACTTAGCAATTCTTTTTACCCATTCTTCTTCTGTAATCGAAGCATTTTAGTTATAATTTTTTTTCCAAACATGCTTTGGCTGCCAATCTCG
The DNA here is from genome assembly GCF_022837055.1 of Prionailurus viverrinus. Taxonomy (NCBI): domain Eukaryota; kingdom Metazoa; phylum Chordata; class Mammalia; order Carnivora; family Felidae; genus Prionailurus; species Prionailurus viverrinus. The sequence goes on from NC_062579.1 coordinate 107,300,377, forward strand.
AAGTTTGCTATGTTGTACTTTCATTTTCTTTCCGTTTGAAATATTGTGTGTCTCACCTTTTGATTTCTTACTTGTCCCGTGAGTTATTTAGAAATGTTTTTTATTTCCAAATAATCAGGACTTTTCTAGGCTTCTTGTTGTAATTGATACCTAATATAGTTTCATTTTAATCATAAACATGCTAAGATTTCAAACTTTGGAAATGTATTGAAAGTTGATTTATGTCCCTGTATATGGCCTATCTTGGTATACATTCCATTTACATGTAAAGAGAATATATATTTTGCAGTTGTTTGGTGTTTAATTCTAGAAATGCCAATTAGGTAAAGGCGGTTGACAGTGTTCTCCAGATCTTCCTTATACTTGCTTCATTTCTATCTAGTTCGATCAGTTATTGAGAAAAGATGTTTAAAAATCTCTGATGATGCTTGTGGGTTTATCTTTTTCTCTCTTTAATATAGTCAAATTTGTTTCATTTCCTTTTTGGCTGTCTTTCAGGCACATACAGAGTTAGCATTTTTATGTCCTCTTGATGTATTGTTTATTTAATTTATTTTTTTTTAAGTTTAACCTTATTTATTTTTGAGAGACAGAGTGCACGCAGGGGAGGGGCAGAGAGAGAAGGAAACACAAAAGCGGAAGCAGGCTGCAGGCTCTGAGACATCAGCACAGAGCCCGATGCGGGGCTCAAACTCATGGACCATGAGATCACGACCTGAGCCGAAGTCGGACACCCAACTGACTGAGCCACCCGGGTGCCCCTTGTTTATTTATTTTAAGAAATGCCCTTCTTTCTCTCTAGTAAAACTATTTGTCTTGAATTTGTATTTTGTATAGTCAGTCACCCCAGATTGTCGGACAGTATTACTTCTACATTATTTTCCATCTTTAGCTTTTGACTTACTTGTGAATGTTCATTTAAAAGTTCGTTTGTAGGGGCGCCTGGGTGGCTCAGTCAACCAAGCATCCAACTCTTGATTTCGGCTCAGGTCCTGATCTCGTGGTTTGTGAATCTGAGCCCAGACAGCGCTTGTGCTCTGCACACGTTCTCGCTCTTTCTCAAAATAAATAAACATTAAAGAAAACTAAAGTTCATCTTTTGTAGACAGCATCTACAAAAGGTAGGTACAACTTGTTTTGTTCGTTTAATCTAGTTTTTTACATTTTCCCTCAGCTTTATTAAGATACTATTGACCTACAACACATATAAGTTTAAGGTTTAAAATATTAAAAAATAAAATAGGAGTTGATACATGCATGTATTACAAAATGATTGTCACAACAAGGTAACAAACACCTCCACCCCCTCACGTAATTACCATTTTTTTTTTGTGTGTGGTGAGAACATTTAAGATCTACTCTCTTAACAATTTTCAAGTATATAATAGAGTATTGATCATTATACTCACCATGCTGTGTATTAGATCCTCAGAACTTATCCATATTTTAGCTGGGAGTTTATACCCTTTGGCCAACATCTTCTCATTTCCCCAATATCCCAGCCTCTAGCAGCTACCATTCTACTATTTCTATGACTTCAGCTTTTTTTAGACTCCATCTATAAATAAGAACACACAGTATTTGTCTTTTTTAAAAAGATTTTTAAAGTAATCTCTACACCCAACGTGGGGCTTGAACTCAACGACCCCAAGATCAAGAGTCACATGCTCTACCAACTGAGCCAGCCAGGCGCCCCAGTATTTGTCTAACTTATTTCACTTAGCATAATGCCCTCAAGGTAGGTCTGTCCATGTTGTTGCAAAGGGCAGGATATCCTGCTTTTTCTTGGCTAAATAACATTTCATTACCATTTATATAGATTGTGTGTAAATTCTATATATGGTGTACATATAGTGTATATATATATATATATGTGTATATGTAGTGGATAGATAGGTAGATAGATGATAGTGTGTGCACAGATGATAGATAATGGGGATATATATATCACATTCTCTTTATCCATTCACCCATTGATGGACACAGGTTGTTTCCATGTGAATAATGCTGCAATGCACGTTGGGGGGTGTTTTCATCTCCTTTGGCTATATACCCAGAAGTGGGATTGCTGGATCTTATGGTAGTTCTATTTTCGATTAAAAAAAAATTTTATGTTTATTTTTGAGAGAGAGACAGAGCATGAACGGGGGAGGGTCAGAGAGAGGGAGACACAGAATCTGAAGCAGGCTCCAGGCTCCCAGCTGTCAGCACAGAGCCCGACGCGGGGCTCGAACTCACGGACTGTGAGATCATGATCTGAGCCAAAGTCGGATGCTTAACCGACTGAGCCACCCAGGCGCCCCTCTGTTTTTAATTTTTTAAGGAACCTCTGTACTGTTTTCCATAATGACCACACCAATTTACATTCCAACCTACAGTGCGTAATGGTTCCTTTTTCTCCAGAGCATTGCCAACAGTTGAATTTGTCTTTTTTGATGATCACCATTCGAACAGGCATGAGGTGATAGCTCCATTGTGGTTCTGATTGGCATTTCCCAGATAATTAGTAACGGTGAACAACCATCTACCTGTTGGCCACCTGGATCTCTTCTTCAGAAAAATGTCTATTCAACTCCTTCGCCCACTTTTCTTTAATGTTTTATTTTTATTTTTGAGAGAGAGCATGAGCAGGGGAGGGGCAGAGAGCAAGGAGGACAGAGGATCTGAAGCGGGCTCGGTGCTGAGAGCAGCGAGCCCCGTGCAGGGCTCAAACTCATGAACTGTGAGATCACCACCTGAACTGAAGTCAGGTGCTCAACCGACTGAGCCACCCAGGTGTCCTCTTTGCCCATTTTTAAATCTGATTGTTTTCTTACTATTGAGTTGTAGGAGTTCCTTACCTATTTTGGACATTAACCCCTTATCAGGGAGATAGTTTGCAAACATTTTCTCCCATTCCCTAGGTTGCCTCATTTTGCTGATTGTTTCTTTTGTTGTACAGAAGCTTCTTAGTTTGCTCTAGTCCCACTTGTTTATTGTTGCATTTGTTGCCTGCTCTTGTGGTGTCATATCCAAAACAGCTTTGCTAAGACCAATGTTTGGGAGACTGAGCCTTCTTAGAGTCTTCTTTTCTCCAGAACGAATGTATCTCCTCTACCATGGTGCTATCGTGACAACTCTACCCTATGCACGGTGTGTGATGTCTTTCCACTCTGGCTGGTAGGAACACAAAATATTCTCAGCCCGATGGGACCTCTGGTAATTGTTCAGCCTGGTGCTTGACAGTGATTCTATTTCCTGCGTCTGGCAGTTTCCTCTCATGAGTAATACGCCAAAGACTCAAGGGAACACCTCTGCAGATCTCTGGAGCTTTCTGCCTGCGGTTTTCTCCTCTCTGGCGCTCTGCTCCGTGATTACCAGCTGCACTGGCCTCCCTCAATTTCTTCAGTTCAGGCCCCCCTCCCTCCGCAGGGTAGCTTGGAAACGCCTCCTGGCAATATGTTGAGGGGATTGGAGGGATCATCTCATTTATTTCTCTTCTCTTTGTGATAACAGTCCTGTGCTGCCTTGCTGTCCAGTCTGAAAGCAACTGAGTCATGTATTTTACCAAGGTTTCTAGTTGCTTAAAGTCAGGAGAGTAAATCTGATCCTTATTACCCTATCATGGATGGCTACAGCAATCTGTGACAAATTTCATGGGTTCTTGTTTCCGGCTGATCTTTTCAAGCTCTTCTTTGATTTCTCTAGGCACAGTAAACATATCTGTTTTACGGTCGATTGCAGATCATTCCAATTTCTCAGGCGTTTTTATTATTTTTCTATTGCTGCCTAACAAGTGACTACAAATTCGGTCACCTTAATGCAACAACCCATTATTAGCTCACAGTTCTGTCAGAAATTCAGGCACAGTTCCGTGCTTGGGGTTTCTAGGCTAAGATCAAAGTTTGAGGCCGGCTGCGTTCTCACCTGCCTGTGACAGTCTTCCAAGTCGACCCTGTTTGTGGCATTGAGTTCATGGTTTCCTTGTTGACTGTCGGCTGGGGGGGGGGGGGCGCTCTCAGTCCCTATATATATATATATATTATATATATACATATTATATATATATTATATATATATGTATATATTATATATATATATATTGTCTGCGCCCCTTCACACAGGGCGTCTTGTCTAGACAACCCAAGAATCACCTGCGGTCCGTTTTACTTCCTTTTACTTCTCCTTCAACGTTACCCTGAGGATATAACCCTTTGGTATGCCAGGTCAGAGCGGGTGGTAATTTATTCAATCTTTCCGCCCTCGGAAGACCCTGGGATTTAATCAGGGGACCCAAGTTTTCTCTCTTCTCGTCTTCTTGCTGACCAACTTGGCTGTTCCGCTGCATGAGGGAGAGCACTGATGGGGTTCTGATTGCTATTTTCCAGTGTTCCATCAGTCTTACAATAAGTAGAAATTCCTTCTGGAGCCTAAAGTCCATTTAAAACCGAATGCACTGGAAAAATTATTTCTGTGGATCTACAGTTCTGCCGTCATACGTGAGGGTATCTCAACTAGTCATTTTCTCTCGCAGAATATTACTTCGGAGACCAGTATTCCTTCTGCTTCCTGGTCACTCCAGGAAACCGGGCAAGGATTTCTAACAGATTGGGGGAGACCGTTTTGTGTTTTGTATTTCTCTTGGATCTCTGAAACAGAGGACATGTAATCCGACCCCCCCACCCCCACCCCGATGCAGAAGGAAGGAATGTGGATGGGCAGAGACTACTTTGGCCCTGGTTTTCCAAATTGTGACCCTGAGGTCTTTTTTGGAAAGGGAGTATTACTAACAGCCCAAATAGAAGGCCCTGGAATCAGTTCTGCCCTCTTGGTCTGCAGGAATTTCAGACAGTTTGTAGCTGTTAACATGATTTTACCAAATCACCCTGAAAGTTTGATTACACCCATATAGAAATTAAGGTCAGTATAAAAAAAAAAAACCCACAACTGTACGTAGATCCCATTTCCAACATATCATGTGTCGACAAAACCAGTCTTTAAATTTTTCTAACGCAGCATTAAAATAGATGGACCGACACATCTACTTACGTGTAGCTTTTCTAGGGATTAGGAAGAAAGGCTCTCTTAGAAGGTCCCTGCGCTTTTCTCCTAATATAACCAGTTATTTTTAGGTAGGCTTCATGCCTAGCGTGGAGCTCAATGCAGGGCTTGAACTCACAACCTCGAGATCAAGACCTGAGCTGAGATCCAGTCAGACATTTAACCGATCGAGCCACCCAGACACCCCATGCTTTTGAGATTTTTTTGTAATGTTTGTTTAGTTTTGAGACACAGAGAGACAGAGCACAAACGGGGGAGGGGCAGAGAGAGAGGGAGACCCAGAATCCGAAGCAGGCTCCAGGCCCCGAGCTGTCAGCACAGAGCCCGACGCGGGGCTCGAACTCACGAACCGCGAGATCATGACCTGAGCCGAAGTCGGAAGCTCAACCGACTGAGCCACCCAGGCGCCCCCCTTGGGATTTTATTTTTAAGTAATATCTACACCCAGTGTGGCACTCGAACTCACAACCCCAAGATCAAAAGCCACATGCCCCACCGACTGAGCCAGCCAGGAACCCCTATAACTTGCTTTCACACCTCGAAATAAAACTTCTTTTGAATTGCATATTTGCTTTTAATTTCAATACCTCATATATATTACTCTGCATATGCGTCATTAAGTTATGCAGCTTCGCGTTAAAAATGGACCAAATTTAAAAATGTGAAAATTATCATTCAAAAATAACGTTGTAGCGCTAGAGAGGGGTTAGGATTCAGTTTTTGTGTGTCTTTGAATTATTCTCAGCCCAAGTAACAAACCTGGAAAATCTCGAAAGCCAGATTCAAAATTTTTTTTTTTTTTTGGCTTGAAGCAAGCTTAGAGATCATCTAAACTGAATTTCTTATTTTACAGAAGAGAAAACTACGATTCATTAAAATTAAATCTGTAACCCGGGATCACACAGCAGGGTCTTAAAATCACTCCTTCCAGTGTTTTTATGAGATAATTAAAGGCACGGTACACGGCCTGCGGAGGACAGTGTTGCGGTGGGCCAATCATAACAAAATCCTGTACTCATTTGTGGACTATTTTCTTGTTGTGAGTCACTTTACACACAAGCAAATTTTTACCGAGATTAATTGATGCTAATCAAGGATAACGGACGGAGTATGAGCCATGATATCAGCTAATACAAATACACGGTCAAGTTAGAAGGGTAGGGGTACTTCCCCTAATAAGGCAGTTTGCAACGAAACGGCCCCCCTCGGCCCCTGTGCCACCACCGGAGACCTGTCAATCCTTCAAACTCCCTGGGTCCTATACTTCCTAAGCTTTGACAGTATCTAGCAGAAACTAAAAATGATTTCGTCATTCTTTCACAAAAATCTCCTCGCATCAACTGTCCTGTTAGGCACCTGAGCACCAGATAAAATCCCCGCTTCATAAAACCTGAGTGTTTGGCTTTGTCTCTAATGGAGACGAAACCAAAGAAAAAGACCATGGATTTCAGGCCCCGCCATGATTTCCCGCAAAATGATGTGAATATACTATCGTCATCCCGACGTGGACCCCTCTCACTGCCTCTTTGTGGGCTTCTGGAGAATGGTTACGAACAGACTTCCCTGGGAAGGCTACGATTGTCTAACGGGGACTTGTTTTTCCATACAACCTCTGCTTTCCAGAATGTGCTTGTTGCCTCCAATTCTCCAAGCCCTGCCCCTCCCCCCATTTCCTCCCCTCTCTCTCAACCTCAAAATGCAACAGTGACTTAAAACCAGCATGCAGGGGCGCCTGGGTGGCGCAGTCGGTTAAGCGTCCGACTTCAGCCAGGTCACGATCTCGCGGTCCGTGAGTTCGAGCCCCGCGTCAGGCTCTGGGCTGATGACTCAGAGCCTGGAGCCTGTTTCCGATTCTGTGTCTCCCTCTCTCTCTGCTCCTCCCCCGTTCATGCTCTGTCTCTCTCTGTCCCAAAAATAAATAAACGTTGAAAAAAAAAAATTTAAAACCAGCATGCAGTTCCATTTGATTTCATCTTGAACGCACATGGCTCTTTTCAATCGACCCTCCAGCCCGTTACGCACATACAGTGGGAAGTCTTCACAAGAATGTATAATTTTGGTGTTACATTTATACAAATAATATCGGGCTATACATCGTATTCTTTTCATTTCCTTCTCCTTTCACTCGACCTTGTGTTATTGAAGTCTACACCAATCAATTTCATTTTGTTTTTACTGCCATAGGCTATTCATCCTTTGCAGGTACCTTACTTTATGCAAACATTTAGGCGGCATCAAGTATTTTAATTTTAGTAACACTGCTGCAGTGAATATACTCCTCCATGGTTTTTTTCTTAATATTTTTCTTACTGTTTATTTATCTTTGAGACCGAGACAGACAGAGAGAGAGAAGGCAGGGGAGGGGCACAGAGAGAGGGAGACCGAGAATCCCAAGCAGGCTCCGCTGTCTGTGCAGAGCCCAAAGTGGGGCTCGAACCCACAAATCATGACCTGAGCTGAAATCAAGAGTCAGCCACTTAACTGACTGAGCCACCGAGGCACCCCACTCCTACATCGTTTGGGTGCCTGTACAGTAATTTCTCTGGGCTCAATACTCGGGAGTGGAATTGCCAGGTCCCGGGAAATTCACGTTTCCGTTTTCATAAAAACTTCCAAATGACCTTTCATAATAGCTGCATCAGTTTCTACTTTCATCAAACATACCTGAGGATCCTTTTTTTTTTTAATTTTTGAGAGAGAGAATGCACGCGTTCTCAGAGAGAGAGAGACAGAGGGACAGAGAGGGACAGAGAGAGAGAGAGGGAGACGAAGGATCCATACCCGGCTCCAGGCTGACAGCAAAGAGCCCAACGAGGGGGGGGCAGGGGACTCTTGAGCCCCCAAACCACGAGATCCTGACCTGAGACAAAGTTGGCCACTTAACGAACCAAGCCACCCAGGCGCCCCTACCTGAGGATTCTTGATTACGTATATCCTTTCCAGCACTGGGCATTATCCATTTTTAAAAGTTCGGGCTGTGAGCATAAAGTCATATTATGTCGCCGGCTCATCCTGCGTATTTCTAATTACTAATGAAATCGATCATCTCCTCATACATTTTTAACTCATTCCTGCTGCCTTTCTGTGAACTACCGTTTTATAATCTTTACCCGGTTTTCTATTCTGCAGAGTCTATTCGTCTTGCTGATTTGCCCAAGCTTCATATGTACCTAGACCAAGTATTCCCAATGAAGACAATGTTCCTCCCAAGAGGGCAGTTTGGACAATGGTGGAGGCACGTTTAGTCGTCCCAGTGGTCGGAGGGCATCACTGGGCTTCAGTGAGCACATTTTAAGCACAAAGTAGTCCTGAACTTTCTTCGGGAATGCAAGTCCCTTTTATGCATATGATCGCCTAGGTTTGCTCATCATCGTGGAAAAGCAGGTAACCAATGGCAACAAGGCTCGAGAATTTGTGACTCCAATAAAATATGCCTTTATTAGTTTACGTGTATAGCTGATTCATTCCTAGTGATTATGTGCAAGTATCTCTCTTCTTCCTTATGTCTTCGAATGTACTTGGCCTTATTATTTACATTTTGAAACACATAACGATTATCATTTTATTTCTTCTGATAGGGCAATTGGGACACCGTAATAATTTTGTGTATAATATAGACAGATATTATATATTATAGATATTAGACATTATAGATAATCTTATCTGTGCATTTTACTTCAGGGGAATATAAGGTGGTGACAATTTTTTAAAAGAGGACATTAGAGGGGCTCCTGGGTGGCGCAGTCGGTTGGGCGTCCGACTTCAGCCAGGTCACGATCTCGCGGTCCGTGAGTTTGAGCCCCGCTTCGGGCTCTGGGCTGATGGCTCAGAGCCTGGAGCCTGTTTCCGATTCTGTGTCTCCCTCTCTCTCTGCCCCTCCCCCGTTCATGCTCTGTCTCTCTCTGTCCCAAAAAATAAATAAACGTTGAAAAAAAAAATTTAAAAAAAAAAATAAAAGAGGACATTAGAGGGGCACCTGGGTGGCTCAGTTGGTTAAGCGTCTGCCTCTTGGGTTTGGGCTCATGTGATGACTTCATGGCTCATGAGTTTGAGCCCCTCATCGGGCTCTGCTCTGATGGTATGGAGTCTGTCTGGGATGGTCTCTCTCCCCTCTCCGCCTGCCCCTACCCCACTCTTGCTCTCTCTCTCTCTCTCTCAAATAAATAAAACTTAAGGAAATAAATTTTAAAAATACAATATAATACAATACAATACAATACGGTAGGCAAGGCTCTTCCTTGGTCTTCTTTTTTAAAATCACCTTCGCTATTTTGGACTTCCACTTTTTCCTATACATTTTGGAGTCTGTATGCCCAATCACTCCCCGGAATACAGCAAGACTTTTGTTACAATTGCCTTAAAGCTGTAGCTCATTTTGGGTAGAAACACACACGAAAATGTGTTACGTATTTCTATGTATTCAAGTATTCTTCAAAGTCCTTTGTAAACATTTAAACTTTCTTCATTAGATTTTTTGCTTTTGTGATTAGATTAAGTTAGGGGTACTTTACAGTGGTGCCTACTATTAAAAATTGCATCTTATTTTCCATTGTATTTTCTAATTGGTTATTATTGATCTAGAGAAATGCTATTGATTTTGATGTTGACTTGTGTTAAGCAACCTTTTTGAGCTCTTCAGCTAGTTCTGATGGCTTGGGAATTCTCCTCTACTTCCTCTGTAAATGACAGGCTGGACTTAACTTCAAGGTGGGAAGGGTCGACCACCTCCTACCACTTCTGGAAGAAGAATCAGAAATATTTTGGTGAACAGCTGTAAGGACTACCCTATTTGACGATGAATAGGAGATAATATATACCTTCCATGAGCTCTAAGTTCATTACTCCTACCCACAAATAACTGCAAACAGGCAGAACGTAATAAATGCCAAAGAGAGATGAAAGAAAGTACTGTGGGACTTCAGAGCATGAAGAGATCTATTTGGCCATGGTGGCCTAAGAGCACACCATTCTTTTCTATACAGATATTCCCTTTAACTGCCACTTTGTGGGACCAAACGAATCGTGATGGGGACCACGTCCGTTATCTAGATATGAACTTCAGATGCCTCAGACTGTACACAAGCCCAAAGATTTCCAGGTACGCTGTATAGACAAGGTAAAAATAAACGTGAGATGGGGTTACAAGATTCATGAGCCATTGGGCTCAATCTATGATATATATTCAACTGCCGTTACTGTGATGGTTTTTTGGAGTCTCCATCTATTTCAAATTTTCTTCCAAAGATGTGGACTCATATCTGAAATGTTTCCTACCAACACCGACAAAGTGAAAGTGACCCTCACTGTAAACTTTTCAGGGATGGTCGTTAGACCTTGAGCATCAAAACTGATTACACTTTGAAGCTTTCTATTTGCAGTACAAGTTCGCTGAATTACTGCTCAACTTCTATTAATCATGCTCTGAGAACTTCTCAGTGGATTGGAATTATGGCATGTTTTATTTATTCATTTGTCAATGATGGGGCTATTAGAATGTCAATTCCAAGCCTCATTATACGTGTAGCTTCTTAGATGGTTTTGCTTTTGTATCTGTGGATGTATAATTCTTTCATTATTGTGTAACCCTTGATAATCCTTAGCTGAACTCCCAGCCAAGTCCTGCTCCCCAGTTCTGAGACCAGTTTACTTCGTTCAAATGACCCCGACCAGACTTGAGTGTGCCCGGGGTTCGCAGCCCCTGGAATGCCCAGTCCCAGTGTCTGCCTCCGTAATGTAAGCTCTACACGCCCAGGTTCGCCTGGGACACTCTCGAATGCATATTCTTCTCAGTACTATTTGTCTGTGCATACGGTCCTCACAGAGAGATGCTCCAAGAAGACTTCCTAGGAATGTCTACAGCCATTCTATTTGGCTGTGGGAAAGCTTCTGTTTATTAGATCTTTATGTAATTTAGAGAAAGTGAGAAGAGATTTAAAAGCGTAAAGGAGCATGCTGGGGACAGCTGAGAGAAATCATAATTACTTTGCACTGGCAACAGTTTTGTTGTTCTCCAATTCTATGAACCGTCTTTATGCCATGGGTTAATGGTTATAGAAAATTAAAATTAGCACTACTGTAGTTTCATTTTCTCCACTCATTCTTCGTTGGTGACCTCCCTTCTTTGACTGAGCAAACAGAAGCCATCAGAAGAGAATTTACACATCCTCCTACCATCAGACCTGCTAACCCAGACCCATGGTACACACACTGTGCCTCTAACAGCACCCTTTCCAACTTAGTACCAGGTCCCTGTGCAAGGGTTACAACTGGCATCCCTCTGCACGGTGTCACTAAATGCAGAGAGTGATCTATGACAAACAGAAAAAAACAAACACGCTATAAAATCTCCCTGTTTAAAAACAAACAAACAAACAAACAACCCTTCTTAGACTATACAGCCACCCTCCACACTCCTCCACCCCTGTAGTAGTTATCCATTGCTGTGTGACAAATTCCCTGAAACTTGGCAGCTGGAAACAACACACATTATCTCACAGTTCACCTGGATCGGGAAGTTGGGACAACTTGGTTGGTGGCTGCAGCTCAGACTCTCTCATCAGGCTGTAGTCCAGCTGCCGGCCAGGGCTGCGGTCCCATCGCCAATGGAGCTGAAGGCTTCACTTCCAAGTTCGCTCGCCAAGTTGTTGGTGGGCCTTTGCTTCTCGTGGGCTATTGGACCGCGGTCCTTCGTGCCTTGCCACACCACTTAGGTCCGCTCCGGGGTTGCAATGGCAGCTTGCTTCTCCCAGCGCCAGTGTTCAGAGAGACAGAGAAAGAGAAAAAGCCAAGAAAGAAGCTAGTCTTTATGTAAATTAATCTTCCAGAAGTGACACCCTATCACTTCTGCCGCATTCTATTCTTAGGAGTGAGTCACTAAATCCAGCCGGAATTCAAGGGGAGAGGCTTACACAGGGTTGTGAATACTGGGAGTCAGGGAATCAGGGGACAGTAGTTTGGAGACTGACTAGCACACTCCCCTCAAAGGTGTAGCCTAGACTTACTATCTTCATTTTCTCACTTCCCACACCTAGAAGGCTTCTATCTCCTCCGCCCAGTTGAAACAACATTCACCTTGCCAAATTTGAGGATCCGTTCTCAGTCCTTACGTTAAGGCTTTATCAACATTTCACAGTTAATCACATCCTCCTTCTTGAAACACTTTCTTCACTTGGCTTTTAGGAGTCCATAGTCCCTTGGATCTCCGGATACCCCACTGGCTTGTTTCCTTTCCAGCCTCCTTTGTTGGTTTCTCCTCCTCTTTTATCTAATCTCTAACCAAGGAAGCCCAGGAGGGATTTGGTCCGAGGCTTTCTCCTTCAGATTGCATCATCCAGACTCTTGTCTCGTAAGCATCTAAATATTAAAACGGCCCGAACAAAACCCCGGATTTCTACGCACATGACCGATTTCCCCAACGCTCCTCGTCCCACTGAACGGCGCCACCCGAAGCCGTATCGCTTAGGTAAAGATCCTAAGCGTCTTCGTGGTTGATCTCTCGCTCCACAGCCAGATTCAGTGTGCCCCACCTTCAAATGTGTCCCAAACTCAAGCCCTACTGAGCAGCCGCACTGCTAGCATTTTGGTGCAACAGAGCGAAACCCATGAAATTCAAGCAGCGCTTAGGATGAAATTTATGGCTATAAACGCCTAGTTTCTCTGTGTGGATATTCTCCATCTGGTGATACATGGGTCTCCCGGCTTCCTGGTGTTCTTTGTCCACACTTGCTTTCAGATCATATTTAAGATAGTTGATTTAAAATCCACTGAACTGCAACATCTCTGCTTCTTCAGGGGAAGTTTCCATTGACTACTTCCCCGCCTACTTGCAAAGCATATTTTCTTGTTTCTTTGCAGAGCTCATGACTTTGTGTTGACATCTGGGCATTTTATATAAGATAACGTGTCGATGCCAGAAATCAGATTCCTCCTTATTTTTGCTGTCTGTCGTCTTTTTTAGTCACTTTCCCAAACCAATTCTCTGAAGGTTTATGTCCATTACTGGTAAATTCTTTGTTGTGTGTGGCCACCGAAGTCTCTGCTGAGATTATTGGTCAACTAACGACTACCACAGAGATTTCCTAAACGCTGGAACTCAAAGTCTCCCAGGGTTAGCCAAGGGTCTCTGCTTTCCTGTTCATACACTCAAGACGCCTGAAGTTCAACTCAAGGCGACAGCTCAGGGCGCTCTCAGGTCTGTCCTGAGTATTCACAAAAGCATAGGAACGCACACTTCCCTACACACGTGCACGGCCTTCCAGATTTTCAGGAATATGTCAGAGTTCTTCAAAGTCCCCGAAGGACATCTTATTCCCAAGCTTTTTGGTCGGCCCGTTGTTTGCTCTGTCACCAACTGCCCCAAACAGCTATAATTTTAAACAACTGCTGTAATTGTTTTCAACAAATCCCTTCAAGAAAGGAAACTTTGAAATATAGAGGTTTATTGCTTAGAAGAGTAGGAAATCACACAGCACACCTGTGGCCACATAGCCAGATGGGGGCAGGGGGAGAGAAAGAGACTGAGGGAACAAATGGGCTGGGGCTCTGTTTTTATTGGGGTCAAAGGTGAAAGCATAGGGTTTCACGGGCTCATTTCTTACTGGTGCATTTAAAACATAAGAGCAGGAATTTAAAGAGCGGGGGTGTGTGTGGGGGGACGAGTGGCCCAAATGGTCCATTATTGAAATCAACCAAGAGCCCTAAACCAAAGGAGCCTCAGTGCAGGTAGGTGGCCTGGGTCTTTACCTAGTCACTTGGCCGAACCATTCCAGATAGCCATCTTGGAAGTGGATGCCGAGGCAATCAAAGCTTAAGTCAACCACTTGCGTTAACGAAACAGAAAAAAAATAGAAAACAAAAAAACCCATAAGTGTCAGGGCTTGCACTCTGTACAGAGAACCCCAGATTAAACCATGATGGGAATGGGGCTGTCCTCCTCAGTGGCGGCAGGTTGTGTTGGCTTTTCAGGCTACTGTAGAGCAGGGAAGCGGGATTGAGGAATAGGGCAAATCGAACTGCCACAGAACTCTCCGTCCTCACCAAGATTCTGTTATTTTTCTTGAATAAACGTTCCAGATTGTTCCAAACCTTCAGTGAATGTCCAGAGGTCTGAAAAAATGGATTCTGACAATTTTTGCCGGTGTTTTCATTGCGTTTATGGAAGAGAGGGGTCTCAAAGTTCCTTCCTCCACTATTCCCGGCGATGTCACCGAATCGCTGTTATTTTGACTAGAATGTTCCTTCTGTGAATCTTTGCATAGCTGGCTACCTCACTTCAGTCAGATCTTTGCTAACAGTGCAACTCCTCAGGGTGACCTTTTTTCACCCACTCTTTCTAAAACACCCCCATCAGCCTTACCCAGTTACAATGTCCTCACAGCACCTGGCATTATGCTATATATTTAATCATTGTCTTTCCCTCTAGAGAGTCACTCAGGAAGAATATGGGCTTTGTAAAGTTGGTTTACACTTTTAACTCCTTCATATGGCACTTTTTGGCACATAGTGTAAGCTCAATAATCGTGGAATAAATAAATTGAGCTATTTCTTTAATTGTTCCCTAAAATAAAATATCTGGCTTGGGGCGCCCTGGGTGACTCAGTAGGTTAAGCGTCTGACTCTTGGTTTTGGCTCAGGTCATGATCTCATGGTTTGTGGGTTCGAGCCCCGTGTTGGGCTCTGCGCTGACAGTGCGGAGCCTGCTTGGGATTCTCGCTCTCCCTCTCTCCCTGCCCCTCCCCCACGAGTGCACACACTCTCACAAAATAGATGAATAAAACATTAAAAATAAAGCAAAATATCTGCCTCAACATACTCTATGTTTAATAAAGTAATATTCATTGTATTGTATAAATGTTAATGTAGTAAATACTAATTAAAATATGGAAAATCTAGAAACATATAGAAAGAAAATAATAATTACGCATAGATATTCTTATGGACATTTTGTTACATATCATACCAATTTCTTTTCCAGAATGAGATTTTTTTTTTACCTGAACCCATATCTATATGTGAATGAACCATAATTTGTTTAACCATTTTTTTTTTTAATTGATGGACATTGAAGTTGCCTCTAATTTTTTTTTAAGTGTGATGAACATCTTTGTAGAAAGTTTTTCATTTTTCTGTCTGTTTCCTAAGATTCATCCTACAATTAAATTTTCTGGTCATAGAGGGGTACCTGGCTCGTTCTGTCAGGAGAGCGTGCAACTATTGATGTCAGGGTCATGAGTTCAAGCTCCACACTGAGCATAGTTAGAGCTTTTAAAAAAATAAATACATTTTCTGGTCATGGAATAGACAAAATGGCAAATAATTTTTATACATGTTACTAAATTTCCCTCAAGACATGATTTTATTAACTTATACCCTGATCAGCAGTGTTGGGGCTTTCCTATCCCCTCACAGCTGGCTTGCTTTCTTGCTTTCTTGCTTTCTTTCTTTCTTTCAAAGATTTTTTATTTTAAAGTAATCTCCGCAGCCAACATGAGGCTCAAACTCACAACCCCAAGATCAAGAGTCACATACTCTACCAACTGAGCCAGCCAAGCGCCCCTCCCTCAAAGCTTTCTAACCTTGAATACTTTTATATTTACTTTGTCATTTCTTAGGCCAATAAAAAGCAATGTTTCATCTTAATATCCATTTCTTAAACCACTGATAAAGCTGTGTAGTTTTCGATGTTTATTGAAAATGTTCATTTTGAATTTATGGTTACTCACCCTTTGACTTTTAATCCTTTTTTATTATTCACATTTTCCTTATTGGTAAGGGAGCACTCTATTAAGCATACATTATTGAATATGTAAGCTCTTGTCTCCTTTGTATTTTATTGTTTTCCTCCTTTCTATTTCAATGTAAATTTTAATGTTTTTTTTTTTTATTTTTTAACATTTTTATTATTTTTGAGAGACGGGGGGGGGGGGGCGGCGGGGGCAGAGAGAGAGGGAGACACAGAATCTGAAGCAGGCTCCAGGCTCTGAGCTGTCAGCACAGAGCCCGACCCGGGGCTTCAACCCACCAACTGTGAGATCATGACCTGAGCTGAAGTCAGAAGCTTAACCGACTAAGCCACCCAAGTGCCCCTAATGTTTTTATTTCTAATGCTGCCAAATGCCACAATTTTATTTATGTAAAAATGAAATGTTACCTGTGTTTAATTATTGATATTTTCTTGCTATTGTGAATAGGATTTGTGTTCTTTATATTTTTGAAATAATAATATTGGTATATTAAAAAAAAGGCTTTGATATTTAATTTTAGGAAGCGAGGGCATTATTTCTGACGTCTGTTTAAGAAAAGCTAAGGAGGGACAGTGGCTGGGTGGCTCGGTCGGTTAAGCGTCTGACTTCGGCTCAGGTCATGATCTCACGGTCCGTGGGTTCGAGCCCCGCGTTGGGCTCTGTGCTGACAGCTCAGAGCCTGGAGCCTGCTTCGGATTCTGTGTCTCCCTCTCTCTCGGCCCCTCCCCTGCTCTCACTCTTTCTCTCAAAAATAAATAAACTCTAAAAAAAAAAAAAAAGAAAAAAGAAGAAAAGCTAAGGAAATATAAAAACACTCATTACAGAAAAAGTAAGCAGCAGAATGTAGCCCATCAGTGATGAATCTGTCTCCCAGGCAGAGTCCCAAACTATAATACTCACGGTCACAATGAGCATGTCATTAAAGGAAATACAGAGTATTTGCCCGACGGCCCGTGTACTTTTCTGAAGATGGCAAGTTCTGGCTGCAACATTTACTAGAAGCAACTGTAACAGCTCCGGGTTGAAAATACTCCCCCTCCTCCAAATCTGTAGTTACTCTATTCCTGGCCAACACATAAAACTCACATTCTTATCTTGCAAAAATATAATCACCATATACCCTTCACTAATGGTTTGCCCAATGCTGTTTCTTTCCTTTCTAATATTTTCTCACCATCACTGTTCTGTTTTCTGCCTCTCTCCACCCCCATTTTTTCTTGAACTGTCGCTTATTTCAAGTTCTTCCCCGTGTTGGCTGTCACTCTTAAAATCAATCCACCTTTACTTTTCTAAGCTATTTGTTAGTTTGTTCTCTTTCTCTCCCTGTAGACTGTGATGTCACTTAAAAATAATGATTCATTTATTCCTTCATCCAACACACCTTTATTCGGTACCTAATCTATGCCAGACACGGTCCCTCACACTGGGGATATGTCCCCAACTACAGAACAAGCCAGACGATAACCCTACCCTTACGGCAGAAAAGAGATGATGATCAAAACCTTCTACAATGCGTCAGGTGGTGATAAGTGTTATGAAGGAAAATGAAGCAGGGCAAGAGGATATTGAGCGATGATGGCAGGGAGGGGTTGCAATTTTAAGCAGGGTGGTTTCAGGGAGGATGGTCTGATAAAGTAACATTTACCGAAAGACGTGAAAATGGGCACGTGGGTGGCTCAGTCGATCAAATGTCCGACTCTTGCTTTCGGCTCAGGTTCGTGAGTTCAAGCCCCGCGTGGAGCCCCGCATTGGGCTCCACGTTGGCAGCGTGGAAACTGCTTGGGATTCTGTTTCTCCCTCTCTCTCTCCCTCCCCCCCACCACCACCTCTCTCTCTCTCTTTCTCTCTCTTTCAAAATAAATAAATAAACGTTCAAAAAAAAAAAAAAAGAGGAGACTCGAAAGAAGTTAGGGGGTAAACCATGAACAAGATTTTCATCTGGGTAAACAATGTTCCAGACAGAGAGAACAGCACATGAAAAGCGCTGCCCTGCGTCAGAAATGAGTGGAATTTTCAAGAAACAATTAGAAGGCCAGTGTACCTGGTATGGAGTGAGCAAGAGGGAGAATTAGGTGAGGTCAGAAACGTGGTGAGGGGGTAGGAGGTGTATATGACCTTGTCAGATTTGCACTTGCCCTCTGAGCAAGGTGGGAAACCATAAAATAATTTTAATGAGAAGGGTGACATGATCCGACTTAAATTTTGTAGTGATCACTCGGGCTCCTAGATGAAGAATAGGCTGATGGGGTAGGGGATGGAAGCCTGGAAACTAGCAGAGAAAAGGCTGTAGTCCACACAAGAGATGATGGATAGAACCACTAATAGTTACTCATGGGCAGGATTCAAAAAAAATTTTTTTAATGTTTATTTATTTTTGAAAGAGAGCGAAAGACAGAGTATGAGTGGGGGAGGAGCAGAGAGAGAGAGAGAGAGGGAGACACAGAATCCGAAGCAGGCTCCAGGCTCCGAGCTGTCAGTACAGAACCCGACGTGGGGCTCGAACCCACGAACCGTGAGATCGTGACCTGAGCCGAAGTCAGACGCTTCACCGACTGAGCCATCCAGGCGTCCTGGGCGGGGTTTAAATTATGAGAGAAAGGGTCTCGACAGTAGGGTGAAGTATTTCTCTGTTTGGGGACTGAATGGCTGGGTTAATGCAGATGGGGAATTCGGGGAAAAGATCGGATTTGGGGTGGAAAAGGAATGAAGAGTTCTCCCTTGTACACATTAAGGTTGAGTTTTCAAGTAAACATCCAAGTGGAGATGCATGTTACCAGTTGAAACTACGAATAATAAGCTCAGGGGCATGTCTGGACTAGAGATGACAGTTTGGGATTCCTCTGTTTGTAGCTGTAATTTAAAGCCATTGGGTCGGAGGAGATCACCAAACAGTGTTGAATACGAAGACAAGATCTGAGCTCTGGGGCATGCTTCAACGTGTGTGTCAAGAAAAATGGGGAAGACCCAGGAATGGAGACAGAAAGGAGTGGCCCGTGACGACCAAGAAAGACAACCCACTGGTGTCACGGGAGCCACACTAAGAGAGGATTTCCAGGAGGGATTGGCAATGTTCTAAAATTCATATCTCATTTATTTATTATTGCATTGTCTAGAAATTCCAACACTAATAATATTAAGAGTTAAAATCCATTAAGTACTGGGGCGCCTGGGTAGCTCGGTCGGTAGAGCGGCTGACTTCGACTCCGGTCATGATCTCGTGGTTCGTGGGTTCAGGTCCCACGTCAGGCTCTGTGCTGACAGCCTGGAGCCTGGAGCCTGCTTCAGATTCTGTGTCTCTGTCTCCCTCTGCCTCTCTCTCTCTCTCTCTCTCAAAAATAAATAAACATTAAAAATTTTTTTAAAAAATAAAATAAAATCCATTAAATACTTAGTAAGAATTAGACACACATTAAGCACTTTTTTTTACTGTTTATTTTTGAGAGAGAGAAGTCAGACACTTAAGGACTGAGCCACCCAGGCACCCCTCATCCTCATTTTCGAATGCAAACCTGAGGGCCAGTTTGGTTGCTTCAAGTTTCACAGCTTGTAAGTCTTGGATTTGTATTTGAACCCAGGAAGTCAGAAGTCAAAATCTGTGTTCTTAAACACCATGCCATTTTGCCAAAGTAGTGTTAATTGTTAGTGATTTTTAAATTTTTTAATGTTTATTTATTTTTGAGAGAGAGAGAGAGAGAGAGAGAGAGAGTGCAGAGGAGAGGCAGAGACAGAGGGAGACAAAGAATTGGAAGCAGCTCTGCACTGAGAGCAAGGAGCCTGATGAGGGGCTGGAACCCATGAACTGTGAGATCACGACCTGAGCTGAAGTCTGACGCTTAATCAACTGAGCCACCCAGGCGCCCCGATTATTAGTGATGTTAGTAATCATTATTGGCTTTGAAATACCTTTTACATTTATGCACTGAGTATGATACTGGCTGTCGGCACATTCATAGACTAGATGATAGAGAGGTAGACAGACATATTGACATAACCATGCTATGAAAATATAAGAAAATGGCCCACTTCTAATTTATAGTAAGAAGTTTTGTTAGGAATAAATGCTGAAATTTTTAAAAACCGATTCGGAGCCTTGGGGAATAAATATTATGGAAATTCAAAGGACCTAGAATAAGAAACAATTTTCAGAGAGAATGAAGTTAGAGAACTTCATCAGATTTTAAGACTTACTGTAAAGCTACACTCATCAAGACAGTGTGGTATTGGGATAAGGATATAGACATTTAGATCAATGGGATACAACAATCCAGAAACAGACCTATACATCTACGATCAGTTGATTTTTGACAAAGGTGCAAAGGCAATCCAGAGAAAGGATAGTTTTTTAAACCAATTATACTGAAACAGTTGGATGCAAAAGAACCTGATGCTTTTTTTGTACCGTACACAAAAATTAACTTGAACCACACCGTAGACCTCAATCTAAGATCTAAAACTATAAAATGTACAGAGTAAGACAGAAGAGAAAATCATTCCGACCTTAGGTTTGGCAAAGATCTCTTAAAGGGGACACAGAGGGCACGAAAAGAGAATTTGGAAAACTGGACTTCAAAATGAAAAAGTATTGCCCTTCCAAATACACGGTTAATAAAATGAACACGTAATCCTCAGATCTGGAGAAATGGTTGTAAAACATACTGATAAAAATCTTACATACACAATCTTCAAAGAACTCTGTCACTTACAGCTCTACAAGGCAGCCCTACAGGGAGGTGCACAGCCAAATAAAAATGAACAAAAGAGGCGATCCGACCCTTCACAAAAGAAGGTATGCGGATGGCCGGTAAGGACACGAAAAGATGCTCAGCATCATCAGTCATCAAGAAAAGGGCAATAAAAACCACAAGGAGATAGTACCATGTACCCTTAGAATGGCCAACATTTACAAAAAGATAGTCAATGATGACTGGAAAAGCACACATTTTTGGTGTGGATATAAAGTGCTATAACCACTTTGGAAGAGAATTTAGGAATTTCTTATTAAGCAATAAGACTGAATCATGACTTATCATGTCCCAGCAATCACACACCTCCATTTGTAGCCAAGAGAAATAAAACCACGTGTGAATGTCCCATAGCAGCTTTGTCGGTAATAGCTAAGAACTATATAAGCAACTCAAATGTTCGTCAACTCCTCAATGCAATGGAATACTATTAGCAATAAAAAGGAATAAACTACTGACCTAGGATATATCATAGATGAACCTCAAAAACCTCGGGCCAGACACAACATATAGTGGATTATTCCATTTATATAAGACTATAGAAATGGCAGCATAATCTACGGTGACAGAACAGATCGGAAGGTACCTGGAGCTATTGCTACACGTATGGGCTGAGGAGGGTTGACAGTGATGGGACCATGACGGGACCTTGAGGACACAAAGACACCTTTGGGGATAATGGAAAAGTTCTTTATCTTGATTGTGGTGGTGGTTACAGGAGTGTATCAATTTGTCAAAACTCGAAAAAAAAAATTGCACGCTTAAAGTTGTATTCTATTGTAGGTTTATAAAAAAGACATGGGGCGCCTGGGTGGCTCAGTCAGGTAAGCGTCCAACTCTCTATTTCGCCTCAGGTCATGGTCTTGGAGTTCAAGGGATCAAGCCCTATGTCGGGCTCTGTGCTAACAATGCCAAGCCTGCTTGGGATTCTGTCTCCCTCTAAGTCAATAAACATACGTACATACATACGTACATAAGACAAAATGTTTTGTCATCCATGGTGGTAATCTTATGGCTTTTCCTCTCAATTATCAATGTAAGAAATTTATTAATACATTTCCTAATATTTAACTTCCTTGCATTTCTGAAGTAAAACACACTTCATATTGACATATTATTCATTGCCTATCTTGCTAGATTTCAGTGTGTAGGGTTGCATTCAAGGTATTTGCATCTATTTTCATAAAATTGGTCAGTGATTTGGGTTTCCTCTTATTTGCTGGATCTTAATGTCATGGTCAGTACACTGTGAATAGAGTTGGAAGCTTTTTAGAACAGTCTCATGCTAAGAATACACCTTTACTGGTTTACATAACTGGAAAGTGCAATGATACCAGTTTTAGGCAATACTGTAGTCAGAGATACAAACGATGTCATCAGTTTTCTGTTGGTTCTTAATTCTACTTTACTTTTGGCTGGCTTACCTTCAGGCTGATCCATTTGGTGACCAAGATGGCCCCCAGAACTTCTAGCTACACATCGTCATAGCTACTGATCCCAGCAAATGAGCATTTATTGCCGTACGACTTCAGGAAAAGTCCCATGGAAGATTGTGATTGCCTCAGCGTGGGACATGTGCCCATCCTTAAACCAATTATATTAGGCCAGAAAATGGTATGCCAGGTCCGGGCCTGAGCCATATGCTCACTCGTGTAGTGGTCCAAGGAAAGCTCAATCCCATTAGAAGCACATAAAATGGGCTCCCAAACGGAACAAATGGTTCTGTTACCAGAAAAAGGGGGGGGGGGGATGTGCTAAGAACTCCAACACCATAGAAATTACACAATCTTCCAAGTACACTTGTGCTTCTTACTTCTCTCGCCCTTTTACTCCCTGGTGGTTTTTCACAGTCTGGTATCAGAGATCAAGTTCATTACTATCGAGTTAGAGGTGTTTCTTGTGCATCTTTTCTGAGAATTATTTACATGGAGATGATCTTTTACAACTTTATGTAACCTGCTTATTGAATGACCTGGGCTCCGTAGCGACCAGAGGAAGCTCTTTGCCTGTTTCTTTTTTTTTAATTTTTTTTAACGTTCATTTATTTTTGAGAGAGAGTAGAGAGAGTGAGGGGGGTGGGGCGCAGAGAATGGGAGACACAGAAACCGAAGCAGGCTCCAGGCTCTGAGTTGTCAGCACAGAGCCCAACGTGGGGCTCAAACCCGTGAACCGCGAGATCATGACCTGAGCCGAAGTCGGACACTTAACTGACTGAGCCACCCAGGCGCCCTGCTCTTTGCCTGTTTCTTGCCATCTCCTATTAAACTTGCTCTATCGGTGTATGACTCCGTCTCCTTAGATAAAATATTGGGCATGTTCTCGATCTCTTCTGGTCATCTTCAGGCAACAGAAAAGTCGTCCAGTGACTCTCAGGTAATGAAGAGTACAGTTCAGTACAACATCGACGTCACACGTCACGTTCTCCCAACAATTCTCTTTTTTTTATTTATTTATTTATTTATTTATTTATTTATTTATTTATTTTTTTTTATTTTTTATGAAATTTATTGACAAATTGGTTTCCATACAACACCCAACAATTCTCTTGAAGTGGCCCTGATGTGGCTTCGGGTGGGGGGAAATAGCTTCCTCTCCACCCCCAGGAGTCCCCACGAGGGATTATATACATCACACCAAAACTCTAAATGTGTCACAGTCTTCAACTTCTCAAAGAATTCTTGGCCTTTGCGTATATTACTTGGAGATGAATGATGGACACATGTCCTAATAGGTGACTTAGCTCCTCCCTTTAGGGTGCAGAGGTTTCACGACCCCCGATTACTCTCAGCCTTTGGAGTTCTTGCAAACATCCAGATACTGCAGGACGTGTCTCATTAAACAATCAGCCGCAGGAGACTCAAGTTATTTAAAGTTAAATCTGCATTTAACTGGTTTCAGAAGTCACACGTTCCATTTTTGGGTTCTTCATTTTCATATATAGGACTTTTGGCTGATGAATGTCATTGAATATATTTATATATGCATACATATATATAACAGAAAAGATATTTTGGTCATTCTCCCAGTTATGCAAAGCCTCAGAAAATACATCCATAATACCCTACCTGAGCAGATACTATTTAGCTTACAACATCTCCCTCAACACCATTTCCCAAAACACATTTTGGGAATGTAGATTACTGATTCTTATTACATGAAAAAAAGGGGGTTTTGATAAGTCTTCCTCAGACCCACAGACAAATGTGAGTAGACTGTCCTTCTGTACACTTACTACCAGTGTGCAATTCAAGAGAATGGGCAGATACATCTATTCAAGGTACCCGCTGGTGATGGAGCAGGGTATGGAAAGGAAGTTGGTGCTTTGGAAAGTTCCAGAAAGAGAGTACCGTGTGTGTGTGTGTGTGTGTGTGTGTGTGTGTGTGTCTGTCTCTGATAACGTCCTTCTGTTTGGTTTGATAAAGCCACTGAGCTACGCGATGGCTTTTTGTATTTAGATGTCTCTTAGCTGAGCCTCCATTACAGCTCTTTGATGGTTCGGTCTGGCCTCCTTCCCGGGGGCCATCTGTACAGCTGGCGCTCTGCTTCTGGGAGCTCTGTGCATCCTGGGGCCTTCCGCGGGAGCTGCTTGTTGATATTATGGCTCTTTATTTGCACAAGGGGCTCCGGAAGGCTCCTTTCCCATCTTGCCCTAAGGGTGGCCCATCCCTGCCTGCAGCCGTGGCCCTTCCCAATGAGGCGGTGATTAGCGCCATCATTTTCTGATGCCTTTTCACAAGAGAGGGGAGACTGGGATCTGCGCCTTTCTTCAATGGGCTGCCGTGTTCGTTATATTTAGAAGAAATCCCTTGAAATTTCTAGTATGGAAACAGCACTCCTACCTGCTGCCCAGAGATGAAAACAGGTACCCAGCCATCCTTTGAATTCCTTTGCTCATTCCGCGGGTGGATATCTGGGAGGAGGC
The DNA here is from genome assembly GCF_022837055.1 of Prionailurus viverrinus. Lineage (NCBI taxonomy): Eukaryota > Metazoa > Chordata > Mammalia > Carnivora > Felidae > Prionailurus > Prionailurus viverrinus. The sequence continues at coordinate 107,324,823 of NC_062579.1, forward strand.
AGACACTTCTAGTCATGCCCCATCTTATGTAGAGTTCCAGAAATTCACTTCAGACATATGAAGATACATAAACATTCAGAAGCAAATTAAATATCTCAGCACTAAATGCAAATGTCCTGCTAAATGGCACTTGACATTGAATCAAGTGCATGTCAGTCCAATCAGTGATGTAATACACTACGAAGGGGCCTAGAGGCTCACTTATGAAGTTTGCGACCAAGGGCAAGGGAATGAAAATTTCAATTTCTCCATTTTTTTTTTTTTTTGGTGTGCAAAAATAAACGTTTGGAGGAGAATATAGTTAACCGAAACGATACAGAAGAGTAAACTATCCAATGTCCGTACTATGAACTTCAGGATTAAACGAACAGAAGAGGGCATGTTTTTGTTTGCTTTTTTTTTTTTAAGTTTATTTATTTACCTTGAGAGGGTGCATGTGTGCGTACGCCAATGGGGGGTGGGCAGAGCGAGAGGGAGAGAGAGGATCCCAAGCAGGCTCCATACGCAGGGCTCGATCTCGGGAACCGTGAAATTGTGACCTGAGTCGAAATCAAGAGACTGACTCCTCAACCAACTAAACCACCCAGGTGCTGCCAGTTTTTTTAAAGGAAGCTCGACACGCTAAGTGGGGCTTGAACTCATGAATCCGAGATCAAGATCACCTGCCGCACCGACTGCGCCAGCCAGGTGCCCCTAGAGGGCATGTTTTCAAGGCCTGAGATAGCAGATAATAAACGAAGGTTCTTTCTAGCTCTGATATTCTACTATATCATCTGTTTCAACGTGTGACAAGCCATGTCTTGAAATTACCACTCTCATACAAAATGGCCTTCCGCGTTCCCCCAGAAATACATGCATTTAATACATATGCAACTGCTTATATACATATATCATTTGCACACACACATACATATTGGTTATTGATTTTCAATCTGGCGATTTTTGAATTTCAAATACCTTTCCTATTCTACATTTTTCGAATTTTCTACAGAGCCATTCTTTGGGGGTTGCCACACCCAATTCCAACATGGTGGTGGGGGGGGGTAGTTCCTCCCACACCTCAGTTCTGACACTATCCACCCAGAGCTACATCAGATTCCACAGGTTAAGGGTTCAGTCCCCTACGACTGCCCTCGCACCCCCCCCCCCCACGTCAGACACCAGCCACGGGCCTCAGGCTCCTACCTGTGCTTCTGACCCACAGGCTGCAGCGAGCGGGTCCCACCACTCCAACTCAGGTTCTTTTCATTTGCTAGAGCGACTCGCCGAGCTCAGGGGAACACTTACCTTGGCCAGTGAAAGTGATGACACAGGACGCCAGTCGACAGCCAGACGGAAGAGCTGCAGAGGGCGAGGTGTGGGGAAAGGTGCAGGGGGGCGGGGGGGGGGGGTGGCCACGCCACACCAGTTGTGCCACTCTCCCCAACCTCCAGGCGTTGGCCAACCAAGACGCTCTCGGAACCCTCTCCTTTTGGGGCTTTTAACAGAGGCTTCATTGCATAATCGTGAGAAAGTCATTGGTCGTTGGGTAACTCAACTTCCCGCCCCTTTCCCCGCCCCGCAGGTGGGGGTGGGGGGGTGGGACTAAAAGTTCCTCTAATCATTAAGTAGGCCTTCCTGGTAACCAGCCCCTGCCCTCGGGTGGGGTCCAGAACATCTCCTTCATGTAACAAAAGACCCCTTTTTCACCCCGATCACGGGAAATTTCAAGCGTTTTAAGGAGCTTCCAGCCGGGAACCTGGCCGAAAACGAAACACAGGGTCATCTAGATGACCAAGTAGCTATTTCCTATAAATCACAGGTCACAGCCAACATGTTACATGTTTAATAATAAACAAAGGAAAATGATCATTCTTTCTCCACGGCGACGACCCATTTGGAGGGCGGGTTGTCTGACAAGGACCAACGGGCTACACAATACACCCCTATTAGTTTCCAAAAGGGATACTAGAACAGCCGCAGCAGCAATGGTAACGATAGAAAACATTAAGCTCTTATTTGCGCCCCGTTTTCGTTCCGTTACCTGCATTTTGGTCTTCTGTAATGTAGCGGAAACTTCTTGTTTGCTACGTGCCAGTGCCAGTGCCCGTTCTAAGCCCTTGGCCTTAACCTTCGGAAGAAAACTCTAACAAAGGGACTGTTATTATCCCCATTGTACTAAAGAGTACATATGAAAGAGCAGAGGGGGGACCACATCAACCCAAGAGCTCCAGCTCTCTGGTGACAGAGCATTTAGAAAGTGCTTTCCCTCTTCGTTCCCTGGAGCCGTGAGTCGCAATTGGGTTGAATCGATACATAAATTGTGAACGGACGTCAGGCATATTTTGTTACTAATACTAGTTTGGGGCGCCCCGGGGACTGAGTCGGTTGAGTGTCCGACTTCCTCTCTGTTTCAGATTCTGGGTCTTTCTCTCTCTCTCCTCTCTCTCTGCCCCTACCCCTGCTCGCGTGCTCCCTTGCTCTCAAAATAAATAAATAAACTTGAAACAGATCATTGAAAAAAAAAAAAAGATTGTATTTTTTTTTTTTAGTAATCTCTACATCCAGCGTGGGGCTCGAACTTACAACCCCAAGGTCAAGAGTCATGTACACGTTCCACCGTGAGCCAGCCAGGCGCCCTAAGTTTTAAAAAATTTTAAAGTGTACAATTGCACAGGTCTGGGTGTTTATTTATTCTTTATACATGAGTAGAGTCGACCCACACTGTTACATTAGTTTCAGGTGTTCAATTTAGTGATTTGGCAGGTTTGTATATTACGCTATGTTCACAAGTGTAGTTACTATTAGTCTGTCCCTTTACATCCCTATTACAATATCATTGACTGTGTATATCTAATGCTGTGCCTTTTATTCCCGTGACTCATTCATTCTGTAACTGGAAGATTGTCTCTTCACCTCACTTCATCCATTTCACCCATTCTGCCACGCCCCCTCCCGTCTAGCAATCATCAGTCTGTTTCAGTTTTTATTAGATTCACAACATTGCACGAACAACACTGCTAATTCTAGAACATCTTACCACCCCAAAAGGAAACCCCATACCCATTAAGAGTCACTCCCCAATCTCCCCCTTTCCCCCAGCCCATGGCAACTATCAGTTTACATTCTGTCTCTAAGGATTTGTCCATTCTGGACATTTCATATAAATGGAATCCTACAATATGTGGCCTTTTGTGTCTGGCTTCTTTCACTCAGTCTGTTTTCAAGGTTCAGGTTCATATTCCATTGTATACATAGACCACGTTTTATCAGGTCTTCAGTTGGTGGACATTTGGATTGTCTTTGTTTTTTTTGTTTTTGCTGTTTGTTCGATTGTTTGTTTGTTGGCTCAGTTGGTTAAGCTGGGTTGTTCTTTGTAGTTATTGTGACTAATGCTGCTGTGAACATTCACGTACCAGATGTTTTCATTTCTTTTTAGTGAGTACCTAGGCATGGAACTGTTGTGTCCTATGCAAACTTTATGTCTCCGTTTTTCAGGAATGGCCAGACTGTCTTCCAAAGTGGCCGCACCCCCTCCCATTCCCCCATCAGTTGTACGAGGGTTCTGGTTGCTTTACCAACACCAATGTGTATCGTTATCTTTCGTCTGTCTGAGCCGTCTTGGTGGGTGTATTTATTATAATTTCATTGTGGTTGTGATTTCCATTATCCAAATGACTAACAAAGCTGAGCATCTTTTCATGTACTTATTGGTAATTTTTATGTACTCTTTAGAGAAATGTCTATCCAAATCATGTGGCCATTTGTGAGTGGGTTATTGTCTTTATTGTTAAGTTGTGAGAGTAATTTATGTATTCTGGTTAGTTCCCAGAGTTCTTAAAAAGCTGATTTACAATTTTTGCCAGTGTTCTCATTGCTTTTATGGAGGAAAATATTTTCACGGGTCCTTACTCTATCATCCCAAGGGTCTCCCCTGAGTACATACTTTGAATAATCAGTCGCCAGAAGAAAATTTGCAAACCATGTATCTCCCAAAAGATTCATACCTAGAATATATAACAAACTTTTTTTAAAATTTTTTTTCAACGTTTTTTATTTATTTTTGGGACAGAGAGAGACAGAGCATGAACGGGGGAGGGGCAGAGAGAGAGGGAGACACAGAGTCGGAAACAGGCTCCAGGCTCGGAGCCATCAGCCCAGAGCCTGATGCGGGGCTCGAACTCACGGACCGCGAGATCGTGACCTGGCTGAAGTCGGACGCTTAACCGACTGCGCCACCCAGGCGCCCCGAATATATAACAAACTTTTAAAACACAGTGGGAAATTTTTTTTTAAATGAATTCCTCTCCCAGGGGAGTTTTTTTTTTTTAATGTTTATTTACTTTAGAGAGACAGAGAGAGAATGAACTCGAGAGCGGGGCGGAGAGAGAGGGAGACAGAGGATCTGCAGCAGGGTCCATGCAGCACAGAGCCCCACGTGGGGCTCGAACTGATAAACCGTGAGATCGTGACCTGAGCCGAAGTTGGACACAATCCACCAAGCCACCCAGGCGCTCCAAACCCAATGGTAAATTTTGTAAAAACCCAATAGAACATAGACAAAAGTCGTGAAAAGATATTTCACAAAACAGGATGTACTAATGGAAAATTAAAACACGAAAAATGTGCAACGTCATTAGAACTAGAGAAACGCAATGAAAACCACAATCATATATCACATGCCCCCGTGAGAATGGTTAAAACAAAATAAAACAGTGGCGACACCCAAAGCTGGTGAGGCTGCAGCGAAATTGGATGACTGTGCACTGATGGTAGAAGCTGAGGTAATGCAGCCGTGACAAAAGTTTGCGCATCTCTTACCAAACTAAACGTGATTATGATGTGACGTGGCAATTGCATTCTTGTGCATTTATCCCAGAGAAATGAAGGCTAACGTCCACACAAAATCTTGTACATGAGTGTTCTTAGCAACTTTATTGGTAATAGGCAAAAAGTGGAAATGACACAAGGGTTGTTCACCAAGTAGGTGATTAAAGACACCGTGGCACTCCTATGCTAGGGAATACCGTGCGGCGATAAAAAGGAATGCACTCGATACGTGCGAAAACCTGGATTCACTGATTTCAATAATTATGGGGTGATTTCAGTGATTGATTATTATTATTATTATCCTTATTGATACATACAGCAACTTGGATGGATCTCAAGGGAATTTGACAGAAGGAGGAAAGCCGATCTGAGAGTGTCACACGCTGTGTGATGGCATTTGTGTAACATCCTCGAAATAACAAAATTACAGAGATGGAGAACAGATTACTGGTTGCCGGCTTCTGTGGGTGGGGAGGGTGAGAGGGGTCGGGTGATATTGAAACAGCTCCCCATCATGACCATTGTGGTAGTTACACAAATCTGCGCATGTGATAAAACTACATGGAACCACACGCACCCGTGAGCACATTATAAAACGGATGAAATCTGAATATGAGCTGCGGATTGTACCAACGTCATTTTCCTTGCTTTAACATTGTACTATAGTTATATACACGTGTTAATATTGTCCTCTAGCTCTGTAAGGTGTTACTATGAACGAGGTAAAGAGCACATATGACTTCTCTGTACTCTTTGCGTCTTCTATGAATCTATAATTATTTCAAGATAAAAGTACGAAGCAATCAGAGAAGACGGTGCTTATTCTTACGATCGTGGTATTGCACTCAACTACATTCTTTTTTATATTTCAATTTTTTATTTAAATTCCAGTTAACGTTTAAATTCCAGTTAATTGGTTTCAGGAGTAGAATTCAGTGATTCAACACTTACATACGACACCCAGCGCTCATCACAACTGCCCTCCAAAGTACCCATCACCCATTCAGCCCATTCCCCACCCATCCCCCTCCACCAACCCTCCATTTGTTCTCCATAGTTCAGAGTCTCTTCCGGTTTGCTTCCCTCTCTCTTTTTTTCTCTTCCCATAAGCTCATCTGTTTTGTTTCTTAAATTCCACATATGAATGCAATCATATGGTATTTGTCTTTCTCTGAGTGACTTATTTCACTTAACATGATACACTCTAGGTCCAGCCACATCATGGCAAATGGCAAGATTTCATTCTTTTTGATGGCTGAGGAATATTCCATTGTATAGCTATACCACATCTTCTTTATCAGTCAATGGACATTTGGGCTCTCTCCAGTTTGGCTATTGTTGATGCTGCTGCTATAAACATTGGGCTGCATGTGCCCCTTCGAATTTGTACTTTGTATCCTTTGGGTAAATACCTCGTGGTGCAATTGCTAGATCATAGAGTAGTTCTTTTTTTTAACTTTTTGAGTAATCTACATACTGTTTTCCAGAGTGCACCAGTTTGCATTCCCAACAACGGTATAAAAAGGTTCCCCTTTCCCCACATCCTCACCAACACCTGTTGTTTCTTGTGTTGTTAATTTTAGCCATTCTGACAGGTGTGAGAACATAGGGGAAGGGAAAAAAAGAGAGAGAGAGAGAGAGAGAGCGCGGGAGCGATGCACTTAGCTACATTGTGATAGCTTTCTTCCTGTAGAGAGAAGAGGTGAGAAGAAGTCAGAACTAGTAATCAGGAAATTGAAAAGAACCACAGCACATCCATTTGAGTGACCATCATGGCAGGGAGACAGGTTGTGAAGCATTATCTTCCGGTACCACAGAATAAAGAAGAAGGATAATGCAATAATGGGGAGAATTGAAAGAGTATAGGTTTGCTTATTTGTGTGTGTGTGTGTGTGTGTATGTGTACGTGTGTTTGTTATTAGATCTTTACCCTGTAAATGTCTAATAGTGAATTTCAAAATGATAGTCTTTCAACCTCACTAAGGGTAGTTTTAGATCTAGGACAGTCTCCCACTGTGTTTCTATTTTATTCTGCGTGAACATTTCTGGTTCTGAGAAAATGTAAAATCTTTGATGTATTCTTATGCTAGCAAAGCCAGGAAAGAAGGGGCAGATGAGTTTTCCTTAAAAAACCCTACTGCCCAAGGGTCTGAACTGACTCAGTTTCTGTAATTGGCGGCAGAAACCCTACTATTTGCTATGATGCTGCTAACTTATCAGAATGTGGTCCAACACATTGTAAATATTATATTAACTTCCAGTCAGTAGGGTAATTTATTTGTAGACATCCTGTCTTCCTCATTAGACTATATTATTTTCCAGGACAAGAATATATTAATTTCATCCCTATATTCTGAGTGTCTACATGACCTTAGTAAGAACCCAATAAATGTTTGATAAGCAAATGACTGAGTGTGGCAGATGAGCTCATCAGTCTTGTAAGATATTTATTCCTTGGTCCCCAGTCTTTTTTTAAAAGAATTTTTTAAGTTTTTTTTTTTTTTTTTAATTTATGTGTGAGACAGGCAGAGACAGCATGAGCAGGGAGGGGCAGAGAGAGAGAGGGAGAGAGAGAGTTCCAAGCAGGCTCCACACCATCAGCGCAGAGCCCGATGCGGGGCTCGAACTCACAAAACCGTGAGGTCATGACCTGAGCCAAAACCCAGAGTCGGACGCTTCACCGAGCCCTCGATCGACTGAGCCACCCAGGCTCCCCTCTGATGTCCATATTGATGAGTAAAGTCAAGAGAAAATTACGGATCGGCACCATTGCCCAAGTTAGGGAGGATCTGAGGTTGTGACCCGCTACTTGCTCAGCGCCGAATCGCAAGTCACAGAATAACGAAGGGGACCGAAGTGGCTCTGGGAGATTGATCAATCAACAGCCCCAAGAATACTTGGAAAAGATAGGACCTATCAGTTAAATAATCAAAGTCTGAGCCGAAATTGTTATTGAAAGGCAAGAAATGTTAACGTAGCACAGCTATTAAATAATAGGAATGGGTTTTACTTCTGATCTGAGCTAACACTTTAAAGTTACACCTTGTAATATCTGGAAAGGTTGAATTTTATGTGAGAATGACATTGTCAAAAGGCTCAAATACCTACTGGATCACACGTTTATTTACAAATATGGCTAGGAGGTGAGGTGGGAGAGTTGGAGAAAGACCATATGTAGACAAGCCTCTAAGTCGAAACCCAGAGGTTTAGAATTGATCATATAGGGCACCTGGGGGCTCAGTGGGTTAAGTGTCTGCCTCTTGATCTCAGCTCAGGTCATGATCTCATGGTTCATGAGTTCAAGCCTCATGAAGTTTATTTATTAAATAAAATTTATTTATTTGTTTTTGAGAGAGAGAGAGAGAGCAAGTTGGGGAGGGGCACACGAAGGGAAAGAGAGAGAATCCTAAGCAGGCCCCACACTGCCAGCATGGAGCCCAATGTGGGGCTTGAACTCACGAACCGTGAGATCATGACCTGAGCTGAAATCTACAGTTGGACGCTTCACCGACTGAGCCACCGAGGTACCCCAAATGAATACACTTAAAAAAAAAAAGAATTGATCAGATGTTATTAAAGAAGGTAATGATATGGCCTAAAGGACTGTTAGAAAGATTATCTGCCCGGGATATGAAGGGGAAATAGTGGGAAACAGTAGCATTAATCCAGGTAGAATATTCCAGAGAAGGTAGCAGTAAGACCGGCAAAAGAAAAAAAAAAAATGGAAAAGCAAGAGCAAATAAATACTTGGCAACCTTCAGTGATTGGCTGAGTATGGGAGACAAAGAGGCAATTCAAAGACCTTGTTTGTCTGAACGCGAACCTGGTAAGAATGATCTTACTCCTGATTTGGCCCAGCTTGGAGGAAAGCCTAATGAGTGCAATCATTTACTGAGGTGGAGAAACGTCTAAACTTCAGGGGAATGGATACGTGGGTTTGGGTTCGAATCAGACTCGGCTGGAAATGATCTGGAGATTCACTAATTAGCAATGATTAGTGGAAACATGAGGTGAGGTGACCCTTTTGAGGGGGTGGAAAAGTTAGAAGGGCAGAAGGCTAGAGAGTGAGCCTTGAGGGACACCTCCAGCTACCAGCAGAGGACCTCGAATTTTCCAAAGCGATCTGGGAAAGAAGAACAAAGCCGAAGGAAGTATTACCCGACTCCAAGCCCTACTCCAAAGTTACGGTAATTTGGACAGGTGGTATTGGCATGACCAACAGGACGGATTCCAGAGTCTAGCAATAGATTCACACATACACGGTGATTTGATTTCTGACAAAGACACCAAAGCAACCTGATGTGAAAAGAAAATTATTTTCGGCGAGTGAGGCTGGAGAGACTGGATACCCTCATACCAAAAAACCACATAACCTCAACTACCGCCTCGCATCATACACCGAACTTAATCTGCGCTGGATCACGGCTATAAACGTAAACGCTACGGACGGGGCAGAAAAATCAATAGTCATAGAAGAAAAGAAGTTGGAACTTTTGACTTTATCAAAATGATAAACTGAATTCAAACTGGGAGAAAATATTCACAAATCATATAGCTGGCAAAGAAATGGGTATCGAGATTATACAAAGGATCCCTAGAAATCAACAATAAAAAGACAATGCACTATAAGTGGGCAAATCAGGGGAGCCAGACACATCACAAGGGAAGATACACGAATGGCCAATAAGCACACGAAAATGTGCTTGCCATAACCAATTATTGGGGAACTGGAGATTAAAAGCACATGTGATACCACAACACACATACCAGAATAACTAAAATCAGAAGGACTGGCTACTCCGAATGTTGACAAGGATTTGGAACAACTGGAACTTTCATACCCTCCCTAGTATTACTACTTTGGGAAAACTTCGAACAGTAGCTTTTTTAAAAAAAATTTTTAACGTTTATTTATTCTTGAGAGACAGCGTGAGCAGGCAAGGGGCAGAGAGAGAGAGGGAGACACAGAATCCGAAGCAGGCTCCAGGCTCCGAGCCGTCAGCACAGAGCCCGACGCGGGGCTCGAACTCACGGACCGCGAGATCATGACCTGAGCTGAAGTCGCTGCTAAACCAACTGAGCCACCCAGCTGCCGCACGAACAGTAGCTTATAAAATGAACCTTACACCTACCCTAGGGCACAGAAAACCTCCTCCTCAGTATTCACCTCAGACAAACGCGACTCTATTTCCAGGAAAACCTTGCCTAAGACTGTTTATAGCAGCTCTCTACCCACGACAGCTCAAATCTGGAAACAGCTCAGGTGTTGTCAACCAGAACACGGATAAGGAAGCGAGGCTATACCTTCATGTTGCGGAATACTACTCAGCAAGAAAAAGGGACAGACTTTGTGGCGACATGGATGGATCTCAAAAACATTTTCCTGAGCGAAAGAAGACTTCCGCAAAGAGCAAAGAGCACAACGTGGGATGATAATATTTGTAATAAGTACTAAAACAGAAACGAGCAATCTACTTTGAAAATAACTACAACACTGGTTGCCTGTGGGTATTGCATGGCAAAGGGCTAAAGGCAATTGTCTGTGGTGACAGAAATGTTCTACATCTTGATAGGGGCTTGGGTTCGTTCCATTGTGCATGCATTTGGCCAAATGAATTGATACACTTAAGAGGATTTTACATTACCTTACTTGGAAACTGTAGCTCCCCTGACAAGAAAGGTACAAATATCACGTGTGCATGCGTGTGTGTGTGTGTGTGTGAGAGAGAGAGAGAGAGAGAGAGACGGAGGGAGCGAGAGGGGCTATTTAAATCATTTTGGAAGTCTGGAAACTCCAAATAAACTGAACTCAAAGGAATACGAATCATTAAACTTCACATTTTGCATAGAGAGAATTTGTTTGAAGCAAGTTTCCCTTTCATCATCCCGCTGCCTGTTTTTCTTTTTCTGTATGATGGCACTGGCCAAACAACCCGTAATACTTGACAAATGCTTTTTAGAGCAGGCAAAGAACCCGCTGTTCCACAGCAGAGAAGGAAGAATCAGGAGGCCAGTCCACCCTAGTCCAACACACAAGGCTGTGAATCACACTTTGCTCATAGACTATTTCCTTGGGCTTTTGTCTACCGAAGAGACCAATGTACTCACTGGGCTTCTACATAAGAGAGAGCAACTGTGTCTCGAAGACACTCCACGAATCCAGACCTACGCAGCTCACAGTCTCTTTCAGGCAATGAGACAATAACAGAACGAAACACGGTGGGGACTGTTCTTTTCCCAAACATCGTTCACGTAACAGGGACCGTGCCTTCCATTGTCAGGCTTCGCAAGGCTCATCAATGTTTTCTGGGCACTTCGTGCTATTTCACGACTCTATGTCTTTCCCTAGAATGGACTCTGGCCTAGGGCTGTCTACACTACCTTTCTGGCTGTTGAATCGCTAGTCAACTTGTAAGACTCAACTAAAAAAATAACTCCTCTTTGAAACTTTTTCGGTTTCCCAAATCAACTTGGTCTCCCTCCATTGTGTTCTCCTGGCACCTTGATTATACTCTAGCGTTTATCAAAACCTGACTACGTTTGGTATCTGTTTAGTATGCTAGCCTGAGAGTTTCTAGAAGGGAGAACCTGCGTATTTGGTTTCTAGTACAGATTATAGTCGCGTGATTTTATACTTAAAGCATGTGACTCCAAGGAAATGTGAAGATCTCTTTACTGAAACCTCCCTGAGAGCAGGTAGCAAGACTATTCAGCGTCCTGCTCCAACACACACACACGCACGCACACACACACACACACACACATACACCCCATAGGGCAGTGTTTTGTGTGTATTTGGCATTCAGCATGTTGGTGAACATAATCATTATGTATTTTGAAATGTCCCCAAAGCCCGTGAACCCATGAAACTCAAGCACTGATCAAGCTGTAGTATATAGCCAGCCTTTGAGAATGAATTCTTTCTGCTTTTGCAATTTTGAAAGAAGAAAAAAAAAACACTTGTGTAGTAAGCATCCAGTTCGTACAAGGGTATTAGTGACGGAGAGGTTTATGTATGGAAGGAACGTAGAAATGAAGAGTTCTTTCCAACTGGAGTACCGCTTTACTAATTCCAGTAAGTAAATAAAATTTCCCTGCTGCTAAACCCCAGCATATCTTTTTGTGCAAGACTGACTCAGTCTCAACCCATTTGTCCCTGCGTGAATGCTTTATCCAGGCCTCAGTCACTTGCTCTCCAGCATTGACAGCTTAGAAGGTAATAAATATCCATCCACTGGGCCAACAGGCTGAGCCATTGACTTAAAGGAGCTGATCGTTTACTCATTCATCGCCCTTGTATATTTCTCTTATTCTAATTGTTAACTTTACACAATCGCAAACAAATCATTACAAGAGCAGGCAGACTTAGGGGGCAAAATGCGCAGACGTGAACACGTTGAGGGGACAGGCCTGGGCGATACTCCTCAGTGTATCGTAGTGTCGTAGCTGGTAGGACAGCTTCAGAGGCCAGGGAGGCCTGGCGTTTCAATGTCTGTCCCAGTCTCCCTGCTGGGTAGAGCTGTGTTCGTCCTCTCAGAGGATACGGCATCTCTGAGAGCTTTCAGGACACACATCTGCATGTTGTGTGCATGTGTGAAGTGACCGTATGAGAGAGAGAGAGAGAGAGAGAGGCAGCATTTGAAGCACAAACTAATAGAAAAGGAGAAATAGGGTTGCTATTTGGTTGGTTTAGAATTCTAATACTGCAAACCATCCATGTTGAGTGTTCTAGAAAGACTTCCTGCACAATGACAGAATTGCAGCTGTTACAACCCTCTTTAACAATGCCCACATAGAAACTGGAATACTCCCAAAATGATGCCATGTACTTTTCTGTGTTTTTCATTAGAGTAAATGTGATGAAGAAAATACCAGACACTTGTACTCATGTGATATTAGCAAAAGGGCTGGTTGATTTGGCAAAGATTATTGTTCTCTGTGCAACAAATTCAAACTAACATTTCAAAAGCAGCAGAGTGTGGAGGAGATTAGAAAGGTCCAGCACAGGGGGCGCCCGGCTGGCTCAGTCAGAAGAGCATGTGACTCTTGATCTCGGGGTGGTGAGTTCGAGCCCCACAAGGGGTGGAGAGATTACTTGCATAAATAAAACTTAAAAAAAGAAAATAAATAGAAAGGTCCAGGATGGTCTATGAAAGAGTAACACCCAAATGCTGTTTCTCGTAAGTTTGGATTTTTCTTTCTTGGTCATTTAGAGCTAAAAAGCAGCCCAGAATTAGAGACAGATCCTGGTGCATGTACTATCGTGTGTGGCATTCTCAACCCTCCGGGGCAAAAGTCACAAGGCAAGGTGACAGAATAAGCTGGTGAAAGGTATGCCAACCTGTCATTGTAAATACGGCTAATACTTTGGGTACTAGTGACCTGCCCTGGCTACAGTTCTCCACTGTTCTGTTTTGCCACCTCTCATCCACAGAATGGTTATAACCAGCTCATTCAGATGGGCAGATGATCCTGATAGATACTCATTTCCCCCCGCCGTGTGTTCATTTGGACAACGGACGCTTGAAAAATTCGGCATCAAGGAGCCGGAGTCTGTAACAGATTCTTCTGTGAACTTGAGTGGCTTAGGCCCAGGGCAACATACTGCCGAGGGAGGTGGGAAGGGGTCACTGCTCCCAACTGTTTGAGGGTTCCATGGCAGTGAGCATCGTGCTCCCTCCAGATACAAACGCAACTCCTGGAGGGGGAACGCTGCCATGTGTTTTGCTGTTATTTCTTTGCTTTTTAATGTTTGTTTATTTGTGAGAGAGAGCGCGCGCAGGGGAGGGGCAGAGAGGAGACGCAAGCGGGCTCCCCTGCCCGCACAGAGCCCGGTGCGGGACTGGGACTCGAACTCACGAACCGCAAGATCACGATCTGAGCCCCAGGCAGACGCTCGACCGACTGAACCACCCGGGCGCCCCTGTTTGGCTTTGCAATAGTTACAAGTAACTTGAAGAAAGCGTTATTTTCCGTATTGTCCCCTGGGCTCAGTACAATGCAAGGATTGGATACATACTCACAGATGGCGGGGTTGCGGGGGGGACAGTATGAAATTGAGTGCTGTGCCATAGAGCAGGGGTCCTCAAACTGGGGTGGGCATCAGATTCAAGATTCCCAGGCCCGGCCTAAAACCACGGAAGCAGACTCACAGCACAGGTGACTCAGGTGCCCGTGACAGGCTTGAGCGGGGCCACTCTTCTCAGGGTCAGTATGTGCCCTGTGAGACTATGGCTCTGATGCTTCCTGGGTATTTCGGCCACGGTTTATTTACGGTGTTACTCTGCTCTAGGATTGAGAATTAGTTAAGATTTAATAAGGGGCGAGGGTTGAGTAGAATTGGCGTGATTCTACTCGTGGTACATAAGAAGGCTCCTGGGTCCCAGCTAGGCGGGCGGGCAGCCTCGCTTCCCGTGGGTGGGACTTCAGAGCTCATGCAGGATGAGGGCTTAAGAGGCAGTCACAGGGTGACTGGGCTGGGCTAGGGGCTCCTGCTGAATCTGGCCCAGACATCTCAGGAATGGGTAGCCACCTGCCTGGGGACCCAGTAACTCTATTTTGACGGATGTCCTGGCACGTCCCAGGCAGTTATGGTTTTACCTGTTCCTCCACGCTTTCCTTCACGTTATCGACTGTCCCCGAAGCATGCATTGTCAGGCAACGGCAGCTTTGGGGAGCCAGTGTCAAGTCACGGACATTAAAAACGCTCCCATTTTCCCTCAGCCTTCAGAGGTAGGAAAGGACTGCAGAGATTTAGTCGTGTGCCTTCCCTCCACCGAGAGAAGTGGGCAACAGAGAGGGGAACTGACCGCGTGAACGGCAGAGAAGATACCAGAACACAGGTCTCGTTTGTACAATCCCATCACTGAGTGGGAATGAGAATTCTCTGTTCCAATCTGAAGCCTAAGTACAATAACCAGTACGACGGACACACTTTAAGGAGCGTTCGTGTTAATGTGAATCTCTAGACTGTAGACGATCAGGGGGCAGTGACCTTATATACAGAACTGAACGTTCAGCTCCGGTTTCTATGACAGCTAATGGCACGTAACAGACAATAAATGTACCCTGAGGGATTTTTCTTTGAATGAATATAAAGAGTTTATTCGGTGCGTATTTGGGTATACAACAACAAATATTAAACAACTTTTTTTTTCACTTTTTTTTTTGTGCACAGGACAGAAAACTGCCTGCACATGCTATGTCCACTTTAGGAACACAGATTTTAACATGCAACTCTATGCCAAGATTCCAACTTTCTTCCATGCAACAGATATGAAGATCTAAATGGAAACCTAGCTAAGTCTTAAACACTTTTCCAGAAGCAAGTATAAGTATATGTTGATTAGGGGTAACCAGTCTTAACATTTCCTTGTACACAATATTCACATGCCAAATACAACAACAGCAGGACTCGTACATACACAGATAGGACGCTTCTTATCGTAACAACACAAAAGACGACATCACGGTTCCACAGTTCGTGTCTTTGTACGAGAAGCCACAACGATAATTTGACATGATAACACAAATGGAATCAAGAGAAATCTACACTTGAGGATAATCTTTTTTTTTTTTTAAGTAACCTTTACTGACTGGGGTTGACAATACAACTCAATTTCTATGCACAGAATACAGCACAAGAACTTGACCAGAATACACTACAAATCTAAAAAAAAAAAAAAAAAAGGTAGAATCACAAGAACACTGTTACCTTGAGCCTGAGATGCCAATTCAGATTCAACCCTGAATTTGGTTGATTGGGATTAAGTGACAGAGTCAGTAGAACCATTGAATTTCAGAAATCATGGAGTCACAATATTACCAAGTAAAGAATACGTCTGAATCAAGCGTAGATGGAAAACATGAAGCCAAGAAAACAACACAGGTCACAAGAAGTTTTGTTTGCCCCTACGAAACATTTAAGCGCTTAATTTTGTTTTGCTTTGTTTTTGTTTTTGAAGAGCAATTGTGGTCTTTTACATTGTCTTGGTTGGAGAGCAAATTTTGATCAGCATTAGTGCTGTGAAATGTTTTTGGCTTTTCATCCCCAAAGCACAGGTGAGATCATGAGAAAATTGGGCAGGCCCTTCTCTCCAGGATTTAGTTCACTGATCATGCTTGGCATTCTTTTGCACAAGCTCAATCGAAATTAGGGGGCTTTAGTATGGATGATTGAAAGGTTTAATGGCAGATAGACTAGTGAACTCTGCCTGTTTGTTTGGTAAACGTCATTGACAAAAGTGAACTTTTGGGCGAAGGACCTGCTAGAATTCAACAGCACCTGGAGGTAAGGTTCTGTTACAGAGCCCTTGTTTTGCCCTCACTGGCTACGTTGATTCGTTGTGGCTCATGGATTTGCCTCCGTTCAGCACGCCGGAGACACTTCTGCTCTTGGTTGGGGTTCCGCTTCCGGACCGGGAGAACTCCGTGAGATCGTGCAGTGACGGCTCCTTGTACATGGCCACTGGAAAGCACAGACAGATGGGAGTCAAAAGCCTTCGAACGCGCACCCCGCACTGGCCCTCAGCTTCTCTCCTGGTCACTAGGCTTCCGTGCTTTCAGCCCAACACGGAAGACGCTGCCACCAAGGACTCAGCCGAGAACGGACTGGCTCAGCTTAAGCAAAATCTAGCGTTGGCACAGTGTGCAAGGAAGTCTAATGCCTCATTTCCATCCCTGATGGTTATATACATGAGAGGATTAACGAAAACTGCATTTAATAAAGCTCTTCGAAGGTTAAATATAATCTACAGCACGCTGTGCGAGCCAAATATTAAAATCGAACACATTTTACAACACCGATTTCTACCATACTCGAGATGATACTCTCCGAGAGTCTAAATATTAGCGCAATTCTTAAATGCAAGAAACACTACGTATTATTATTGTTGTTGTGCTGTATGGTTACATACACGACCATCCAGTTAGTAAAGAGGGGCGCTGGGATTTGAATCCAAGTCGTGTGGCTACGGGAACGTACGCTGCTAAGCAGTGCTGAGCTCACCCGAGGGGACGGGCCGCCGCTACGCTCACCTCGGTTCTAACCCCAGGCCGGTGGCCTCTGGGAGGTCTTGCTCTGCTTTGCCCCCGGTTCCCTATCCCTTCCCTCCCACGTCTCAGCTACTTCTAACAGCCTCATCTTCCGCACCCCATTTCTATCCCTCGTTCTGTCCAATCTGCTGCTAACCTCCTACTAATGGCTGCGAGACAAACCCCACGAATGAAAACTGCCGGGACGATATTGCCGGGCCTGGCAGAGGACCCAAGGAGCTTTCCGGTAAGTGCGCGTACATTTTAGCATCTGCGTTTCTGTCCAGGAACCGTTCTGGCGTCATTTGGGGCTCCTGGCGGTCCTGAGTTAGCGATCAGCTACTCCCACGTAAGTTAAGGTGCTACTATCTATAGATGTACTATGGGAAAATTAAAATCAGAAGATCAGGTGCTATTGTCAGTGCTTTTTTCATGTTTTTAAGTGTTACAGAAGGTCAGTCCATTTCTGTATAGTTGCCTTCATGGGGAAGAATGACGTTCCACTTAGACAAGCATGATGAAGGACCGCCTCGTACACAGCTCCTATCATATCAGGTTTACCTTTGAGTGGTTTGGGCAGAAAGTGGGCTGCAGGCTTGTTCTTCTTCACGTGGTTTCCTTTCATGATCTCTCCTTCTTTGTTCAGACCCAGATACCACCCTCGGCCTGACTGCTGCTGACGATAGATCATCGACGAATAGGTCACGTAATAATTTTCAAACACCGACTCTTTGAATTTGCACTCAGGTGTAAAGTGTTCCTGCGAGGAAAGTAAATAAACCAAAGCTCAGTATTTATAGCTGTGGATTTCACGGAGAACCCTGTGCTATTGCCCTTCAGGAGTTTCGGACATACTTTGTTCAAGCTTGTACGACCGGTGCTCTATTTTAATAGCATAGACTATTACCGCTGGAAACCCAGACTATATAGAACAGTTCACGTGATGCTTTGCAAAAAGCCCCAAGTGTAAGTGCTACTGATCAATGATTCGCTCTCTTTGTACTAAGATAATGGAAAAATTAGAACCAGCCACGTAACTGGAATACACTGGACAAATACAAGAGCTAAAGAGCGAAAAGACAAGTATAAAGCTGTCACACGAGGCTTTGTTCCTGGCCGTCGTCGGGACTAAATATGAGAAAATAAACATTTGGTCCCTCTACTTAATTTTCAGAGATTGTCCACTTATTCTGTACTATCATTGTCAACTGCCCGAGGCTAAGAGCTGTGTTACAGTGTTTTATTACTGGCTGCCTATATTTCTAGAGGGATGCTACAAAGAAAGGCTACCTTTGGTTGGCTGTTAGGTAAACCAAATTGATTTGTCTCTTAATCATCGGACCTTGACTTAAGAATGAAAAGAAAATCCCCCCCCACCCCGACCTCGTCCTTGCCTTACAGTAACATTTACAAGCAAATCAATAGGGAAGCAGGAATTTACAGTAATTCTACAAGCAGACACGAGAGAGCAGCCCAGGGGGCTCTGAACCCCGGAATGTGATTTCTGCCGTGTACCTGGCCATGTTTTCTTTGGATCTGCCCCCACAAATGAAAATGGACTGTTGCAGAAAAGAAAAAAAACAACAACCTGAAAACCTTCGTTCACGTTTTGCAGATGTGGGCGTGTGCCATAAACAGCCACTAAAAACAGCCATTTGTAAGCCAAATGAAATGAGTATCAGATTCTCATCTCTCAGTAATCCACCGAGTGGTAGACATAGAAAACAATGGTAATTTGCTGAGATGTTCTCAGCAATAACTTCTGATAAAACCCTACCAAAAAACCTTGTAAAAAAATCATGCGCTAGAGCACCTGGGTGGCTCAGTCGGTTGGGCGTCCGACTTCGGCTCAGGTCATGATCTCACGATTCGTGGGCTCAAGCCCCACGTCGGGCTGTGTGCTGCCAGCTCGGAGCCCAGAGCCCGCTTCGGATTCTGTGTCTCCCTCTCTCTCTGCCCCTCCCCTGCTCACGCTCTGTTTCTCTCTCTCAAAAATAAACAAACATGAAAACACATTAAAAAACATCGTGTGCTTTCTGGACACCTGCCTTTTCCGCACAATGCCTCCATGGTCCCACCTTCGTTCATTTTCAGATTAGATATCAGTCTAAGCAACGCATGCTGTCCGAGGGACAGAATCTGAAGTGCTCTGAGACAGTCACTTCAGCAAAGAGGGACAAATTCCTCAAATGAGGCGGCCTTTCTCTGAAAGTGAAACAATAGAACGTTCTCTTCTCTTCTGGGAATCCACGAAATCTGGGTCACTCCGTCATCTCACCGATTCTCACCCAGTGCATGGATTAGAGAGTCCTCTCTGGGGGTTATTTCAGCCTAGGGGCACACTTGACAGGTCCTCTGAAGGTTCACACAAATTCAACCTGGTCAAGAAAAACGTATTTCCAAGGCAACTACTGCATGTAGGAGCTGAAGCGTTCTGTTTACGGGCTGTGAAACCCCCCCTCTGGAGGATTCTCCCAATGGTGGGACGCGATGTGCTCAGGCAGGTCCCGCGAAAGGGCTGCATTTAACGTCTTGTGTGATGGTCGCATTCATTCATTCACGTATACACGGTCTTCCGACGACCCCGCTGTATGCTTGGGTGACACAAAGAGTTCACAGGTAAATAAGTAGGGGCCTCAGGAAACTTGCAGTGTATTCGCAGGCGGGGCTTTAGGACAACAGAGGAAGCCCGCTTTCGCCCTCACTGGGGGCTGCAGAGGGGCAGCGTTCACAGAGAGGGTGTTATTTTAGCTGACCTTTGAAGGATGGGCAGGAATTCAGACCAGGAAAAGGGGAAGGACTTAAAACTCCGGGGGACCTTCAAGTTCATGCACAATCTCTCTCGTCCACGAGCTTCACCTTCCGTTTTCACTGCGACTGATTGAGCTGGCGCCCTCTGACCTCTCCACTGGCCTGCTGTCATAACCTCCGAACTGGTCTCTCCTCTTCTGCTAGCAGATTCCCGTCCCCCCCCCCCCCCAGCAAAGTTCCCTGCCTTGAGAGACGACTTCGGCTCAGGTCATGATCTCACAGTTGGTGGGTTCGAGCCCCCGGGTCGGGGTTTGTGCTGACGGCTCAGAACCTGGAGCCTGCTTTGGGTCCATGTCTCCCTCTTTCTCTGCCCCCCCCCCCGCCCCGCTTGTGCCCTGTCTCTCTCTCTCAAAAATAAAATAAAAAACATTAAAAAAATTTTTAAAAATTTAAGATCTCCCACCAATCGTGGGGTGCCTGGGTGGCTCTGTCGGTGAAGCTTCCGACTCTTGATTTCGGCTCAGGTCACGATCTCAAGCTTCACGAGATCGAGCCCCGCGTCGGGCTCTGCGCAGACAGCATGGAGCCTGCCTGGGATTGTCTCTCCCTCTCGCTCTCTGACCCTCTCCCGCTCACATTCTCCCTCTCCCTCTCTCTCTCAAAACTAAATAAAAGCTAAAAGAAATAAAAAATACAAATAAAATAAAATTCCCCACCATTCAGACTCACGTGTGCCTTTGTGCCTTTCCAGACGCCGCTCATTTCCTTCGCTTAGGATGTCATTCTTCTGTCTTTACCTACTGGCTTTCCTCTCATCCTTCAAGGCCTAGCTCAGCTATGACTGCCTCCGGAATCACAGAGGATCTCTTAAGAGAGATCCTCAGAGCTGATGACACGCGAATTGGTGCTCCCTTAAGCCCTCCCTACACCTCTAGCTGGTCCCGTGACTCAGGCACATGCACGAGCGGCTCCAGATGGCAGGGAACTTGTCGTATTTTCTGAACCCACCTTCTACCCTCACGGCCGACCGGTCGGGCTGCCTCGCACACAGCAGAGCGCTTACCTATCGCTCACGGGATTCGGATTTCAGAGATTCCGATTTAAGTCTTGGAAATTCCAGGATTCAGAAGTATCAACCAGTAAAAAGTCGGCAGGGAACTTCCTTAATACCATATGGAATCAGCTGTCTGCAGAAGGAGGCTGTCATTGCACGGACAGATCCTGCACGCGCGATTTAGCATCTGTTAAGAATAACAGATACTACACAGATGCTGGCACCTACGACGTTAGGAGGCAAAACTTGGCGATTGTTACAACTATTGGAAAATGGCAAGGAAGGACTCAATGAGCTGGATGCTCTGTCACATCCTGGCAATTTCTTAGTCATCACCACTAAATTTGGACTCAAAAACTCAGTAGAGCGGGAAATGAGGCCAAAAAAAGAATGTGGAAGCAACCAAGGGACTGTTCTGTTCTGTGTGTGTGTCACTGTCATTTCATCCAGTGTTGGAATGAGTAGGCAGAAGAGGCTTCGTTTTTATCCAGTGCAGAAAAATGTGAACATCCCACCCGACACAGGAAGGGCTCGCAAAGGGAAGAGGGGTACGGCCGCGTCTCTGTCTCAGCAATGAGTCACATCAGTAACACGTACTGGATTTGACCCTATCGGGGAAGCCCTGTTCAGGGGATGCCGGGAAGACACAGGGCAAGGAATCAACATCCTCTGATTGATCGGGAGATGATTAGCAGTGCTCTCGAAAAAGGTACTGTTGTAATCTAAGAAACAGAACAGACAAACATATGGGAACATGGCGGGGGGAGGTAAGAGAAGAGAGGGAAACAAACCAGACACTCTGAACGATAGAGAACAAACTGAGGGTTGATGGAGGGGTGTTGGGTGGGGGGATGGGCTAGACGGGTGATGGGCATTGAGGAGGGCACCTGTTGGGATGAGCACTGGGGGTTGTACGGAAGGGATGAACCACCGGGCGCTGCTCCTGAAACCAACACTGCACTGGGTGTTGACTGATATTTAGATAAAAATTTGAAAAGAGAAAAAAATACAGAAAAAGGTACCCTAGTGGCCTTGAGCATCACTTTTCTGAATTTCACACGCATGAGATAAACGTCTGCCATCATCATAAATGAACGCTTTCAGGAGATGCCAAGCATTCCCTGCATAGTCGCTAAGAAGTTATCTGGCATGGGTACAAAAGAAAGGGTGCTTTCTTGTATCTTACAACATTTTATGCATCGATTTCTCTTAAAAGTTGTTTCTCTCGCATATCTATGTATTTTTTTTTCCAGAGGAATAACGTCTTTTTGGTTCATGAACTAATCAATCTGTCTTTAAATCTCCTCTGTGCCATCCTCTCTATTCTCCTTGAAGTTCGAGGTTAGTGTTTTCTCAGTGAATATTGAACCTTTTTACCTAAAGAATCCATACCAGTTAGCGATAATGACTCTATTTGGGGTAAGGGAGAAGGACCTATGCAGAATGAGCAGATCCAGGAGCAAAATCGACCATTTCTCTTTACCAATTTAGTCACTGTTAAGGGGGGGAATTGTTTCTTGGAGGTTGAGATATCACTGACAAGAAGGAAACATCTGAAGCCTTCTGCATCACGTTCCAAGAACACACCGGAGAACGCCTCTAGCCACAAACGGTAATGGTCAGCCACCCTTATCGGGGCTCAAGACCTCTACACAGACTCTGAGAGGCACAGAAGAAGGCATTAGCACAATCGGTAACGTTGGTTATGTGCAAACAACCCCCAGAGCCAATGGTGTGCCGGAAAACACCTTTGCCCCAGAAGGAAAGGCTTTGGCCTGTGTAAAGCACTCTTTTCTATTAGGGTCAGAAGAAGCAGGAGTGCCCTGGGTTGCCCTGACTCTGAGGGCGCGATACCTCTCTGGCCTCCTGGAGCTGAAGCCAGGTCAGAAGCACCTTGGGCTGTGGTGGCAGTTTCCCCAAGGGCAGCCACGGAGGGGCCGTATCACTCAGCAGCTGCTGTGGACCTACATCCCTGGGGGCCATGACCGAAAAGGTGAGGGCTAAAAAAGATCCGTACATCCTTTATGTCATCTCAGTGCCCTAAACACATCTCCAGCACCAACAGACGCACGCCGAGACCAATACCTTCCTGATTAAGGTTAAGTCACTCAGCAAACACAGGCCTTCACAGCAGATTGTTCATACTCTGGCCCCCTTTCGCAGCTACAGTACCACTGGTAAGGTGGCCGTGTTTCATTGGAGTCCGCACATCAGTACGATGGGGAGCTTTGGGGATTGCCAGGCATACCGTAAATGTTCCCCCTTTAGCACGTTTCTCTCGAAGGAAGTATTTTGTATTTTTATTTATTAATCAAATGGTTATTTATTTTTGAAAGAGAGGGGGCGTGCGCTTCCAAGTGGGGAAGGGGCAGAGGGGGGTTGGGACAGGGGATTCGGAGCGGGCTCTGTGCTGACAGCAGAGAGCCCAACGCGGGACTCGAACTCACGTACCGTGAGATCGTGACCTGAGCCGAAGTCGGACGCTCAACCGACTGAGCCACCCAGGCGCCCTTCGAAAGAAATATTTTTTAAATGGGCTGCAGTGATTCCCTTGGATCTCAAGAGAGCAACAGAGTCTACAGAGCTTGTCCATCGATAAAATGGCCACCCTGAGCCTTTGGATTACTGAACACAGCTCGCGTAACAGTGTCGCACGTTCGGTACAGCCTTTCGCGTATGTACGTGCCATTGCTAACTAACTACACACAGCCTGGTCTAGGTGAATAGCTCTCGATACGTTTTGTTTTATTCACACATAACCTTTTGTACATCGGGCGCCAGAGAACACAGAGGCAAAAACAGTTTACAGATACATGGGTGGCCTTTTAAAGTACTCATCTCTCCCTTTAATCCTCTCACTTCCGGCCTCCTGTCTTCCGGCCACATTTGCATAGCCTGACAATCCAATTAATTTAACAATTACTGCCAAAAGCAAGGGTCACTCTTCTAATTCTGAGCCATGTTCGGATGACAATTAATTCTCTAGATTTAAAGTTAGCAGGTTACTTAAGCACGTCTGACTCGTGTGTTTCAATTATTCCCCAGCCTAACGAAAATAATATGCAAATTAAAACTAGATTTCCAACTCTGTTAAAAAATTTAAAAATAGAACCTTAAAATACAAATCATACCCATGGGGGGTGACGCTGTAACTATACCTATATTCTCTACACAGGTCTCCCCTCGATCAGTGATTTAGAAATCCAGGATTAATTATTATGCTCAGGACTTTGATGTTCTCTCCCAGGGTATATTCAATGTGAATGAACTTCATTATTATTAAGATCAAAGAATGGGAAGGGAGAGGTTGGAGGAGAGGGGGAATCGGTACTCACCCAGGGCACCGCAGCTACTAATTCATGATAAACAGACAATGGTTTGCTCATTCAAATATCCTCTGGACTGTGAGATCCTCGAGGGCAGCTCCTAGCATAAGGCCTGGCTTACAGTCAATGATCAGTTTCCCACACGGTGAAAGAAATACACGAAAGAATGCAGTCACACATGCAGGGAGCTCGGAAGCTCCCTGGTCCAGATCCAGAGAAGGGTTATGTGGCACCCCAGGAAGAGAGGGCTGTTTCCCAGTGGACACTGAGGAGTCAGAACTTGCCTGCGAGGGCAGAGAGAGCAGTGGCTAAAAGGACGGAGGAAGCCTACAGATACATTCAACTTCAGAAACTGGAGACGGAGGAGAGCAAGAGAGAGGAGGGAGGCATGAGGGCCAGAAGGAGAGGTGGAGGGGGGGGAGGCGGGGAGGGGGAAAAGACAAGAGGGAGTAACAGGGACCAAATCATGCTTCAGCTACAAGAATGAAGACACTTCGTGTTAACCAAGAGAGGGGCGCTGAACTTCTACTCTTGGTCTCTGGGTCTGCAAAGAGCTAAACATTTCAATTAAGTTCTGTTCGCCCGAGCTTCGTGAAAACAGCAGGGGGCGGGTGGGGTGCAAACCCCGCAGGTCCCGCTGCCCTTCCTGGATTGTCGTACAAGGATCCAAGGAGGCAAGGCGTGTGGAAAAAGGCCCCATAAACATGCGACATGGGATGACTTCTCAAAATACGTGCCCGGAAAACCAGGCATTGATAAAGGGTCTGCTTATACGTGTTTTATTAATACGGAAGAGTATCAATTCGGCCCCCAAATTGGGACTGCACGTGAATTACACCTTGTGCTTCGTGCTCTCCTCCATTTTTCATGTCTGTCTGCGGTGGACCCAAAAGGCCGTAGTGCTTCAAGCCACAGCACTAAAGAAATGAGGTGCTTACGAATGGGCCTCATGAAATACCAGGCGACAAAATGACCTAAAAGTGCAGGTACGATTAAGCAACCGTTTGTAAAGAAATGCAAATTATAATTAAGATGACAGATACGGGCCTATTTTTCCTCATAGGGTTACAATGAAATTTCTTAGTAGTATTTTTTCAAATTCCAAGGTATTTAATAGATCCTTTAATTAATCTCATGTTGACCCTACAAAACATGCCGGCATGCCATAATGCTTTTTTTTTTTTCAATTTTTCACAAAACAAAAGCCACCAAAAATATATCAAGGAGCTTGTCAACCGATGGCCTGTTTAAAACAGAATTAGGACACAGATATGGCCATACTTGAGGCCTGGAGTTCAGGGGCAGAGAGAGAGGGAGACACAGAATCCGAAACAGGCTCCAGGCTCTGAGCTGTCCGCACAGCACCCGACGCGGGGCTCGAACTTATGGACCGCGAGATCATGACCTGAGCCGAAGTTGAATGCTTAACCGACTGAGTCATCCAGGTGGCCTGGAATTTATTTTATTTTTATAAACACTGAAGTAAGCTAGAAAAAAAGCAGGACAAAGAACAAAAACAATGCATCCCTTACAGAACCTAAGAGGGGCTATTTTTGTCATGATTCAAAAATTATGTGATCCAAAGGCCTCACTCAGCTCCAAACCTGGTCAAGCAAATATGTTTGGTACGATAAATAACTTTGCTACGATTTGTGATAAAGCAGATGGATGGGCCACATGTCTTCAAGGCTGCATAACTGGCTCAAGACGGTGTTAGTGTGACCCAAACCTTCCAGAAGAACACAGATTGTTTAGGCGACGCAGTTAGGTAGCAGAAGACATACTTCATTTTCTGTAAGATACACTGTGGAGAGACAATGTGACCACAACAGGAGTTTTCAAATCTTGCTGGGTTTAACCCTCCTGTTTAACAGAAGTTTGTGGCAAAGCATTTTCTCCCCAAGGGAAGAATACTTCTCTTAACTGAGTAACTCCCTAAAACTTTTTTTTTTCTTGGTCTAGGATGTGCATTAACTCTGGATGTTGGTTTTTCCTACAGAATGGCTGACCCACGTGTATTGAGAGGGGGATCAAATACCAGACCTGATTGCTAAAAATAAACTTGCCGGTCTTCTGGCTGCTTACTAGCATTCATTCGTGCCCACTGGGCAAAGCTTGCCTGGTACTATGGTGATTTCTCATTTGTGGTGGTAATCTTCTGTGTAAGAACTTCAGAGGGGGCCCTAAAGCCAATGCCAAGAGAAGGGCCTGGGAAGTATTTGTGCACAGCCAGAGAATCAACTTTGTAGCTTGTATCTTTTGAAGTAGCTGTTGCAAACTCCTGTCTGAAAATTCACACGCCTGGGAACTCGGAAAACTTTTCCCAGAGATCCGGCAAACTGGCACGCAAAGGAGAAAGGTTCTTGCCCTGCGGATCAGAGAAAAAACCCCTGCGAGGTCGGTGGCCTATTAAAAATGAAATCATACCAAGATGGGTGCGCAGGATGTTGTTCTGAGACTTCATTCTGGTTTGTGTTGGATAGCGGTTGTGTGAACTTTGATAGGGTCTGTCTCTGCAGCAGAGTCACTTACAATAGGCAGGCGCCTACTTCTTCAAAGACTTCTAATCTCTTCTCTTGCACAGGTAGGGAAGCAAAGCTAGACAACAGTGGCTGCTCAAATGGAAGTCACCGAGCGTGCTTTCCACCGCAAACCATAAAACCCGGAGTCCCCGGGCAAGGTGCGAAGGCCTAATCTGTAAAACCAAGAATGAGAAAGGTGTCACAGAGGGCTACTGGACCGCCCCATCACATGGCACCTGCAAATTACTTCCGGGGATAGGAAGTTGCAAAGAAGAGTCTTCTTTCTATGAAGACCGTGCATTTCTAACTCCCATCTGCCCTTTGAAAAGAGCTCACGAGGGGATGCTATCGACAGTGACTGACCATGAATCCGAATGGGGGAAGTCGGCTCATCAATTCAAGATACAAATGGAAGAGTTCGTTCCAAGCTATGACTTTCTGAGAACCTGACTTGTGCCAAGCACGATGGGAGGCCCCTGTGTGTATATGATGATCTGATTTAACCCTGGTCGCAGCCCTCTGTGATAACTTCAGAGGGATGGCCTGGGAGAAGAGTCCCCCCACCTCCCCACAAGGGACAAAACCATGGGAAAGAAGACCTTAACAAGTCCTTTCTTTATAAATTTGGTCGCACGTGTGCCTTTTCCCACAAATCATCGCTGTGTAAGACAGAGGCCGTGATGTCCATTCTCCTCTACGTGACAGTTCCAGTATCTGCCGAAGGTCCAGCCCTTCCTCCTCTTCGTGTGTCCTGCCTCTCTGAACCCTGAAGATCTCTGTTCAAACCCGCCTCTTCCACTTTCCAGATGGCTGACTGTGGGCAAAAGCCTGGGCTCCCATCCTGCACCCGTGAAAGAAGATCAGTAGTGTGTGCCTCAGAGTGGGGACCGCAGGGGGCGTGGAAGGCAGCTAGCATGTGTGTGAGTGCCCGCTGACTCCAGGATCCCTTCCCTCGCCTTAATCTGCACTTCTGGTGTGTGTGTGGTGGTGGGGGGGGGGGGGGGGTTGTTCATGTTACACATTAAAGTGTATGCATGAGAATCGCTTTCAGCAGTGATTCCTTTTCAAGGCTAACAATACATGAGCTCTGAATTTGGGGCTTAAAATATCCTAAGACTCTAAAATTTGCATTACTATAATGTGTACCAGTGGAACGCACATCATAGTA
The DNA here is from genome assembly GCF_022837055.1 of Prionailurus viverrinus. Classification (NCBI taxonomy): domain Eukaryota; kingdom Metazoa; phylum Chordata; class Mammalia; order Carnivora; family Felidae; genus Prionailurus; species Prionailurus viverrinus. Next base: position 107,352,486 of record NC_062579.1, read on the forward strand.
AAGAGATCTGTGCAACAATCCAGTAATAATGGGCCAGACGGCATTTGCATGTCTCGTTTTAATCACTATGCCACCCAAAGTACAACATTATTATCTCACTTCTTTTGTTCCAAACCACTGTTTTGCTACTTCTACTTTCATAGTGTAGGTTACTAATAACAACGGTCATGAAAAAATCTAATAGTCCTTTATACTTAAGCTGTGCCTACTTTGAAAGTTTTCTCTGACTGCTTAAATTGTCATGGCATTCAAGTGACAGCTAAGGGACAGTTTGATAGCGATGATGATGACAAAGGGAATGATTCTAATGGATTCTGGTAGACTTTTTTCTTCTGTCTAAAGGGCTCTTTTTACCACTGAAGAAATGGGACCAGAGATGCTAAGATATGGGAACCGGGTTTTCACACTCTCTTTTAGAGAAAAACTCCAGAGCAGGGATGCCCTCCTTCCAGAGGAAGCCGGAATCTGTTGAAGGTGGCTGGTGTTGACATGTGAGAGGTCCTCATTTTGAGGATGCTTTCAGGGCTGCACAAACACTTAAGACTCTGCAGCCTGATCTGTTCCTGAGCTGCAGAGAGGGGAGGAAGAGTCCTGACACACAGCTCGGCCTCAGCCGCGCTTTCTCCACCCCGCCAGACAGCTTTCCATTAATGCGTTCATTTACCATTCTCCGAGATCATGCCCTGAAAAGTTCATTCTTCTTCTTCTTTTTCTTAATATTTATTTTAGAGAGAGAGAGAGAGAGAGAGTCAGAGAGAGAGGGAGACACAAGCCGAAGCAGGCTCCAGGCTCCGAGCTGGCAGCACAGAGCCCAACGCGGGGCTCGAACTCTCGGACCGTGAGATCATGACCTGAGCCGAAGCCGGACGCTTAACCGACTGAGCCACCCAGGCACCCCGGAAAATTCATTCTTCTATTGCCAAATGTTCATGACTGAATTTCAACACATTCGATTTTTGTTTTCGTTCTCTACCCTAGGAGGTTTCCGGGGATGACCCCAGAGCCTGTTTACTGAGACTAGGTACAGATGTGGGTGATGGGTAAGGAGACACAGAGATCAATCTAGGAAGATGTGTGTGCGCGTGCGTGTATGTTGCAGGGGAAGGGGAGGAGAGAGGGAGCGAGCACATGCCCGAGAGAGAGAGAGAGAGAGAGAGAGAGAGAGAGAGAGAGAGAGAGATGGGGTGGGGGGAAAAACAGACAAAAAGTGAACACACAGAAAGTCAGTGTGAAGATTTGTTTTCCCTAATTCTGTAGTCCTGTGACCCTCTGCGAAATGCCTGCCATCCGTGCAGGAACCACCAAGGTTGAACGGGGAAGGAAGGTGGGAAAGTGAATTGTCTTTCCTCTGCTGAGGAAAATCTGTTTCCGGTCCCAACTCCCAGGTATGCTCAGAGCTCCGGGAGAAGCTGCCCGCCCAGGGCAGCTTATGTTCTCCTGCAAAGTCAGTACCTCCAGAGGAGCCTGATGGAAGAATAAACCTACTTCTTGCTGGGGAGTTTCCTGTGTGTAACACACATCCAACTCTGAAAACAACAAAGAGATCGGTTTCCCTGAGAAACTCGGGGTTGCTGCGGACAAGTCGCGTGAAAGTTCATTAAAATAAGACACTCTGAAGGCTGCTAGCATCAAGCGGGCTATTTCGTAAGAGAAATGTCACTCTTAGGCGTGTAGCTATGTCGCGGTAAACAAAACCGGTTCCCTTTTTATGACCAAAGTGCCGTCACCGGCGATCCATTTATTACCACCGCAGTGATGCCTGGATTCTAAAAACGCCGTGCTTTTCGGGAGGGTTTAAACCAAGTATCTAGCCAGGATTCACAAATAAGCTTTCGGAAGCCTCGCTTAAATTAAATGTGGTTTGTTCTGTATATCCTGAGATACCGTAACATTTTTATAGTAATTTTTTTTAAAGGGTCTGGATGACGTTTCATGTTGAAATCGGCAAATTACACTGCTTTATCAAAATACGCAATTTAGATTTTCAAATATTTGTTACCTAAGTATTACCGTAGGTGAAAACACAATGCCAGAATATATAATATAAACTGTGAGACTCTGTAAAAATGATTAATACTTCATAAGCTTCGCACAACCATGACCTATTTGGAATAATTTTCGGCTTTCATTTTCAACAGTGTAGACCGTTAAAGCATTTGCATGAGAATGTAAGATGCATAAATTATCCCTGCAGGGAACACTTAAAACTTAAGGTAATTACATAGCATCGAAGTGGTTTCAAAGAACTCAAACAAAATAACAAATAATTCTACAGTCACTCTTTAAAATGATTATTATTCTCTGTTCCCGGTGATCTGGATCACGAAAATCCCTCTCTTTGCAATTACATTCGCATTACCAATTCTGACTTTTGTTCTCTTACCATCGAGCTCTTACAGCTGGCCCTGAAAATCTGCATGCTGGAAAAGCTAAACTAGACAGCTAGTACAGATGAATTCTCCGGTCATGTTCATGCTGGGAACAGAACCGTAACACTCCCTTAATATCTCTTATCATTATCATTGCTCCTGTTCGACATCTTTTAATGGCTCCCTGCTGCCTACAGGGTAAAATCCAAACTGCCTGGCCTGGTGTCCAAGGCCTTTCACAATCTCACACACGTTCCCCTACGAATCTAGCAAGAACGTTCCTCAACTTAAGCCAGATTGGAGAAATAAGGCCAGGGCCAAACGTAGCAGAGATCTGTCTCCTGAATGGGAAAATGTCTCCTCCGAACCAATTACTGTGCTTCGGAGGCTGGGGGAGCCACTGGGATTGCAGAGAATTACTGGGTCACAGGGAATATGTAACTGATCTCCTCCTGAGTTTCTTCCTTATGTTCTGCGTGGCTATGATTTTTTTTCATTCAAAAAAATGACTTGCACTTCTCGAACATCCGAGCAGCCTCCCGTCATGATTCCGCGTGCTAGGTATGCAACTCTTTGGTGGCTCCCAGCTAATGATCAGCACCTCCTCTTTTCACGGCACACAGAGGAGAAAGTATCACACGTCATTAAAAAAATACAGGACTCAAAAAAAAATGGGGGGGGGGCTCCTGGGTGGCTCAGTCTTAAGGTTAAGCGTCCGACTTCGGCCCAGGTCATGATCTCACGGTTCGTGAGTTCCGGCCCCACGTCGGGCTCTGTGCCGACAGCTCGGAGCCTGGAGCCTGCTTCGGATTCCGTGTCTCCCTCTCTCTCTGACCCTCCCTAGCTCACGCTCGCTCTGTCAAAAAATAAAATGTAAAAAAAAAATTTTTAAAAATATAGGACTCTCAGGTAAATCTGAATTTCAAATAAACAACGTACAATTTTTTTAAAGGGGGGGGTAATGAAATTATATCTGAACAGAAGAAAGCTAAATCACTCATCTCATACTAATTTTTACCAGGTGGCTGGTGATGGAAAAAATCTCCACTGGCAAATATGCTGCATATATTACTCTAAAGATAATCGGGGGTGGGGGGAGGGCTAAACCTTTAAACGTTCACAATATTTGGTCTTTTACGGCTCATATTGATTCCATACAAAGGTTCTTCTAAATGCATGTGATTGGTGTATGAGATGCTCTATCACCAAGGCATCGTCTATTCATGAATCATATCGGCGGTTGGACCGCTTCTCTTTCTTTAACCTCTCGGATAGAATCAATCTGGGATGTTGCCACATGACGGGGCCTACTATATCCCTCAGCATTGTGAGGGTGCAAACAACACTCCTTCTCCAACAGAAAGAGAAGGACACGGACCTGTGCGGAGATCACCGTCCTTGGAATTAACTCTCTCACTTATCTCCAGGAAGAAGTGGTGAAACGCGGACTACCAACTGAAACAGATAGTTGGCGGAAGGGTGACTGACGACTGTAAGGGAGACAGGGCGCGCCAGACGTACAGCCTTTTCCTGTTCTACCCGAGTTATGTCTCCAGGGAGGGGGTCGTGTGGGTCCGGCATCCAATGCTTCCCTCTCCCTCCCCGTCACAGATCCATTTTCCCTTTGCTCTGAAACCCACTGTTGGAGAGAGGAGACACGGAGATGTTCTGCGGTTGAGTCTCAAATGCCAATGTGAGACTCAAGTTCAGGAGAGGAGAGGAGAGGAGACGTTCGCTTACATGTGCTGGTTCACATCAGACGATGCATTTTCAGATGAGCCTTGCTATTCCTACACTGTTCCGCAGGTAAAGCAGGGTATGAGTTCCGGCCACAGAGACGAGTCAGTTTATGTACAGAATCACAGTGCGTGATCTGTTTGGTGAGTCACAGCTTCTCGGAACAACATCTTTATATAATGGCTATTGTTTTGTAGAATGTGCAGTATCATGTCTGGCTGACTTGCGGAGACTGATTATTTTAGATACCATTTTATGGGGATTATACTCATTTAAGTCAACCAAGATTTCTTAAGGGCCTATCAATGTGCTTTGTTTTTCCTAAACCACATGCTGAGCGCTTTGGGAACAGCAGCTGCCTTCTCCAGACGGTTGTCCAAAGAGCACTTCCCAAGCTGTCTCCAGAGCTCGTGCAGTGTCCCAAAGTGTGTTCTTACAGTGAGAGACAACAGACCCAAACTGACTTCCGTAGTCCCCAGCAGCCCAGCCAGATAGAGCCCTACTATGCATAAACAGCTTCCTACTAGGATAACCTGACTGAGCATTTCTTCCATTGGAAAATGATTCATTTGAATCATTTGATTCCAACGATTCATTAATTCCATCTGTTATAATTAAGTGTTCTAGTGTCAGCGGCAGCTAAGCATTTACCAGTCTTGGAAAAAGTGTGGCCGTCCTAGGTCAAGGGATAGATTGGAATAGAAATAGCTGATGTTGAATCCTAAAAACAGATTGTTCGGAATCACAAGAGGACGACCAAAGTCGCCACTGTGAGAGTACCTAAAAGAACACGTGCGTTGTCCATTCTATGTCTAGCCGAACGTGAGTCGATTTGATCTCAGTGAACTGTAAGTGATACTGTGCATTATATGCTTGTATAAGATAATAAGGCTCCATTTTTAACTCGCCGTCCTACATGGTGAGATCACGAGCGCGCCAATCACCCGACGTGATACGCTTCAAATACACTTTGGTGTCACTGCCATTCTATTTCCTGCCATTCTGATCTACTGAGAGAATGTTTACAGAAGCTGGATATTTGCTGAAAACCATAGGGGAAAGGAATGAACAGGGAGGCTGGAAGCTAAGTGAGCAGAATAAAGGACAGTACAAATATTCTGAGTAAACACTAAGAGGGCTTCAAACCTCAGAGCTTTGACGGTGGTGCCATAGGCCATGCCCTGCTGTCAGGGATTTTGCTAATTTTCTAGCATTAGAAGGAAATAGGAGAAGGCAAATTAAATAGGTGTGAAGCCATTAGAACCGCAGTGTTTAATTTCGCGTAGTGTTTCATTTTGCGCAAACACATAAAATTATATGCACAACTCCAATACGAGAGCAAAGAGGGGCGCCTAGTGGCTCAGTCGGTTAAGCGTCTGACTCTTGCTTTCGGCTCAGGTCACGATCTCACGGTTCGTGGGTTTGAGTCCCACATCGGGCTCTGCGTTGATAGCACGGAGCCTGCTTGGGACTCTCTCTCTCTCTCTCCTCCCCTCTCCCACTCATGCTGTCTCTCTCTCAAAATAAATAAACATTTAAAAAAAAAAAAAGGCAAGCAAAGTGATGATGTGCAAACAGCACCCGGTCACTGGAGGACGGACATACATCCGAAGCCGGCGTGAGAACTTCTCCAGGTTCCGTATTTGACTTCGGAACAACATTAACTCTCTGTCCTTCTAAATAGACTCCATGTTTACCCACAGTTGCTTACTGTATATTGAGTAAGCAACAACAGGTTCAATTTTCCCGGAGCCTGAGTCACAGCCTGGTAGTAAATTAGGTGCTCAGGAAGGTGCATTACTTCCTGGAGGCCACTGAGCCATCACTTAAGGCCTAATATGCTTGCTTTGGTTTATAAAGATGCTACTGACTCACTTCAGTGGGAGTTGTTTTTCCTGCATTGCTGACGGCTGGGTTCAATGAATGTACTAGTTTTTTTCCTCCTTGCAGTATGGATGGGATGGCCTGAACTAATTACACATTCCTGCCGATCCCATGGTGACCCACAGCACGAATGCCCACGACGCTGGGTTCACGTCTGAGGTTCATCCTGCACTGCAGCTGTGGAACAAAGCACAGTCAGCGAGGGCTGGGGGAGATCGTGGCCTCCCCGGCAGCATTCGCTGACTGCGGTAGCTGGCCACTGGTGCCATAAAGGCCATCCTTGCAGGTAAACATTAATTTACAACGTAAGGCAAATCACGCGGTTCCTCCACGCCGCACCTTGCGATGGTTTCCCATCTCAGGGCCAGAGCCGAAGTCCTGGCCTTGGACGGCAACACCACACGCTATCCGATCCCGGCTACTTCGCGGTTCTCATCTATCATTTGCTCTCTTCCGCATTTTAGGCCAGGCGCACTGGCTTCCTAGCTTGTCCCTTGAACGCGCCAAGCATCAGGGCCTTTGAATTTGATGATGTCTCTGTCGAGAATGTTTTTCTTTCAGATTTCCACCTGAACCCTCCCCTCTCGTCCGTCAAATGCCACCTGCATAGAGAGGCTTTCCCTGACCACCCCTACGTGGAAGTGGTCCCTGTCTCTCAGCATGCCCTAGCCCCTTAATCCTGCTTGTTTGTTTGCCAGAGAGAATTATATATTCGTTTATTTGTCTACCATCTGTCTACCTCGTCTAGAACATAAGCTCCACAAGGGCGGGGATTATGTTTTATACACTTTCTTCTGGCATCTCGAATAGTACGTGAAGTTCTGTATTCGTGCCATAAAAATTTGCTGGATGAATAGATGCATGAATCCTGGTGGCCTGATAGATTAAAGGCGCGAATTATTCCAGGTTATTAAGGTCTTTGTAGAAGCATTAAAGAATCAGAACTGTCACAAGATGATACTTAGTCTCCTCTTGCTATTGGGGCTTTCGTTTTCACTGTGGTTATGATCTGCATTGTGATTATACACGAGCATCGCTGCCCCGAGCAACAAAATAAACCTTTACTAATACTCTTTTGAGCTGTACACGAAAGGTTACTCAGAAAAAAGGGTAGGTCACGATGAAAGGAAATAGCTAAAAAGAGTACCTTTGAAAAGTGTGCCAACAGGTAATTAATCATTGAAAGCGGCAAATCGTGATGGCTAGTAAATTTCAAGGGCTTATCTCGGTAATATATGAAAGTGCAATCTTCCTCTTAGCATATTAGAAATGTCAGCTCATTGTACTGAACAAAAGAATAAATGAAGAATACATATTTCCAAAGAGGATGCTATTATTTTTGATGATTTCATTAAAATACATGAACAAAAGATTAAAACACTAAAATATCAAGAGGAGTTTAGCCAGGGACCTAGTGTCTAACTCCGACATGTTTTTCATGGAAGCTTAAAGCCTGACATGGTCTGTGCCTAAATGGCTCCGTGCAGAACTCAGGTATCTCCAGCTACTAACAACACATCTGTGTCCAGAATGGTTTTCCGGAGTGTAGAATACGTCATCCTCGCATTTCGTGGCCGTGGACCACATTTTCTTTTCAACCCACCAAAACAGGGAGAGACATCTTTTTTTTTTGAAAGGGAGATGTTAAGGGAGAAACAAAATGCCACACCTTGCTCATTAAGGACAACGGATAGAAAACGCACTTGGGTGCCACACTTCCAATATTCTTTGGAGAAAGGAATAATGAATGTGCAAGGAAGCACAATGTGGGAGAAAGAGAGAATGGCTGAACCTGTGAATCACATTCGACATTCATAAACTTATCTGATACCGTCAACGGCAACAAATGTGACGCTGGAAAAGAGGAGAAACGATCCTAAGGCTAGTGGCAAGTGGCTGCCCACGCTCTGCTCCTCCGTTTTACGTTCCATATGAAGGCAACTTTGTGTACTGGTTGAGAGAACAGGTCTTAAAGCCAGAAAGTGGCAGAGCTGGGATTAGAACTCACGTCTGACTGGGGAACTTTGGGCGCGTACTGGAACTTCTGGTCTAGGTCTCCTCATCTTTAAAATGAGGAAAATAATAGTCCTGTCTTTATAGGGTTGTCGGGAGGATCAAATAGGCACGAATTTGTAAAGGGCTGCCGGGCTCATAATCAGGTATAGAATTTTCTAAGGCAGACGTTTTAAACTCGGGAACAATGGAATACTACTTGGCAATGAGGAAGAATGAAATCTGGCCTTGGGCAGCAACGTGGATGGGACCGGAGAGTGTTGTGCTAAGCGAAATAAGTCCTACAGACAAAGACAGATACCATATGTTTTCACTCTTCTGTGGATCCTGAGAAACTGAACAGAAGACCATGGGGGAGGGGAAGGAAAAAAAAAAGAGGCTAGAGAGGGAGAGAGTCAAAGCATAAGAGACTTTTAAAAACTGAGCATGAACTGAGGGTTGATGGGGAGGTGGGAGGGAAGGGAGGGTGGGTGATGGGCATTGAGGCACCTGTTGGGATGAGCACTGGGTGTTGTACGGAAACCAATTTGACAAAAAAAATTTCATATTCAAAAAATGAACAAACAAACTCGGGAACAAACGGCAGTAGCATAGGACAATTGCATTTACGTAGGACACAGTTACTATGTGCCTGAGTAAGATCCCGGGGCAGTGACGGCTGCTAACGGAGCCGCGTCACTCCCGTTGTATAGACCACAGGGGGACTGACCATGGATTCGTGCATGCAGTCAGCAGCAAATCAGCTTCAGGGTGGATGATCTAGGCGTCTCGTTCCTAAAATGGGGTGGTGGCAGGTGAATTCGTTTTCGGGGCAAATTCTGTTTCGTTTTGTTTTTTTTCCTCTCTCCTTCATTCATCACCCTTCGCACACAGGTTACAATCCTTCACCTTCAAGAATTTCAACAATAGTTTGTAAACATCTGGCTAAGAAATCCCTGGGGGATTTCTCTGGGGATGCTCTTCTCCTCCTCTGCTCTTTCTCAGCTTTTGAGGAGCGAAGCCGCCTTCCCTGTTGCCAGGCAATGAGTTGCAAGAGCTCAACTTTGGGTAGTGACTACTAAAAATGTGTCTCATTCTAGTGCACCTCCGTCTCGTCTGCATCCTAGTTCCCAGGCCTTTCTCGTTGCTTCGCTCCTATCCGCGTTTCACAATAATGTCACGACGCTGCTCTGCCACAGCAATCTGTTCGCGGAGGTCTTCAGCTGGTAGTGGTCACGTGTTGGTACAAAGGGGACCTTGGGTAGATACTTGATTGTAATCAGCAGCTCAAAGACTGTTTCTTTCATTTGATCGTAAGCTCAGAGAAGGCAGGGGCCGTGTTTGCCAATTACTGGGCAGTCAGTGGATTATTGCTTGGATGGATGGGTGGAAATATACATCTATATCTTAGAAAGCTATTACGAAAGGAGCAGAAAAAGAGTCGAGAGAAGATGGGAGCGACACACATTTATTTGGGATCTTACCAACTAGTTAAAGGAAAACGAAGAGAAGCCGAGATTAGGTGTGTAATTTGGCGGGATTACCCGGAGCAGGTGGAAAAAGGGGAAAGCGGGAGAGGGTTAAAATGTGCTAAGGAGGGGCTCCCAGGGTTGACGTGTGAGGGCAACAGCTCCAGGACATGCCATTCATGCGTTTGGCAAACGTTTACTGAACAGCTACTACGCGCGTGACAATTTCAGACGCTATGCTACACACTAGGGCCACGGCAGTAGATGAGACGTAGCCGTTTTGTTGATCAGAGTTTGTGGGCTGGTGAAAGAAACAGGGGCAGGAGAGGGAGCTGTGCAACGTGCAAGTACTGCCTGGCAAGCTGCGTGCTGAAGGAGTAATCACAGTGCACCACGTGGCTATCTAGTCCGGGAAGAAGCTGGTAAGAGCATCCTGGACCCGGGTGTAACAGCCATTTATTTCATCCTGAAGACCACCGAGTTAATGCTGGAGGGTAAAAGGGGGGGGGGGAAACGGTGGGGAGAAACACAGCCTTTTTTTCAATCCTCTAGGTGGGTACTACTAAAATGTAAAACCAATGACAGAGACTCTTCTGGACCTTGGAAGACAGGCACGATGTCCAGGAAAACAAGAGACGGCTGGGAAACCCTGGCTCGGGAACATCGTGAGGCATCTTAACCATGGCAAGGCCATATAGAGAAAGGAATAAAGTGCTGGCTGCAGGCATTGTTAAGGCCTAATTTCCCCAACCTGACTGACAGCGTTGGATGGAATAATCCCTTGCATTTAATGACCCCTACTGAAGCTTTTCAGACACGATGGCATTTCACAGAATCCCCCCCCCACCCCGTACACCCTGAGCTCAAATTCACAATTATCGGTGAAATGACTTCTTTATATTGTTCTCCTTGAACGAAGCCTTGTTCTTTAGAAATTATAGGAAATCAATCTTAGCAAAAACAAAGCTAATTAATTGGCGCATGTTAATTGACTGCCTATGGGCAGGGTACTGTACTAGATTCTTGGAAACAAATGAACAGATTTAGTTGAATCTTTAGTTTTACTTTTGATCCCCTAGGGTCTCATTTATCATGAATAAACACAACCCATTAAAGCCACTAACTTAGAGATTAGGTGCCTACGTGACTGCATCTACTATTAAAGTAACATTAATCACTCCAGGTTCTTCAACGATCTTATTAGAACCAGACACAGATGGTTCTGTAGCAATCCCTGACTTCCTACCAGCATGATCACTTAAAGATGGGCCCGCGCCTTTTCCCCTAAATAGCCCGTATTAGCAGCTTTTCCCTCAAATCACGTGGGTATACATAATCTATTGGAAAACATTATTTTAAAATGTTGACTCAGTGTTATACAACTGTATCACATGTGATGTTGGAACCACACTGCCTACTTTTTATTATCTTCATTTTTTTTTTACTTTCCAGCTGTGGCGAGATGCTTAAAGAAACCCAATCTTTCACTGATGACTGGGCTGTATGAAGGCTGATTTTGGTAATCCACAACAGAAACTGTTTATTTCCCAGCATTTTGCCTGCCGGAAGAAACAACCAACCCCCCCCCCCCACCCCCGGTATGATTACTGCTCTGACAGCACAAATCACAACCTGAGATATGTGATTAAAACAGGTCTTTGATGATTCTCTTTCTGTTTCTTTTTCAAGGACTATACATACAAGACCACAGAAGATTCTAATGAAGACCCGGACGGACGGACTTGCTTCCTTCGGATTTTGAGAGTGACCATGTACAAGTTGGTAGGAAAATATTTATTAGGCCTAACTGGCTGCTGCCTTCAGAATGAGTTGGGAAAATGGCGACTGAAACTAAGCTCCCATTTCTGATGGCAAAATCCCAGGAGACAAAGCCTACTACGGAAGCTGAGCGCGTCGATTTTCCCAGGGCTAAAGTATTTGTGCTCAGGAGGGAGGGATGTTTTTTCTAGGAGAGAAGGAAAAAGAAATTTCTGCACTCAAGTCATTTTCCCAAGTAATTTTCGGAATGAGCACAAACGGTGAGCTTGTCCAAACAGACGAGTTTCCTTTAAAAGAAAGGTATGAGCAAATACAAGCAACAATTTCTACCAGAAATCACCCTGGCTACAATAGCTATCAGCTGGGTGCACGGCACATGCAGGAAACTAATCCTTAAAGCCTTGTTCCCTTTTGTATGGCTGCTGAAATGAAAGCAAGGAGCTAATCCAATTATTCTAATTGTGCTTTTTAAATTAAATTTTCTGACTTATTTTGGCTAGGTAGATAATTTCAAAAGTTAAAATTATGACAAATTTGAATTCAATTTACCACTACAGAAGAATAATCGTTCCTATAAAAGTGTTACAGGAAATAACTTTTCAGTTTGTGAGCATTCCTGTGTCTAGAGAAGCTTACAGAAGCCCAGTTACATTGTATTTGATCACGGACTTACTAGTGGGGAAGGACCTCTGGCTCTGTCACCAGACGTTAGTAAACACTGGTTAGGGGCCATGAAATTTACCTGGATTTCCAACTTAATCTTTTTTTTTTTAATTTTTTTAATGTTTTTTTTTTTGTTGTTGTTGTTGTTCTTTTTGAGAGAGAGACAAAGACCATGAGCGGGGGAGGGGCAGAGAGAGAGGGAGACACAGAATCCGAGGCAGGCTTCAGGCTCTGAGCTATCAGCAGGGAGCCCGACGCGGGGCTCAAACTCACAGGCCGCAAGATCATGACCTCAGCCAAAGTCGGACGCTTAACCGACTGAGCCATCCGGGCGCCCCTGGATTCCCAACTTAATCTTCAAAGGATTTAATCTTTAATCGTAAAAGGAAACCATGCCCTTATAAAAGTGAAATGCTGTAGCCTTCCCTGAAAATCTTCTGGGCTGTGAATAAGAGACAGCAGCCTAATCATTTTTTTTTTCTTTTTGAGAGAGAGAGGTGGGGTGGGGGGGGGCATGTGCAGAGGAGGAGCAGAGAGAGAGAGAGAGAGAGAGAGAGAGAGAATCTCAAGCAGGCCCCGTGCTCAGCTTGGAGCCCAACAAGACCTGAGCCAAAATCCAAGAGTTGGATGCTTAACCAACTGAGCCACTCAGGCACCCCTTATAGGAATGGTTTTATTTGATTCAATAATTGGGATATAATGAGAAGTAGAATCAAGTTGTGCAAATGTTCATGACAAAACCTCACTCGCTAAGCACGATTTCTTTAAATGCGACACAAATTTCATCAGGTGGTTCTAACTAACCTTTATCACCGTAGTTGTTGGGAAAAATAAAACACAATCCTCGACAAAAATTCTAACTTGCGTATTAATCAAGTTTTGCTTCTCTTTGGAGGAGGTCGAATAACAGAGAAAGAACAAAGCTTCAATATAAGAAACGAGGGGATTTGCATCTACATAAAGCATCATCCAAGTCTATGAGAAATACAAAAAATTCCACATTATTGAAGATGAACTTCATGAGGTCCCAGTGACATTCCCCTGACTTCTACAGGCCTGGCATTGCATGATTCGCTTCCTGAGCACTGACAAAATCAGATCCGTTGTTCCTTTAATGTTACTATTTTTTTCCTATAAAAAAAAGGTTTCTTTTTCTACATGAGTGCAGTGATTGGTAATGACAAGTACAATAAAATCGAAAACGTTCTCGGTTAACAACGAAGGATTAAACTGTCTAAGCAGCAGTCAATACAGTTCCATATTCTTGCCGTGAGTTAAAAGATGCCTTTGGAAAGTGCTTTAACCATCACTTTAGTACATATATTGTTCAGCATGAGAAAATGAACTTACTACATAATGTTTCCAAAACGCATCTGAAAATAAATGCCGCAATCAGCGATACATACACTGAATCCATGTCTGGAAAATTTCCATTTGTAGATGGTAGAAAGCATGTGTCCATGACAGAGGAATAACATGTAATTCGGGTAATATGGCACATCTGACTCTGAAAAGAGCATCTTGATTCTTTTCAAAAGTTGCCTCAGTCGGTTGAGCGTCTGACTCTTAGGTTTTGGCTCAGGTCATGATCTCAAGGTTCGTGAGTTCAAGTCCCATATCGGACTCCAAGCTGACAGTGTAGAGCCTGATTGGGATTTTCTCTGTCCCTCTCTCTCTGCCCCTCCCCCCCCCCGCTCATTCTCTCTCTCTCTCTCTCAAAATAAATACATAAACCTAAAAAAGTTGCTTCTAAACACTAAAAGCAGCTCATTCTCTCTCTCTCTCTCTCAAAATAAATACATAAACTTAAAAAAAAAGTTGCTTCTAAACACTAAAGGCAGCAAGGGCCTCTTCAGTTTTCCATTTGCTAATTATTTCTAATCTATTCTGTGATAAAAAAAAAAAACAAACCCACAGTGTACTAATGGGTAACCATTAAGAAGGTGGGAATGGCTTTCGTCTAGATCCCATTCTCTCGAGGTCCAGAGAATGCATCAGCTGGGGTTTGGAGGCTCTGATGCCGACTGAGTAACGGCTGGGGGCTGTCACCAGCCGGCTGACAGACGGCATAGCTGGAGTGTCCCTTTGTTCCAGAGGCTCTCAGTGTTCACACTTCCTTTCTTATTATCTGATCAAAGCTTTACTCAGGATTTCTGAACTACCTGTGCTTTGTAAGGAGCTCCAGCTTGGACAAGACTAGCCCCTCCCTCACTCCTAAAAGCTAGATTCTGGACTAATAGACAGGAAACAAAATCAGTAGAAGTTATCCAAGAGAACAGATGACCGGAAATGTGTTTCTCCTGGAGTTCTCGATTGTGCAATGCGGTATCCAGGGCAGAAGTTTTTCTCTCCCTAATTATATTTTGCTTCGGTAGATATTAACATGATTGTGTATCTTGTGAGCCTCCTTAGATAAGGTGGAAGAATTGGGAAGTGAGCTGAGGCGGCAATGGCCTGGAATTTAACATTCTGTACATATTCCGATCACCATTTCCAGGTCCTAATTGCCTTTAATCAATTCTGAGCCAAAATGCTCAACCAAACCCATAAAGTAGGTAACGGTACCTTCACTATTTATATACAGATGGTTGAACGCTGACTAATGAGTCTTAAGAAACAAAATCTACAAAGCAACTGCTGCCCTCCCGTGAAAAAGTAAACATTAAACCCACACCAGAAACCAGGATGGCCATTTCTAAACCGAGGCCTTGTGTACAGACATCCATTAAAATCCTAAGAACGGCAATATTTGAGTTATATGCGATGCTGTATCTAGTCCCAAATGAGTCATCCTCAACTACTCTCCCTTACTTGCCAAAATGTGAGCATACAGCAAGCAAATGGACATATGGTCTCGGGCAACCTTTGCCACAGAAATTCAAATAAATAGGTCCGTTTCATTTATTAAAAAGCTAACTGACTACCTAAAATCCAATTCTATTTCAGAAATAAGAAGGCTGCTCTGTGTGTGTGTGTGTGTGTGTGTGTGTGTGTGTGTGTACACACACACGAGAGGTGAGGGAAAGCCTAAGGGAGAGACACGCACATTCTGGTTTACACTTTCAATGCTTTAGACTTCACTCGGCATCGTTGCAGCGGAAACTTGAGTTATTTTGGCGTCACGGTGGGGAAGCGCTACAGAAGGCCCCACGACATCATCTTCTGTGATTCACCTGTCTCTTTGGTGGCCTTCGTCATCCGATCGTCTACCAGGCTCATTTAGGGCTTCTTTAGCTCACCCCCACGGCCGCTCTTACAAACAGGCAGGTGCTGGGAGAGCAATTTCTTAAATGGCTCCATAAATGAGTAAGTAAAGAGAATGGCTGTTCCAGTGGCCTGTTTTGGCTCAATGGTGCAAACTCCCAGCTGGCGAATTCCCCAGGAAGTAACCACCGTAAGAACAATCTGTTTGATTGATGCACTGAAGTCTGAAAATTGTTATGGCACGAAGCTCCCTATCCAGATTGGGAGGAAACTTTGGCGAACATAATCTGTTAAGGACAATGATGTGAAAGTCTACCTTGCTTTTTGGGGGGTGGGGGGTGGGGAGGGGTTGCTCAGGCTCTCACGAAGCTCAACGTTATTCCAAACGATGAGTCAGTTCTGAGATATTACCCTCAATACCTGTACGGGCTCTGAAAGACGCATCATGCCTTTGTTTCAGTGAAATTGCCTCATTTAAGATATTTTAGGAGGAAATATTCAGATGAGCAAGCACTGGAGTTCAGCTGAAAAAAGGAACTTGTTATGAGAGAGATCAGTTGCTCATTAATCCTCAAACACTAATCTGAGGTTGTGTGTGTGTGAGAGAGAGAGAGAAAAAGAGAGAAAAGGAAAATAAATTAATAAAAAATTAAGTTAAAAAAAAAACCTCTCCACAGATGGCTGGTTATAGAACACTTGGCAGTTAGAAAATGCCAAGAGGGTTTCCCACGTAGGGCGGAGAAAAATGATGTTACCTCTTTTGAAAAGAGTCACTGGCAGAAAGACCAAGAAACAGGGAAGAAACAAAGAGGTGACACAACGGAACCAAATATCCAACAATGGTCCGGTTCCAAGAAGTCAGGCAATACAGAGTAACTAACTCAGCTCTGAAAAGTCCAAAGAAACCAAACTATGAGAAGTCAGTTCCCTTCTCAACCCTTTCTGCCTTCCTCACCACGGCCTCACCCACTTCTACTCCCATGCTGTTTTCCATTTGGCCGTGTGTCGACCTCAACACTCAAGGACACGCGGATCCAATGAGCTCCTTGGAAGCGAGGGAAGACAGTGAAGATCTCTCTATGAAAGGGGTTCTTAGGGCCCCCCCGGGTGGCTCAGTTGGTTAAGTGTCCGACTTTGGCTCAGGTCATGATCTCACAGTTTTGAGGTTCGAGGCCCGTGACGGGCTCTGTGCTGACAGCTCAGAGCCTGGAGCCTGCTTTGGATTCTGTGTCTCCCTCTCTCTCTCTGCCCCTCCCCTGCTCGCGCTCTGTCTCTCTCCCCAAAATAAACACACACAGAAAGAAAGAAAGAAAGAAAGAAAGAAAGAAAGAGAGAGAAAGAAAGAAAGAAAAGAAAGAAAGAAAGGGGTTCTTAGTGCTCGGGATTCTGTTCCTTTTGTTCCTTCACAGGCATCTAGTCCTGGAGAGTTCCCATTAGCTCTGTTTCCAGAGATCATCTCAAGGCAAGATCCAGGCCTTACTTAAGCCTTAAATGCCTTCGTTCACAACTAATTTGGAGGGACAAAGCCAGGCTTCCTGTCCTCCTTTTGTCCCGTGAGGCCAGGGAACCTGTCACTTCTCCTTCAGAAATCATGTTGATTCTGGGGTACGGTTCAAGCTGAGGCTCTTATGGTTTCAAGTTATTCTTGATCTATGTAATCCAGATCGTTCCATCCCGCTGCGCTGACCAGCCATTGCGCTTCCCGCAACTGTTCGTGGTTGCTTGGAGGGGAGACTTGGTGAGCCAATACTAGTGCCTTTTAGGGAAAACAATTCTGGATGATTTCAAAAGCCCTTGGGCTCCGTGTATCTGCAAGGTGCCTTCCGGCTGGCCCAATGGAAATGGGGCATTAGCACCTAGCATTCTGTTCTTCATGCCCAAACATGAATTCTGAGCAAAGGGATACTATTAAAAGCACTTTATTCCTATTTACAGAGAACACGCAGATTATTTGGCAGTTGATAGTTTTAGAATTCTGTAAGTGCTCATTAAATGCAGGCAATTCAGCTGAGAGGTGATGGCTTAATTCTAAAAAGAAAAGCAAAGTCTTTACCCACAGGTGGCAAAAGTGTGTGCCTGACCACTTTTAAAGTTTTTTTGAGAGAGAGAGAGCATAAGTGGGGGAGGGGAAGAGGGAGGGGAGGGAGGGGGGAGAGGGAGAGAGAGGTAGAGAGGTAGAGAGAGAGAGAGAGAGAGAGAGAGAGAGAGAGAGAGAGAAAGGATTCCAAGCAAGTTCCACGACAGCGTGGATCCCAACGCGGGGCTCAAACTCACGAACTGTGAGATCATGACCTAAGGTGAGATCGAGTCAGACATTCAACCGGCTGAGCCTGAGCCACCCCGGTGCCCCAGAACTTTTGAGAGGGAGTTTTTGCCCTGTGGTTTAGTTTCTTGGCATTTACGCTATATTTCTTAACCTGGTTATCCATATTTTGAAGCCAAGATGTTGAAACTCTGACTGACTACAGTCCATCTCCCTAAGCTATTCGAGAACAAGAATGGGTATTCGTGTCCCTGAGGAAAGCCTGAGGTACCTCATAAACATCAGCAGTAAGAATTACACACGGAAGCGTTTTTTGCAGGTACGACACGCAGCGCGTCTGCGTTTCTACAAGGACAAACGTGTTTTTATTGCTAGAATTTACCCCCATCCCGTTTTCTGCCAATGAAGAAATGAAATTGGTGAGAAAGCTACATTATTCTGAGTTATGACCAAAGAGTCTAAGAATTGATAGAAAGAAGCACTTAAACAGGGGCACTGGACATGGCAAAATGTACTGGAGAGAGGACTGGTTTGGAGTCAGGAGACTGGAGTTCAAAATCCAGTTCCGCCACATTATTCATGAAGCATGTGTCCTTCGGCAAATCGCTTCACCTCTCTGGCCGTCAGTTTCCTCCTCTATGAGGACACGATTATAACCCTTGCCCTGTCTATTTCCCATCGTGGCTGCCGGGATCAGACGAAGAAATGAATATGAAAACACTATACATTTTCAAGTGTTAGACACATGGCAATTTCTATTGTTATGGATGAGCAGGAGCCAGAACGATACATGATTTGTAAGTACAAGATCATGAGTAACTATTCCATTTCCTCACCCTTTTCCAGGGATTCACGTGCCCTGATCTAGACATGGAGGTTGCACACATTTAGGTGTTTCACAAAAACAAAACCAAAGAATCAGAAAACAACTTAAATAGACTATTACTATTTGACTCCTAAAATGATGATGTGGAAGAATATTTTAATATATAAGGGAATATTCGTAATAATGACAAAAGGTTTCAAACGTGTTATATATTGTGTATATACACACATATATGAACCTCACTCGATATATATGATACACACACACACACAGATCTATATATACAGTTGACTCATGAACAACACAGGTTTGAACTGTGTGGGTCCACTTCTATGTGGATTTTTTTCAATAAATGCAGTATAGTACTGTACATTTTGTCCTCCGTATGATTTCCTTAGTAACATTTTCTTTTCTCTAGCTTATTTTATTGTAAGAATACGGCATAAAATACATAGAACATACAAAATACGTGGCAACTGACTATGTTATCGTTAAGGCTTCTGGTCAGCAGGGGGTTGTAAGTAAAGTTTTGGGGGAACCAAAAGTTAGACACAGAGTTCCAACCATATGAGGGTTGGTACCCAATACCCCACACTGTTCAAGGATCAAGTGTGTGGGGACAGAGAGGGAGGGAGAGAGAAATAGCCACTGTAAGAATCTATAATGGAATGTTATAATGCTTGTCTCTGGTTAGGGTTTTTTTTATGCATACATTTTTCTCTTCTCCAATTTTTCTACAAAGAACGTACATTACGTTGATAAACCGAAAAGAAACGTGAACAAAATCAGCATTCCTTTAGTGACAGGGAGGTGAAAAGAGACGGGGGGCGGGGATTCAGTTAGAAAATAAGAATTCCTGTTCATCCGAAGACTGTAAGAGAGTTACGAGGACATTTCAAACTACCGAAGAGACCTATCAAGGTTGAGCTTCTTCTTATGAGCAGACCGGCTGAATTTTCACGAAGCACCGGGCGGGTAGGGTAGACTCCGGGTGAAACGGCGGCGGTAGCCTGTGCCCTCTGTATGGGAAACCCTGCCCTGCGCTCCCTTCAGTAAGCGTACAGATAGAGTGCAGCCCAGGGTCTCCCAACAGCGGCTCGTTCAACGTTCCACTGGCTCTTTTCCCTCCTCGGTTGTGACTGTGTGTGAGCAACGGAAGGCCCGGTGCGTTACTTTTCCTTTTGAGTCGTCCCGCTGCGGTGACGCATACTGGCGGATGAGGGTATCCTGTGTCCCTTGTGGGTCAGTTTGTCCCCTGTGGGTAACTGTGCTTTTGGACTCTGTGTAAATCTTCTCAATTCAGTCTCAGAAAAGACAAAAGCAAAATATGACAGTTTAACACACGACGAGATCTCCGTAGTCTTCCCAAGAATTCTAGGCTGCTTACGTACTGGCCTGAAGTCAGCATGTCACTATGCGGATTGTGTCAGCAAATAATAAAATCAAACGTTTATTAACTCGGCGCCGTGTGCGTGTCATCTCATTGAATCCTCTTTGGGACCCTGTGCGGTCTCCACTACTGTTACCCCATTTACAACTGGGGAAAGGAAAGGACAGAAGGATGAACTCCTTTGCAAGGAATCACAAACCTTAGAAAAGAGCAGTCGAGGGGGGTTTCGTCTCCACAGAGTCTGGCAGAGCCCTCCCTCTTAACCACTGCGAGCATCTTAAAGGTAAATATTAGGTATCATGTGTTAATGATGCTGGAGAATGCTTCAACCTAGGACACCACAGAGTGAGAAGTAGGGTCTTCTGTTCTATTTTGAAGACAGAGGCAGTGATCCACTGTTGGCTCCTTTCAGTCTCAAGAGCCATCGGTGACGGACAAAGGGAGACGTGCCTTCAGTTGGATATACATGCCTGGTTCTCAAGAGGAAAGCTTTATGCATACGGATGGTGACTGAAGCCAACAGAACACGTTTAATAACGTAGCGAATAGCGGGCAGCCACTGAGGCTGGAACCTGGGGGCAGGGAAGACATCTACATTAAGAAGAGGTGAAAGAAAGAGAGGAAGCAAAAGGACAATAGTGGTGCTGTGGAACAGACAGAAAGCGTTGTCGGGAAAGCCAAAGTTCGTTTCAATGAGGAGGAGGAAGTGATCAGCAGAGTCCAATGCTGCAGAAAAGAGAACCGCGGTAAGGGCCAAAGGGAACAACGGGTTTTATTTGGAGGTCACTGGTGACCTTAGCAACAGGAGTTTAAGGTTGGGAATGAGGGCAGAACATAGAATGGGAAGGGCTGAGGACTTAGGCTGTAGATGCGAAAATAAAGCAAGCCAGGACAAATTAAGTTGGCTCTTGGCTATCAAGGGAAATAGGCAGGCAAACAGTCTGAGGGAGAAAGAGAGTCTCAGGAAGGACTTTTTAGGACAGGCAGTCCTTGAACGATCTGTATGCCAATGGGAAAAAGCCAGTAGTCAAGGAGGTAGTGGAAGCATGGGAAAAAAGGTTAACTGATGGGTCTGGGTCTACATGGTTTGGGGAAAGGACAGGATCAAGGGAAAGACTGGTGAGCTCAAATCTGAAAAGCAAGAGGAGGCCTTCTTTTGGGAGAGGGAGGTTGAACTGAATGATCTGTAAGGCCCTTCACGACACTAGTATTCTTCCGTAAAGGATGAAAAAATCTTATAGCTATTGTAGTGAATTTTGGATAACTAGGAGGGAAATGTACCCCCTTGGACTTAGGCTGGCTCTGTAAGGCACAGAACAAGGTGATGTTTCAAGGATCCAGTCTATTTCAGACAGCTATCAATAAACCCCTTCTCCGGATGCTAAACCTAGACTTTCTCCAACACAGGTCTCTCTTTTCCTGTTTCACCTGGTTTCCGCTAAACGCCGAGGACGAAATGGGATACCTTTGCCTTAAAGTGACATGTAATCTCCATATAAGTGGACAAGAATACATTGGAAATATGTTGCTTAATCATGTGGATTGGGGCTCCCTCCCTCACCTCTGGCCCCATGCGCTCCCTACTATCTCTAGATTGCCCTTCCTTCTTCTCCCTAAAATATCTTTAGGATTTCTCCTGTGTGCATAACAAATAACAGCATGATGTACATTTCAGCACTTCTTCAAAGAGGTTTCCAGGTGCTAGATACAAGCAGTAGAAGATCCTGTGGGTTTTTTTTTTTCCTTTAGATCTAAATAGTCTGAATCTCAGTATTGCTCATGGGAACTGTTTCAAAGGCTGAAGTGTCAGAATCAGAAAGGAAAGAAATGTGTGGGTGGGAAGTTGCTACATGCAAACCTGTCATATTCTTTCATTTTCAGACCTGAATATGCATGGATGCAGAAATTATAGCTTATACCAAAGTTTTTATTGTCAGCATCAAACATAACACATAATGTCAAGAAGATAAGATTGGTATATTTAAGTGAAAATGTTCAACAGATTTGATCTTTAACTCAAATAGCTCTATCTGTTAATGAGCCCTTTCATTCCCTTTGAATATATTTTAAGAGAGGGCTCTGGGGCCAAGTACAGAGTAAGATCTCCTTTGTTCAAATTTCACTACCTTGAAACTTACAATAATTAAAAAACAGAACAGGGGAGAAACTTACTTTTGTTTAACAATCGATTTATCTAGAGTACAAAATCACAACACTAAAGAAGAAAGTTTAAAAATACTTGTAAATCAAATTTAAAAAATGCATGCATAAGGATGTTCACCACAAATTGTTTTGTAACAACAATAAAAAAGGAAACAACCTAAACCTTCATCAGTAGAGGATCGGATAAGCAAATTATGGTAGGAACGCACAACAGAATATCATCTACCTTTTAAAAATGTGAATGCGGATTTATTGACATAGAAATATGTGTACAAGATGTATGTGATAAAAGCCAGGTACAGAACAGCACATATAGAATTATCACATTTACGTACAATCAAGTACATATATGTGTACAGACACACACACACACACACACACAAAGAGGCATATGGATGACAGACACAAAAATCTCTGGATGGTGACTTTGGGGTGATATTTAACATCTTTTCATATTCATGTAAAATAAAAATTAGAAGTAAAAAAGTACCTGTGAACAAACTTTTCTGGAGTCCTCAAATAACCTAAATTCACATGTAAATAACTGAAGCATTAATTACACATCATGTCATTAAATCGGGTCATTTCACGACCCTTACTAAAGAAAGGAATTAGATAGTTTAGTTAATCTAGGGAATAGGTATAACTGCATCTCTTTAAAAATACTTTATAAGAGTGACCCACTTTGTAATTCTTTTTTAGTAGGGAGTGGGTTGTGTGTGTGTGTGTGTGTGTGTGTGTGTGTGTGAATTGGATGGCAAGTCTCAAAGTTGTTCTTCAGCTGTGGCGCACACACACGCACACATCACCACCACCACCATCTATGAATCTATAGCATCATAAAGAATATTAAAATGGATTCAATAACTCTTAGTGGAAATAAACGTATACTTAAAACAGTTGTTTCCTAGCAACAAATCTAAACACATGAGAAAGGAATCACTGGTTAGACTACAGAGGTTCAGTTATAAATTAGGCTGAATGACATCTCTGCTTCATATAGTGAAATACTCCTAGCAAGGAAAACCCTTGGATTTTATATTTATATTTAGAAGTTTTTAAAATAAATCAACATTTCCAAATCAAGGAGTTGGATAAGATTCTGAATCTTAAGAAACATAGTCAATAGTTATCATTACATTTTCCTCATGCGACACTTGGGGATTTATCTGTCACACTGATTTGACTTTGAGCACTATTCTTGGAAGTGGTTGAAACAAGGTGAATCAGCTTGAAAGCCTGAACAAATTAACCAATTAGTCGAATATTTCAACATACATGTAGTGAGCATGCACTTTAAGCCAGGCACTGTTCCGGGCACCGGGGATAGAAGACTGAACAAAATAAAGACCCTGCCCTCAAGGAGCTGACATTCTGGTAGAGCCCGACAATAAATAAATATGTATATATTCACTCATTCCACAGCAACAGTGAGCACAACAAAATCCCCTGGCTGCAAGTAATTTATATTCTAGTATATAGATACAAACCATACAAATAAAATCTACCAATCAACACTTTAGTCAACAAATACACATTCAACATATTTATCGTGACTTCACCTATTCATATGCGCTCCATAAATGATGGCCAATGGGAGACAGAATGAGGGGGGCAAAGTGCCACTTTAAATTAGTCAGGGGAGCCTCTTTGACAAGGTGATACCTCAAAAGAGACTTGAAGGTGGCCAGAGTGAGCAGTGGGGGTATCTGGGGAAGAGGAGTCCAGCAGAGGGAGGAATCCAGCAGAGGGAACAGCCAGTGCAAAGGCTCTAAAGCAGGGGAGGGCTCGTCATGATATGATGAAGGTACGGCACGGAAGCCAACGTGACTGAAGCACAGTGAGTGTTCGGAGGGTGCAGTCAGACAGAAAGCTGGGGACCATGGCACAGAGGGTCTTACAGTCCATAGTGAGGCCTCTGAATTGAATTTAACTCTGGGCAAGCCACTGGAGGAATGTGAACAGAGGGGTTATTATATGAGCCGACTTCTACTTGAGAAGAATGGCTATGTGGAGAATCGAGCGGGGAGGCGCAGAATGTTAAGAAGGAAGACTAATTAGGAGGCTGTTGCCATAATCCAGATGTGCCATGGTGGGCCTAAGAGGTGGAAACGAAGGGGACCAAAGTGGTTTGGTTCTCAAGTGCGTATATTTTGAAGGAAAAGCCAACACCTGCTGATGCGCGTGGTGTGTAACGTTAGAGGCAGAACAGAGGCGGGGCAATCCCGAGGACGTTGACCTTGGCCACTGGAAGGGTGGGGCTGCCATTTACCGAGAGACGGAGAAAATTGTGGGGAGAGCAAATCTGGGGAAGGGACAGGACAATTTCTGCCTGGACAAGGTGACTGAAAGATGCTAATTAGGCATCCAAATGGAGGGGTCAAGGAAGCAACTGGAAACCTGCTTCTGGAGTGTGGATAAGAGGTCCGGGCCAGGGAATTTGGGGTGTCACCCACATGTCGACAGTATTTAAGGTCATGAGAGTGGCACACCAAGAGAGTCAACGAATGGAGAAAAAAGAATAGGTCCAGGAACTGAGCCCTGTGACCCGCCAAAGCTGAGAAGATTAAAAAAAAAAGAACTGGCAAAGGAGACAGAAGGATGGGCCAGTAAGGGGGGCAGAGGAAAACCAAGAGAGTGTGGTGTCCTGGAATCCAAGTGAAGCCAAGTGTTTTCAGGAGGAAGGAGTGGGGAACGGCATCGAACACCACTGACAGGTCACATAAGAGGAAGACCGACAACTGGACACTGGACTTGGAAACACGGCGGTGTTGGGTGATTTTGCAAAGAGTAACTGGGTAGATTCAAGGGGGTGGAGACGGGACGAGCCTGGTTGGAACAGGCTTACGAATGTGAGGAGATGAGGCGGAGAGAAGTATACACATCTTTCGGGGGTTTTGTTCCAGTAGAAAACTAATAAATGGACTGGTAGCTGGCGAGGGATACCTAATAAAGGGAGAGTGTTCTTTTTCTTGTGTTTTTAAAGATTTTTTTTAATGTTTTTTCCTTATTTTGAGAGAGCGCGCGAGAGCGAGCGACCATGTGTGCGTGCAAGTGGGGGCAGGGCAGAGAGAGGGGGAGAGAGAGAGAGGGAAGCCCGAGCAGGCTCCGCACTGTCAGCACAGAGCCTGACGTGGGGCTCGATCTCACAAAACATGAGATCACAACCCGAGTTGAGATCAAGAGTCGGACGCTTAACCGACAGCCACCCACATGCCCCTAAAGGGAGATTTTTCTTATTTAAATGGGAAAAATAAGAGCACGTTCTTGTGCTGAAGGGGACTATATGTTAGAGAGGGACAACTGATGACATGGGAGGTGGGGGGACAATTTTTAGAGTGATGATCTCAAGAAAGAAATATGGGGGTGAATCTGGGGCAAAATGATAAGGGCTGGCCTTATGTGGGAGCCAGGAAAAGTGATCCACATAAAACGGGGGGGGGGGGGAGACTATGTGGGTACACACAAAAGTGGGTAAGTAGACAGGCGGTGCCAGTACAAGGTGATTTTCTTCGTTCTATTTTCTCTGTGACACGAGAATCTTAGCCTGAGGAGGCGGACGAGACATTCAGGACTTTAGGAGAAAGAAGGTATGAAATAATCAAGTCGGTTGACATCAAAGTAATTCACCTAGGGCAATTCCAATGATGCTAATACTAATAAGAAGGAGGCGGAGGAGGAGGAGGGGGGTAAGAAGAGGAGAAATTAAGCACTTGCTAGGTACCAGGCACAATTTTATGGGCTTTATGTGTGAATTAATTAATTAATTTATTTATTTAAAGAGAGTGAGCGAGTGAGTGAAGGTGCATGTGCTGGGGAGGGGCAGAGAGAGAGTGGGGGAGAGAGAGAATCCTAAGCAGGCTCTGTGCCACCAGTGCAGAGCCCAACTCAGGGCTGGATCTCACGAACTGTGGGATGACGACCTGAGCCGAGAGAGAGTCGGACGCTTGACTGAATGAGCCACCCAGGCGCCCCTGTGACTTAAATCTCGCTATTCTATGATGTGGTTTTCTGTGAGTATCCCCATACGACAGATGAGAAAACAAAAGTCAACAACCGATCTGTGTAGCAGGCTTACTGGTTTAGCGCTTACCGTCCACCCATGGTCATGAGTTTAAAGTGAAATCAGTCAGCAGAACCATTTTCCTCCAGCAGCACTAGAATAGGTATTGAACTGACACAGATGCGAAATGAACTAGGGTTGGGAGGTTGCCAGTCACTGAAAATGGGGGAGAAGGTTTCTGCCTACACACATAGTTCTAGCGGGCAAAAGAAATGGTCAGAGGCAGGGGACTAGAAGGAATGAACCATAAAGGTAGAAGGTTATAGTCCATGGGTGGGATGCTTGAAACCGAGAAGGGGGGGCAGAGGTCACTTTTAAAGTTTTCCCTAACTGTGGACGGCTGAGATAAGGTGGACAAGGTCACTGGAGAGGAAAAGGTCAAGGAACCTAACAGAGGAGGACAAACCCTGGGGAGTTCTCATGCTTCGGATTCTGAAGAGCGCCCCAAACTCTTGTCACTTTCCTAAGTAATCAGTTCATCGTTCCTATCAACTTGCTACTTGCCGAACTTCTGCGGCCGGGAGCTTGTCAACTCTACGAATGCCCTTTCGTGTCCTTTTCTATTCCAATGAAGCAAGCTACGCTTTGTATATATGATGCGAAAGCAGAGCTCATGTGTGAATAGCTCCAAACAGAAATGTTGGTTAAAGTTTTTTTTTTTTTTTAAAGTCCTCGTCACCTAGTCCAAGAAATGGGGTTTACTGAATGAACGCCAAGGCAAAGGATAAATGAAATCTAAACCTTCTTTAACTCTGAACTATTCATGATTTTGCTCTAAAAAGCTTGAGAAATCGTAATAGTCATCTGCTATGCTTCCAACTCGATATTGCATACCACATGCAAAAAGTAGTTCCGCAAAAGCAAAGTTCTCGTGGTTTTTAAATCTATTTTATTATTTATTTTACTCCCTTTTTTGCACACTGAAGCAATTCTGATCGTCTACTATGCATCTTCGTGACAATGTCTCATACTAAATCAACACCTACAGACAAAGGGGAGTGGAAAAACTGAGGTAAGTCAGACACTGTCTAAAGAGCCCACTGTCTGGCTTTTTTAGCTTTCATTTATTTATTTTTTTTAATGTTTATTCACTTTTCGAGAGACAGAGACAGAGTGTGAGCAGGGCAGGGGCAGAGAGACAGGGAGACACAGAGCCCGAGGCAGGCTCCAGGCTCCTCCGAGCTGTCAGCACAGGGCCCGCCCGACACGGGGCTTGAACTCACGAACTGAGAGATCGTGACCTGAGCCGAAGTCGGACGCTTAACCGACTGAGCCACCCAGGCGCCCCAGGCTTTTTTTATCTTTTGAAAGGTAATACAATAAAATTAATTTCAGAAACTTTGATAAAGGCATAAACAGAAGAATCACATGATTCTGTCGTGTGGCAATAACCATTCTGAATATTTTGAGATATGTGCCTCCTTTATGGGGAATGAGAGCCACGAGATGGGGCCTGAGTGCTCCGAGAGGCATTTCTGTTGTTGTTGTATCCTCTCAATCTTTGCATTTTGCAGTAATTCAAGCTCCTGTTAAATTATGGGGAAAATACATGCTAGGTGCTAAGGCATCATTAGTACTCATGAAAGTTTCTGTCATAGACAAGAAACATTTGTTTTAAATGAACAGAAGCATCTTCCGTGTGTAGTCACATGGCTAGTATAGATGTACTGGGGTGACCAAAGGTTAGAGACAACAAAAATACACACAAAGAAGAAAACGCTGGAAAACCCATACTCCAGTGGACCCGCAGGTACCTGGTCCCTATGAGGTCTGCTAGCCCAGCAGCCTAAGGAAACAGGATAGGTTCACGGGGCCATTCCGGGTTCAAAGGCATTTTTAAACACGGATGGGACCAACGCACGTGGAAAACCCAACTAAATGTCTAAGTAACGGTTTGTTTCCACAAACACACGTTTCCTTCTCCACCGAGCATCACCGAATTCGGAAAGCCTTGCCTGGATCCTTTGCCTCCCGATCTATAAAAAAGGTAGGCTATAAAGGGAAAAAAGGTAGATGATCTGAAATCCAGTGGACCATCTTTGGGGAGACTGCCATGATTTCCTTATAAGGAATTCGCAGGACCATGAACTCCTACCCGTAAATCAGCCAATGAGAAACTGCAAAGGTTGGGAATATGATTAACATTTAAAACCAGCACTGCCTTCAAATTTAGTTGATCCTCTCCCAGAGAGCTTTTCATATTTCACCGCCTGTTTTCGTATCCTGTACTGCCTGCGACAGTCATGCATTGCTAGAACACCTCTGCAAAACAGCATCGCAGGGCTGGCGATGAACTATGGGATGCTATCTTAGGAAATAAAGCAGTGTTGCAAAATAAATTATCCCCTGAAATGGATAACTAAGCTGTTAGATTCAGTCACGTCAGTGTTTCTTTTACTAGCTTTCCCGTGATCTCTGCTCATTTCTAACACGGGGCACATCCCATTCACACCTAACCTGGGTCCACAACAGAGCTTGAAGGGAGAGGGCGGTCGGGGGCTGTGATCCTGTCACAACCTATTTGGGCACACGTATGACTGGACGTTACGTCTTCAAGAAATGATCCTAGGCTTTAACCTGAACTTGCGTGAGCAACGTGGCTTTATCAACCGAGTGAAACAGGGTAACAAAGCACCCACAGGAGATGTTTTTCTTTACAAAAATGTTTCACCAAGAAATGAAAAAACTCTAAAAACCTGATTGTTTTCCATAACCCACCCTTATAAGCTAAAATTTTATTTTTTTAATTAAAATAAAAAGCTTATTTATTTATTTTTGAGAGAGACAGAATCCCAAGCAGGGTCCTTCCTGTCGGCACAGAGCCCGATGAGGGGCTCGATCCCACAAACCGCGAGATCAGGACCTGAGCCGAAATCAGGAGCTGGACGCTTCGCCGACTGAGCCACCCAGGCGCCCCTAAAATTAAATTCTAGACTCTACAATTGCGTGAGCCTCAAGACATGTTTCCCCAGATTTTGTTACATAGAAGCCTACCCTGGTCCAATGTTCGTTCAACCACCGTGATGGGGACGCAAACATTCACTTGAGCACCCATGGGTGCCAGACAATTCACACAGGCAATCTTACTGAACCCTAGGAATATGGGATACCCAGTTTCAAGATGAGGAACCTGAAGGTCAGAAATGTAAGAGAACTTTGCCAAGGCTACATGGCTGGCAAATCAAAGTACAGGGTGCATATGCTTATGATGCCCGTATTGGGTCTCAGAGGTGGGTCCCACTATTCCCCTCTTTTCTGTGACCCTATGAACATGGAAAATAAGGCTGTGGCTTATTATTACAGTGGTGGTTACCGCTGTAATTCCTTCCACTACAGTTCTATAAACATATTATGAGAGCAAATCGTAGGCATTGCCACGGCTCAGGAGCATTCACGCTGCCCCTAAAAGTTGTACCACGGCGGGGGGGGGGGGGGCTGTCTCCCTAAGACAAAAAAACCCGTCAACACTAGAAAGCTACCCCGTGAACTCCTCGGCATTGTCCTACAAGTTAAATGTACTCAGGACCCTCATAGTTCCTGACAGAATTATACGCAACTGCATCTTCAAATATATTTTCAAAGGAGGAACCTGGGAACATTGATCTCACTATGTTTCTCTAAAATGAAATAATTTGTGCATAAATAGGAATTTTATGACAGATTCAATGTCCTCTAAAAGTGATCTTTAATTTTCACTGCCATTTCGAGATCGATGAAAGGAGATTATACTACGGAATAGCTTTCCCTGGCTCATTTGTAAGGGAATCGGACAGAACTCCTTGGGTTTAATTTTCAGAAATCCCAAACATCAGCATTTTTGACTGTCAATGAAATTAAATATAAAGGAACAGACAAGCAAAACTAAGTGAATCTGGTACATTAGCCCTTCCTCTCCCTTCAGACCACCAAAACTTGGGTATTTTATCTGTTAACAACTCCTCCAAAGAAATCTCAAGCACGTTTTCTTGCCAGAAAAAGCAATATAAATTCTGGGCAATCATGACTTGATAAATTCATAGAAGACAGAAGATTGCCATGAATATTTTAGAAGCCTGCTGATATTCTGTAGTAAAGCTAGTAAAGCCTGTTAACGTGTACCTAACTAGGGCAGCTTTGGGGGGAAACGTGTTTTAATTTAACTTAAATATGACCTATGAGTATATATTTGTTAAATCTTGCATACTGAGTTATAGCCAGAGATCCCTTCTGATAAACAGCAACTTTTCTAACGCTGTTTTACTGGGTGTGGAATGAAACTATAGAATGGGTAATTACCATCTGAGAGAGTAAAGCCTCTAACTACCACAATTATCCACATTAATTCAAATTGCATGAAAAGAGAAATAACAAATGTTTGGAAGACTGCACTAGGGGGGAAACTAAACAAACCGGCGCAAAGGAAAACCTGATATTAACAGAGGAAGGCAAACCGTGTATTTTTCTCTTGTTGTATGGGGTAATGACAGCTGAGGTTTAAGTCTCCTTGATTTGCTTCCTGGGTCATTACCAGTGGGGCACGAATACAGAGCAAGCAAATGAGCCCTCATTAGGTGATACAATAACTACATGTACTACCAAAAGCATATTTTTAAGTCCGAACGAGCTATTTTTCACTTTAGAAATATCTAGTTACGTACCTTACCATTTTCAAAAGCTGTCTACCTCACTTCACATGCAGCAAATTGCTGTATTTTGACACTGTTCACACATTCATTTATTATATGACTCATAGACCATGGAAATGTGACATTTTCCACAGTTCAGTGGGATGGAGAGCAGGGCCATTAAGTGGAGGCAATTAGAAGACACAAACTGTCATCCTTTACTGGTCAAGCCCAATTATGTCCCCAGTAGAATCCTAATGTTACTTTTATGTAAGTAAACCAGATAATCCGAGGCAAAGGAAAAGACAAGAACGGCATCATGAAAGATTCATCAGAAGCCCAGGTCCACTATTTTGATCACGAATAGAAAAGAACTGTCCCCTTCCCCGGGGAGAACCCGTCTATGTCAGAGATGGTCCCCTGGCCCACCAGGAGTACTAAGGAGTCACCGGACCCGCACTCTAGTCAACCCCATCACTATGGAGTTCCTTAAAAATTAAATGACGGATGCAAAGCTGAGGTAGTTCCTCCTTGCAGAACAGATTCTAGGGACCACAGGAATCAGCTCCAATACCCTCAATTAACGTCTGAGGTGACGGAGAGGCAGACGAAAGAAAGGGGCTGCCCAAATGTGTACGTTCATTTGAGCACAGTTTAGGGGCTGTTGCCATCCCAGATTTCTGGTTCAGAATCTGGGGCCCTACTGTGACACTCAGCGCCGACCGTGACGTTACTACTTGCTCAACCACCGTGTCTCACGTATATATATAAAAAAAAAGACATGATTGCTCAAATAGCATTTTTAATTCACTACTGTTTAGGAATGGCGACAAAGACTTGATAGACACATATGCCTCCACGAGGAAGAGGGAGAGAGACACGGCCACGTGCACACACACGGAAACACGCGTGCAATCTGGGTCTCTAAACAGTTCCTTCCTAAACGGCCCCATTCCTGATCCAGTCATCTCTTACCATGGGAAACAGAGAAATCATTTCTTTGCTTTCTGTCTTCGGCCTCTTACAGAGTCAAGCATTCATCTGTCATCTATTTACTAAATGTTAGTAGAGCGTCTGCTGGGTCTTTAGTAATGAATTTGGGACTGTGGCGAATATAAAAGGAAGAGAGGGCACTGCTCTTATCCACAAATAGCTTAAAGTATCATTTGGGGGATACCGGATTCAAACGCAAGCAGCATCTGGGCAATAAAAGAGGTACATGAAAATATTACACTTATTGTGCTCTGAGAACACGAAGTGAGGGGTCAGGCTTTTATGAAGGTTGTAACGTTACCAGGCAACAGCCTGATATTATCAGATACTTTTTTTTTTTAAGTTTTTATTTATTTACTCTGAGAGACACAGAGAGAGTGAGAGTGGGGGAGGGAGAGAATCCCAAGCAGGCGTCACACTGTCAGTGCAGAGCCCGATGCGGGGCTCGAACTCACGAACCATGAGATCGTGACCTGAGCCAAAATGCAGAATAGGATGTTTAACAGACTGAGCCACCCAGGCACCCTTATCAGATATTTCTTAAATCTCTGTATTTACAATGATCTCCATGAAGCCCAGAATACGGCCTTAAGGACGTGTAATCTAGCTTCTCTCCGGGGACTTTTGCTAAATAAAAACGTGAAGGCACTGAGTCCTTCCAGGAGCAATTCAGGAGAGGGAAATGACTGTAGACAAAACAAACAATAATGCAAAAGCACACACACAAAATCCTCTCATTTGAAATCGGAGCGTCACAACCTGAAGGGAAAAAAATGAACTACCAGCTACTCTTATACAAGAAAATTTCAATTACAAGCAGGAATTAAAACTCAGTTGGTAAGAAAGCCTCTTTTAGCAACCACGAGGAAATACAAGAAAGCTGTCTAGAGGCACAATTTTCCCTTGAATTCAGCGGGATGACCACTAATGATACATAATTGCCTTGGGAGCTACGGCCGGTCTCGCAGCAAGAAAAACCGTGGAAACCCTGTGAATCCACCACAAGATCATGTCAGAGGGCAGGGGATGCTGGAATCCTGTGGAAGACTGAGACTCATGAAAAGGCTACAGCAAAGTTCACGTATGTTGCCTGAAAGCCGCTTAATGTTGCTTGGCCAGCAAGACCTAGTATAGAAAGATTACACACATACCTACTGTAATTTTAATATTACGATTACACTGGGCTGTCTCTCTAATTCTACCCCTAGAGTTATCCATAGGGCAGACTTAGAACGGAAATTCTTTTTCTAGCAAAATTTCTCTGGCACGACACAAACTCAACCCTGTCAAATGGGATCTCCTATATAGAGAGAGTATATTTATATCAAGGGTCCCCCATGAACTTTTACCCGTCCTGGGTTCTGGCATAGCAGCTCTGCATGTGGTTTCCCGAAAGATTAGTTACCTCAATATATTGAATGGAACACTGGTTCATGATGAAATGATAATAGGCTGGGGGGGGGGGGGGGCAACGGTAACAGCCAATAAAGGTTTAATAAAATCCCATAAAAAAGACATGCTTTTTCTATTACTATAATACTTAAACTCCCCCCACGAAAAAGAGGATTATTGTTTCTGAACATCTTGCTGCTAACTTTCAAGAACAAGGTCAAATCTTAACGTCTAAGAGAAAATGTCTGACTGGCGTAAACGTACTACTAGTTGGCTTTGACTTTTCCCTGATGCTCTAACAAATGTTTGAGAATGTCGTGTGGCCACTTGGTGGGGTGACTCCATATGCTAATTTATAACCTATGAAACAGTCATCGATTCATTAAGAGATTAAGTGTTGGCAACAGAAAAAGGAAGGGTCATTGTGCTTTTATAAAAGTGAAATGGGAACGCGGTAAACAATTTGTGAAGTAATTAACTAATGTGCCAGGAATGAGCAACTTGCTGAAGAGATCTGCCAGGTTTTTCCACAGGGGGCCCTGCTTTCATAGGAGGTTTGAGATCCCTCAGGTGGAGGAGTGCTGAGCCGTATGAAACGTAGGATCCGACTACTAACAAATGCTATTTATTCGGGGTATCAGTGGGTTGAATATCTCATACTCTCATGACACGTTTCACACCGATCTTAATATGCTTTACCTTTATACAAATGACGTCGATGTCTTGGTAGAATTTCCTGGATTACTGCATTTTGGACTTGATGAAGTCTATGTAATGTCAGCTGAGAAAATCGTTACCATTAAAGGGACTGCTCAAACAAACCGGGTAACTGACACCTACACTTAAGGATTGGTTACACATAGGAAAAGGCGAAACTGTCCATTTGCAAAGCCTCTCAAAGACTGACTTAAGTCACCATTCCACGATGCGTAACAATACTTCAGGTAGTGTTAGTAACAACACTCAATTAAGCACTGGTGGTTAAAGCAAAGTAAAAATCCAAACCGACTAAGTGTCCATCTTCTTTGAGCATACTTTTTGATGTCAGCTTTAGCCAGCACAAAACCCACCACAGCACCAATCAAATCGCATCACCGTTCCAAGTTTTAAACTCAGGCAGTCCACACTTACTGTGACAAATATGGCAAGCACCCCCCCCCCAAAATGGGAGAGCAACCACATAAAAAGACTACTGCATACGCGCTTCTATATTTACCAAAAAAACGAACACAAGAACAAAAACAAAAACCCTTTGTCGAATATTCTGACAGAAAATGCTACGTAAAACAATAGGAAAACCTGCCCTTCAGGGAGAGTATCAAACGATTTAAAACCTGCTTGCACAGCTACTTGTACGAATATAAGCACAAATGGGATAAAAAAAGGCCATGACGGTAAACTTATTTGAAAATACGTGCCATCACGGGGCCCCTGAGTGGCTCAGCCGGTGAGGCGTCCGACTTCGGCTCGGGTCATGATCTCACAGTTCATGGGTTCGAGCCCCACGTCGGGCTCTGTGCTGACAGCTCGGAGCCCGGAGCCCGCTTCGGATTCTGTGTCCCCCTCTCTCTCTCTGCCCCTCCCCCGCTCAAGCTCTGTCTCGCCCTCTCGGAAAATGAATCAGTATTTAAAAAAGAGAAAATACGTGTCATCACATAATCTCCTCTACGGACTGAGTTTCGGAAATCTTGGGGGCACATCTTCACCACGAAGGTGGGGGCGGGGATTAGGAAGCTCCTGGGCCACTGGCTCCCACGCTGCTGAACCCTGAGGGTAGAACCTAGCATTTAGAGGTGACTCAGAACTTCAGAGTACCGGTAACGCTGTGGAGGAAACCGCATCTCATTTTCATGTTAGCTCCCTAAAACTGCCAAGACTGATGTGCCCCGAATGCCGGGGGGGCGGGAAGGAGGGGAGGTCTGAACCCAATCTAGTCCAGAAGTGGTCCAAGCACATCTGGAATTCTTACATCTCTTTACTATTCTTATTCCGCCCCTGTTTGCTTGCTCCTTTGGCACGTTTTGATGGCACACGGCCACCAAAACAACGCTACCATCCGGCGGCTTGCGAAACCACGGCCTCTGTGTGTCCACACCCGGGGCGGGGGAGCCCCAAGAGGCGAAGCCCTTACCTCTCCGAAAGCAAGAACTGTCAGTGGTGCGTGCAAATGGATGAACATCGCCAGAATGCATTCTAGATCCTGAAAAACAAACAGCCACAACAAAAACCCTCCCTCGATGTCGAAGCTCCGCGAGTCTCACTAAGGCTCCAGAGGTTCCAAATCTGGAGAGAAGGTGGACCCAGAGAGATCCCAAGCCACGTAAGATAAAATGCTGCACCGCACGCCCTCCGTGTGAACAGGAGTCAGAGCGAGGCATGAACTGAGCAAAACCGCCTATCCCCGTTTCCGGTGAGCTCTACTCTCGAGGTTAATTACTGGCTTAAAGAAAGTCTCATGTCCAGACCAGAGACACTAGCAGTTAAAGCATTTCCTGAGCCTATTATGTGCAATTTAAAACCTGTTAGCTTCAAATTCCCTCGTGGCACACGGATGCTTTGACTTATTGACAGCCGTACTGGGAGCGGAACTTTTTGTTTGAGCCAATAATTCTAGTTGGGAATAGAGGAATGCAAGGAAAACACGAGGAGTTCGCTAGATGGCCTCCCTTCTTGGGAAGGATATTAGGAATGCAGACGTAGTAAACAGCGTTAACAAATCCACCTAATTTTATCCACCTCGTACTCCTCAAAGTCGTAGGTGTTAACGTACCTTGCGTATCATAGCCCTAAGAAGT
The DNA here is from genome assembly GCF_022837055.1 of Prionailurus viverrinus. Taxonomy (NCBI): domain Eukaryota; kingdom Metazoa; phylum Chordata; class Mammalia; order Carnivora; family Felidae; genus Prionailurus; species Prionailurus viverrinus. Next base: position 107,388,072 of record NC_062579.1, read on the forward strand.
AGGTATCTGGGTCTGCGGGTCACCACCGTTCCTCTTTGCTACGTCTACTACTGCGGCATGAAATTGAAGAAAACCGGAAGGCGAGACTTCCCGGCGGCATTGTCCAAACGTGGGAGGTGGACTCTGGCATACCTTAAAGCTTGGTTGGCCGAATCCACTAGAACCCGCTTGTGTTATGCGAGCAGAGTCGCACGCTTACAAGACTTTTAAAGCACTTCACCTTCCATCATTTCTTGATGTAACTGAAAACCACTTCGCCGCCGTATTCGATTTTACCGTCCCAGGACATACAAACATGGTCTTAATGGAATCTGCCGAAGAGTGTGGTGCCCACCTTCTAATATACATTGTTCAACACAACTGGTAAATTTCCATAAGGAGGCACCCTCCTCAACCCACCCCCATCCCCAAGGACATTCAAATTGTTTCCCTATATGGCATTTTCTTACAGTGAGTTCTGGACTAAAAATAGCATCGCCAGCCTGCAGAAGTTGGGGAGGAACAGTTTATGCCAATCCTTGCCGTGGTAGATCAACTATTAACAATCAGGGCTCCGAACGCATGACGGAAGACTGCAAACTCCAGCCATCCTAACGGATCAATGTGATCACTGTTTGGGGTGCCTGGTACCTTGCGGATGGATGTTCCGCAGAGATCCGGCAATTGATAGGTTGACAAAGCTCCTAGACTATCTCCCGCCTCCGGTTCTCTGGGAGTTGACATGTGTGACTGGGCTGAGACCAAGAGTGCTGGGGTCGGGGGTGGGGGTGGTTCAGGAGATCTCTGCTTTAAGCGTTATGATATAGTAAAGAAGCTCTCAGCGTCCAGATCTTCTATAGGCTCTCCCTCAATCTTCTTCAGTGCAAAGAGGCTCTTTCATTAGCCCTTGTTTTGCAGATAAATACTTGCTACGACATTCCTGAGAATCCTTTACCCAGACAAACAACCAAAACACTTTTGTTGTTATAGCCTTGCTGATGTTGTGGCCAGATTATAGCAATGGATTTGTCACGCACGGGCTTTTTTGTTATAGTGTTTGATATATGTAATGGAGTTTTTACCAGTTGGAATCTCCTGTCCGAAGGCTGTCACTGTCATTTTCTGGTGTCTCGTCAATTATGAAAGTATTACAGGATGATTCATATCCCACCCCCCCGCAACCGTTAAGCTTTTTTCATCCTCCGTATTATCGCTAAGTTGTTAATACCTTGGGGTCGTTATTTACATTTGATTTTTCCAACTGTCTATAATGATTGTTTTTCCTTGGGTAAAAACGGACATCATCTCTAAGTTCGGCTACACCTGTTATATGCTGAGCCAGAATTCCTCTCCACATCTGGGGCCCTTATAGAAGGGGGTGTTCAATATTATGGCTACTGGCCGTCTGCAAAATCCGTCCAAGGGATCAATTGACTTTCCTAGCAGCTCCACTTCCGGGACTGTCAAAAGCAGTTAGCATCAGAGTATCTGATGAATAACTTAATCAGAATTTTAGCACAGACGTGTTATCTATTCACACATTCAGCCTGGGTAAAACATATTAAATGTATTAGTCAGGGGCTTGCCAGTTATTAACCTTGGTTACAGCTATTATAACGATCAGAGGAATGCTTTCATTTAAAGTTTCTCTATTGGGAAGTCGCTGCTGCCTTCAAATTTTTTTTCTTGTGTGTCAGTAATTCACTTTCTTATGTAATCTGGAAATGTTAACACTTGAGCGGATCCATGAAGGTTATATAATTGGGCGCTTTAACTTACTTTAAATATTTAAGAGGCCTGGCACAAATAATATGATTTGTCTTTTTTTTTTAATTATTATACACGTTTATTAATCAGTTTAATAAATACCTGCCCAAAAGGTAATTTTTGGGAGACACTGCTCTCTAAGTGGGGGTGGAGAAAAATCACAGCCACTACTTAACGAGTATAGAGTTTGGTAGGTAAACTATTTTAAGACACGGCTTTCGGGGGAAGGGCAGTAAGAAAAAAGGCCTCGATGGGCTGTTTTCTCTATCAGATGGTGGATTCAAATTACATAAATAAGAAGGGAGGGACCAACAGCACTGTCTGCACCAAGACATGAGACTCACTAGATACTTACACAAAATGTAGCTAAGAGATCTCATCTGCTCTGTTCTATAAAGCTAGTAAGCATTACCAAATATGTTGCTAGGGCAATCTCCAAAGGTATGACATGTTCAGCGTAGGATATATATTTAAAACAGATTTATTCTGGGAATTCCAAAATAACTAGTCCCATAATAGCAACAGAGTAATGAACAGAAGACTGGTTTCTTCCATTTGTCTTTGTATATGCGTGCTGTGTTTGCGCACATTACGTGTGCGCGTGCACGCGCATGCAAGAACTGCCCCCCTACATCTGGCTTCATTTGCTAAAGTTCTTCTTCCTTGTTCTTGCCAATTATTTTATTCTTTAGTTCCAAGAGACTGGCTTTTTTCCTACAAACGTGAATTTAGCTTCTGACTTAAAGCCATGAGACGCTCTTTTAAATATGTGCCCCATGACCTCTCATTTGAATGTTTTTTCAACTTGGCCTCAAAAACAGAATACGGGGCCAATCTTGCTCTATTTAGCTCCAACTTCGATTGTCTCTTTGATTTCTGAGAAAGTGCCATCCTCGGTCATTCTTCCACCTAAGAAACTATACCTTCACCCTGAGTAATTTGCCAGTTTGGGCTATGTTTTCACGGAGACCATACGGAGAAGGCACTTGACTGTGAGGTTACAAACAACCAGATTCATCTAATTTCATAGTCAAACACTGCCAAGCTATATTTTTCTCTCACATTTGAATGAAACTTCCATGAAATGGAAAGGGAGCTAAACGTGAAATAATCTGGGACTTGGGAAATGTATTTTGGGTTTGGAAATTATGCTGATTCACTGGTATTCTAAAGGAATCTCGAAGCGAACACAGCTCCTTCAGCATATTTTTCAATACAATAATTATAATGACTTCTACCTCAATAGCACCGACACTGGAAGCCTCTTTAAAACATAAAATTGAGCTCCTTGAGCTAGCAGGGCCATTCATTAACAAATAAAATGTGCCTGTCTTCTCTGCTTTTCTCTCTGTAAAATAATTTCATTTTCTTCCTAGTCCATTCTTAGTGATGTCACTCAGAAATACGTTTGTATGTGTATAATTGCCCTTGCCACTCCCTTCGTCTGAAACGGAAATGCCCATCAAAAATGTTCAATTCCGGGGGCGCCTGGGTGGCGCAGTCGGTGAAGCGTCCGACTTCAACCAGGTCACGATCTCACGGTCCGGGAGTTCGAGCCCCGCGTCGGGCTCTGGGCTGATGGCTCAGAGCCTGGAGCCTGTTTCCGATTCTGTGTCTCCCTCTCTCTCTGCCCCTCCCCCGTTCATGCTCTGTCTCTCTCTGTCCCAAAAATAAATAAACGTTGAAAAAAAAAATTAAAAAAAAAAAATGCTCAATTCCGTAGCCACTTGAAACAAAAAGTCTGTCGGATGCAGGCACCAAAATTGAGAAGCTAAGTTTTCACAGTCAACCCTTTCCTAGTTTTATGTGAAACGAATCAAATTCAACAATTTGCAAATTCACTGAAGTATACAGAGAAGCTAAAGCTATAATTAGATGTTAGAATCTGTGTCTACTGCTTTTGTAGGGTTATTATATATATATGATGGCTACTGGCTATATGCAAAATCCATCCCAGAAATCAATTTTGATTTAATAATGATCATGTTCTTCTATATTGGATGTGAGAGTGCTGATATTTATTTTAAATCTATTTCCTTTTATAACTGAGTCAATCCCACTTCCCTCAACAGCTGTAATGTTTAAACCACTGCCCTCCATCTAATTCTAATTAAATTTATAAGCCTCTATGACAATAACCCTAGAAGTTAAATTGTGTGAACTTGCTGATATACAGATTTAACATAACTGGAACATTTTTGTAAGTTACAGATGTTTGCTAAGAGGACATTCATCACACTGAATTGATCAATGAGTTCATCTAAACTTTAACATCCTTTCTATATAAGAATATGGGCTACACCTGAGAAGTCGTATCACCGAAAATTAGGCCTTACATTGTGGCATCAGAGAAACAAAACAAATCTGCACAAGCGTACTGAGCATCTGAGGCCTTTTTAACATAAACCAACCCCCGCCCCCCACAGCCTGAAGTTAAAACACGTGTCAGAACTGATTTTAATTCACCCAGACAATATAAACTAACCTTCCAGTAAATAATGGTATTTAAGCCCAGGGACTAGGATGCTAAACCCAGAAAATCCTTTGCTGCCGGAGCCTCTTTTTTTTATGTTTCCTCGCTCTGGGAAAAACATGTTCATTTTTCTCTACCTCAGTTGAGCCAGTGGTAAACTTATATGGCATGCTTAAGAATCAATGGTCATTTCTCAAATTTTTGATGAATTATCTTATTTTTCTACAGAGGTTTGGGATTCCTGAAAATATAATGTCAAAAACTGGGCTAACTTTCAGGAGCAGGCTATTTACTCCATGCCTTTCCCAACGGATTGTTTACTGTTGCAAAAGAAAAAAAAAAATAAATAATAGCAAGAACTACATGGTTGGAAAATCAGGCAACCTCTTGACCGGACCATCAAAATGAACATCTGTGATGGGAGAAGAAACTTGGTGAATTTAAGGTACGCGGAAAGAATCCAGCAGAGAAGGGAAATCTGTCCTCATACTTCAGATTCCAAGACTGGGCCCCTGACCCTCAGAGAGACCTGCTTTTGGATCTCGCGTCTCATTTGCTGTGGCAGTCCCAGGACCCCAGGACAGGGCAGTAAAATCACTCCTGTAAGTCCTCTCTAGAAATACACAGACGGAAAAGGTTTACTCGTCAAAGGATTTCTACTTGCGTCCACACGTTAGCAACCCCGACCCCAACGACACCTCAAGCGACAACCAAGCGCTCTGGAAATGGAAAACTAGCATGGACGAGAGGTAAGGAATCAGGCAGGTAAAAAGGCTGCTACGGGGTTCTGAAATATTCCAAAATCGAAACAAAAGGCTTTGGGTTTAGCTTTGACTTTGTGTTATCCCGTTTCTAATATCTGTTCTTACTCCTCTGTTAAAATAGATGCTAGGACATTAATGATACTTTCATTTAAGACTCTTGATTTTCTGGGGGCGCCTGGGTGGCGCAGTCGGTTAAGCGTCCGACTTCAGCTCGGGTCACGATCTCGCGGTCCGTGGGTTCGAGCCCCGCGTCGGGCTCTGGGCTGGTGGCTCAGAGCCTGGAGCCTGCTTCCGATTCTGTGTCTCCCTCTCTCTCTGCCCCTCCCCCGTTCATGCTCTGTGTCTCTCTGTCCCAAAAATAAATAAAACGTTAAAAAAAATTAAAAAAAAAAGACTCTTGATTTTCTGTAGTTAATGTTTATTTCAACCGGCTCTGCAATATGGATTACAAACAGATTTATGCTATTAACTATTTATGCTATGAAGTTTTGAGGAACTCTCAAAAGCCTGCGTACAACTCATTATTATTGGCAAAGAAAAACCAAAGGTATGAACAAAGTTTTCTATGCACAATGAATAATGATTTCCTTACAGTTGCGGAAAGACTTCGTTCTATCATCGACAAAAGTAAATATGTTATGAAATAATGGCTAATGATGATTCTCTGTGTCACAGATGGTTTCTCCCTGCCACTTGAGCCTACATCAAGTCTGTCCCCCGTGGCAACAAGAAAAAAAAAAAGGAGGGGGGAGGGCACAGTGCAAGAATCCCGAGATTAATCATGGAAAACAAATGACTATCTCTGAACCAATAACGACGTGGCAGTATTGTTTCTTCATTTGGTGGACCGAAGGGGTGGGGGGAGAAACAGTAAAAATGTAGAAGTGAATTTCAAAGAAATTGAGGGATGTACAAGCAGAAATGCGAAAGAAGATAGAAAAGAGGAAGGAAGAAACGGCTTCCAAGGATCAGCATCTTCCTTCACCTCAAGAAACAGTCCTTCCGAAAGGTGAAGTCAATCTGCTTGTAAGAGCAGAAGACGACGACCAGCGTCAGAAATTTCAAACCAATAAAGGACAAAGGGCACAGGAGTTCACGGTTTCTGACTTCATGGCGGGGGTGGGGGTGGTTCTCAGCAATCCTTTTTCTTGGCCCCAGATCGGCGGTTTTCAACCCAGGCTACCCGCTAGCATCAGAAGGCGATTCTAATAGGTAGCTAAGTTGAGAACCGCCGTCTGAACTAGGCGTCAGCAAACTTTTTTCGGTAAAGGGTAAGACAGCAAATAACGGAGGCTTCGCGGGGCCCTGGGGGCTCCGTCGCAACTGTTCAACTCTGCGGGTTCTGCCACAAAAGCAGTCGCAGACAAGAAGTAAATGAATGGGGTGGGGCTGTGTTCCGATGAAACTTATTTGCCAAAACGGGTGATGGGCTAGATTTGGCCCTCGAGCTGTAATTTACCCGGCCCTGGTCGGCCGGCTAACCCTTTCCCAAACAGCTCTTTCAAATCTCCACGGACGCCACCCCAATGCCTCTGATTTTCAGCAGGGGACCTCTCGGCCTACTTCACGGGAAAAATACAGGTCTTTTGGCTGGAAATCGCTCAACTTTCTTGTCCGTCACCTGCAGACTTGGTATGCCTAGGTCTCCGTCTGTCCTCATCCCGGCCTCGTATCATAGAAGCAGCATCCCTCTTCTCAAGGTGAATCTCAACACTCCATTCCATCAGTCTCCTCAACTCCTGTCCTCAGCGCAAGTCCCCTCTTAGCTTTTGTAATACCACGATCATCTGCCACAATGAGTTCCTTCTCTGCTGCTGGCCACTTACGTGATGGTATGCCCTAATATTATTTGACAAACCCTCTTTTCTTCTTATGCTACACATTCTCTCAACTATTCTCGTGGCATCAACCACCACCTACGTGCGAGAACGCCCACGTTTTTATCTCTAGCTCACATCTTCTCAGACTCTACGTTCAGATTTTCAAGGATCTATAGCGATCTATACCCTGGTATCTTCCTCCCAGTTCTGCCTTTTCCTTTGGTCTCCATCTTGGTTAACAGCTTCACCATCAAACCAGTTGCCAAAGGTAGAATTCTCCCTTCCCCCCGGGGCCCCTGATAACCCACCATGGTGCAAGTTTTAAAAAGCATCTCTACCCGAAGCTACTTTACTTTTGACCATATGCGGTGGTCACGCTTTCCCTCCAAATCCCGAGGATTCTGCCTCTAAAACAGCTCATGAAGACTGCATGTCCTTTTAGCCAGTGCAGATGGCTTAAGGCAGACCCTTGTCATGCCTCACCAAGATTATTTTCGATAACATCCTAATAGATTAAAAAATAACTTTTTTGATGTCTATTTATTTTTGAGATGATGCGAGAGACAGAGTGCAAGCAGCGGAGGGGCAGACAGAGGGAGACACAGAATCCGAAGCGGGCTCCAGGCTCCCAGCTGTCAGCCCAGAGCCCGACGCGGGGCTCGAACTCACGAGCCGTGAGATCATGACCTGAGCGGAAGCAGGACGCTTAACCGACTGAGCCACCCAGGCGCCCTTGGGCACCATACTGTAAATGATGATGAAATGGAGCGCTGAGGATGTTAGTCAACGTGCTAAAGGGAGTCCACACCATAGTCCATGAGGAGCAATGAGAAGAACTGGGAAACTTATCGTGGAGAAGATTCAGATTCTTTCCTGGAGCAGATGAGTTAGATCTCTTTCCCTGTACGAACTCCAGGATTATCAATCGGACAGCTTTCCTCCTTGACGAAAGCATAGATTCTTTTCCTTAATAGGAAATGCTTAACTTAAGGTTGCTTTGCCTTCATGGGAAATCCATACAGAGTGTCTCACATTTTGCTCTCAGCTTGCCCATCATGGAAAGGAAGCCCATGGATCTACAAGGCTGATTCCTCCCAGGAAGTCTTCTTTAGAAAGGAGCTCAAGTTGGCATTTACCGATCTGCTAAAATAAGTCAATCTGAATGGTAGGCTATGCATTTTTGACCTCAGTTCCCTAAATGTAATACCGAATGCCCTGATTTTCTTGAGCAGGGGGACCTGACATATTACCTAACGTACGTGACTTTGTCTTTAACTTAAATGTTATTTCCAAAATTAAAAAAAAAAAAAAGCAATTAACTGCTGCAAGATTTTAAAAAAATTCACCCTTCTGGATTCTTGACCAGTCATTATTGCCTAATAATTATTTCCTACGCCATCTGGTATTTACCTTCTCAAAAGTATGCCTTGGATACATTCCATTTCATTCCCATGCCTGCACAGTAGTTTCAGAGAACAGTCATTTATTTTATTAACGACCTACCTTGGTATCTGGCCCTGTCGAGGTAGTCTGTGGATCTAAACGAGGTTAATTAAAATCCTTCTTTATTAAATTCTCTTACCTTAACGCACAAATCTGAAAAACAAATCCCCTTTCCTATCGTTTGCAGGAATAGCAGTGTATTAACTAGTGACACACGTCATGAATGGTACAATAAATCCGAGTTTATCATTTGTAAAAATAATAACACCCCTGCACTTATCAAACACGACAGCTGAAATGGCCTGACAGGAATGCTGAGAGCGACCAGGGTTGGAGGATTATTATGCCACAATAGAATAATATTCTGTTGTAATATGAAACAAACTACCCGGTTTGCCAAATGAACGGGTCCTTCGTGGTCTTACTCGTCTCTCACCTCTTTCCCATCTTGGCCTCTGAAAACACAGGGTTATGACACGGTCTCCACCACGTCTCCCAACAGCCTTATTACACGCCTGGCTTTGCAATAAATCCAGGGAATGGCCGAGAGCAAAAAAGTACCGCTTTGGTGCTTAGAGGAATACATTTCTCTAATCGTGGGGACAGCCTCCTTCGAGGCTATCTAGTGGGAGGTTGGGCAAGCAATTTTCTCCATTTTCAACATCCTAGCCTTTTCTTAAAACACAGGAAATTCAAAACGAAGACTACAGAGAATTCACGTATTAAGTGGTCTCCTACGACCTGTAACTCGACCTACCGATAAGACGGAAATCCTAACCCTGGTAACTGCACCACCTCTGCCTATATCTACACGTTAAACATTTTTAAAAAGCTTAATTCGGCCTCATATTCCTAAGCTGAAGTCTTGTCTACGTTATTTACACATTTCTTGGGAACAGCAGGTATTTGTACACACAGAGAGGCCGAAACGTGCTTGATGGAAAAACAGACAACAAATGTGCCCCCAACTGAACTTCAGATAAGAGAGCAACTTCCAGAACTGTCCTGTATGTCCTAGAGTTAACTGGGGGAAAAGCTCGCCTTGAGTTCTTTAGGGTAAAGCTGGATCAATAGATGTTGAACTGACTTACAGAAATGGCTTTGCTCCCCGCAGGTGCAACGCCAAGACAGCCAGCCAGAGCGTTCTATTATACACCACATAAAATAATAACTCAGGCGTCATCATGTGCGAAAACGTTTCGTGGATCTCTGATGTTAACCCAACATTGTTAGCTGCAAATAGTTAACTAGCAATAGACAGAATTTTCGCAGGAAGTTCATCTGTCCTTTCAAAGGAGACATTTCCATCAAGAACATTCTTCCTCATAGCCCAGAAATCTGCAACGGTTACACCCATGTAGCATATTTTAGTTCACATCAGATGAAAACCAGAATAGTCCAAACACGAACACAGTGAAAGTCCTACCGAGGTGTACAGGTATCCCTCGCTGTTCATTGCCAAATACAGCTTAGTTTGAACTCCTTGAATAGCCACCACTCGAAGACCCACAGGGATGAGGTTAAACAGAGCTGAAATAAACAAAGAATGTGAAAACAAAGTCATCATTCGGAATTCCATAGCTTTTCAAGGTTTCCAGCAGGTCTGGCCCTCTAACAGTAACGGGTGCTTGGTAAAAATAGACAGACATATACATTTAGCCACAGATAGGGCCTTTAGTATTCTACCCTTGATTTCTGGTGGCAGTCACACAACTGGGACCATAGCTACATATTCTCAAACACCCTGGGGAAACTGGAAGACAATTCTAGGGTTTGTATAGTGTTGGAAGTAGGGAATCCTGATGCTTTTGAAGCGATACGCTTCCAGGAATCGGTCTATACACTAAAGAGCTCTATCCTCAACGAACTATTTTAAACCGCTCCCCTAGACGACTGCTGAAATTCACAGACATGGTTATGATCTACCAGTTGGGGAGAGATTCCTAGAATCTTAGAAAAGATACCAGTGCAACTCCCTCATCTAAATTATCTGTATTATTTCCAATGGAACAACCCCAAAATGAATCCAGGCCTTGGAAGAAAAAAAAAAAAAAGGCATTTTGTAGTCTTAGGTTCCCAGAGTAGTATTTCTTAAAGAACCAACGTGTTCCAAGACAGGGTTGAAGAGGGTGGTGGGTATGCCCAGCTTTTCGTCTCTAGGAGCAAAGGTGAAAGGAATACAAACAATGAAGTCGAGAGGTTTGTTTGTTTATTTAGCAAAATAGTTGTAAGGCGGCAGCCCGCTGGTACCAAAGAGGTCTCCGTTTCTCCATTTGAAGGTTTGAGTGCGTGAAACTTACACCCATGCTCTCCCCACAATTACACACCACTCACTGGAGAAAACCGGTGGGCGTCCTCCCCCTACCAGCTGTCTACTCCCTCCTACGCCGTGAATAAAAATAAAACAGTACATTTTTAAAACGTAGTGCCTGCCACACACATCTTTTGAAGCCAGCCTGTGCACCTTTCTCTCAAGAGTCCTAGACCAACGTTGATGATTTTTGCCTTGGTGTGTAAGTTCATGGAGGATGATGGATCAGTCTGCTATCATCTCTCTGAACAAGAGTGGAAAAGAGTCCCCACATGAGTAAGAGCGGACTTTCTGAGACCTCTTACCTTGATGTATGTAAGTGTGTGTGTGTGTGTGTGTGTGTGTGTGTGTGTGTGTGAGTGAATAACATATATATGTGTTATATATGTTATATATATGTCTATAGGTGGGGTAATATAGATGAGAAACATTAATGAAGAACTAAATATTCCTTGGGGAGCCTACAATGTATATTTCCCTGAAAATCAGGGTGTTAGCAAAGAGGAGCAGGACATCGTACGGTTCAAAATCCAAGTGCTCCTACCACATGCTACCGATGGCATCCCATTCAATGCTCATCATATTAAAAGCTGTGCCCTTCTGTTATGTGAGGTGAAGGAAAGTAATTGCACAGATTGCAAGCCAGGATCTCAAGCTATCTTTGACAGTGCAATGCATAGGAAAGAAGTCTGATACCTTTGAGTATGTCACGTATATATCTCTTTCTGTTGATGATGCCTCGCTCACAGCAGGTGCTCAACACACATTTGTGGACTGACAGCAATGTGTATGGTGAAAACGTGACAACGCTGTATTTTTGGAATGTGAGAGATCATCACATTCCCATTTTGTGGAAGTTCATAGTTGAAAGATTCTGAGTTCTAAAAAACCAAACACAAACTTCCATATGGGTTTGGTATAAAAGCCATACCACTACGTACTATCAGACAAATGGAATACCGGCCTGGGTCTGAATCGTAGCTTAGTCGTGCTAATAGGGGACAGGGAATGACAGATGAAATCCAGGATTCTTTCTGGAACTTCGTTGTTTACAATATTTGGAACCTCTTTAGTTCTCTTAATGCAGCTTATAACAAGCAAAAAAAAAAAAAAAAGCGAAAACGATTTGCTTTTCACCATGTGCCTCAACTACTCGCTGGTGTGGGTTTTAATGAGCAAGAAAATGCTTAAGTTCCAAACATCAGAGAGCAGTAAGTGGAAGAGTAGCAAAGACCATCAGCAATCCACGCCCAGGATTATCTATTCTTGAATAATGGTATTAACAATATAGTAGAACATGAATTTTTCACTATGTACCATAAATTTCTATGAAACCCGATTCAAAATAAAAACTCAGCACCCTAAAACACAAATATTGAAGAAAGCAGCAGCGGACAGCGGCTCATCTAACTAGTCCAGTCTTTTCTTTAGACATTCATGATAGATAACAAACTGGGTTGGCTGAAAGTCTAAAGGGTTGTCAGCCTTTCCAAATAAAAATGCAAAGAGGGGCGCCTGGGTGGCTCAGTCAGTCGAGCGTCCGACTTTGACGCAGGTCATGATCTCACGGTTCACGGGTTCAAGCCCCGCCTCGGGCTCTGTGCTGACAGCTCAGAGCTTAGCCTGCTTCCGATTCTGTGTCTCCCTCTCTCTCTTCTCCTCCCCCCCTTGCTCTCTCTCTCTCTCTCTCTCTCAAAAATAAACATTAAAATTTTTTTTTTTAATGCAAAGAAATTATAGCAAGGGTAAGCTTGGGCAGAATCACTATTTTCCTATGTGCCTATGTTTCTCTAAATCTGGAATACTTTCTCATGGACAGAAGAGATTACTTCAATTAGGATGAAAATATTCTAAATAGAAGAAGAAAACGACTGATTTCATTTGTGTATCTAAAACACATTCATTAAGTACCTAAAATCTCATCTGCCATTTCCATCAAAGTTTTGAATAAGCTTTTTTTTTCTTTTAAAGTTTATTTACTTTGAGAGAGAGGAAGAGAGAGTGCTTTCAGGGGAGGGGCAGAGACAGAGGGGGAGAGAGAGAATCCCAAGCAGGTTCCTTGCTGTCAGCACAGAGCTGGACGTGGGGCTCCATCCCATGAACCCGCAAGATCATGACCTGAGCTGAAATCAAGAGTCGGATGCTTAACTGACCAGGCCACCCAGGCGCCCTTGAATAAACTTTTAACAAATAATGAGGCTTTTGTTTCTTGTTTGTTCTCTGCTGTGTCTACATAAAAACAAACTCTTTCTACCTTGAAGGGACCATTTTCTCAGAGATGTGCACAAGTTGGCACTTAATGTTTACTGAATAGGACACTGAGGTCATCCTTCTTCATTAGTTGGGCTAAGGTCAACTTCTCAAAGGGAGCAATTAATCAAAGTACATCTTAATGTAGATTGGGAAGACCCGACACCTTGAACTGCGAACACTCCCGGACGTTTAAAGGGAAAGTTGCCTATTCTTTTAAAATAGCCCTCACTTGCACCCAAGGCAGATGATAAAACTCCTGCCATGAAATGTCTATCATCTTTTCCTTTTCAGGGGGAAATACATAATTTACAATGGCTGATATGCTCATGATGAGATTTTATTGAACTGACATTTACCACTGCAATAAATCTAAGGTCAGCTTAAATGTATTATACCAAACACATGTTTTTAGGCATCGATATATCTGGGTAAATGTGAACTAATTCGTTTTATCATGCTTTTGTTTACCACATCAGGATTAAAAGGTCGTAAAATCGATTTGAACTAAATGTGAAAAAATGATGAGAGGTGCTAAAAAATAAGAAAAATACAAACACAATTCCAGGAATACACATTAAGGAAATACTATATAAACAAAGGAGTTACAGGTGAATAAGAAACCAACTGTAGTCTTGTTCTACTCACTTAAAATAACTAATGAATGCCAAGAAAACTGCTTGGCTTTAGGGGAAAAAAAAGAACAAATGTATATGGCTGGACTTGCACTCTAACGATGATCATTTTAATAATCATTTCAATCACGAAACATTCCTGTTTCATGATGACTTGTGCCCTCCAATATCCTCAATTGGGAAGATGACCTAGTCCCCCCGGCTTCTGGTCACACTTGGCATCCGGGGTAGGGTCAAGCCCCACAGACTTGGAATCTCTTCTGAGATGCTTTCCACTTATAGGCTTCATGTTGTGGTAATACTTACCACTACCGTTTGACTTACCTCTCATTACTACATTCTGCCTAAACACAGATTCTGGTTATCAGGCCACACTCTTTCAAGGTCTTACAATATCATTAGCACACAGAAATGCCATTCGTATCAGAGGCATATGACAACCGAAGGCAGGGGCTGTGAACACGTAGGAATTGACAAGTAAAACCTACTCCATGATTTAAAGCCTGTGTGCAGTTAGATAATGTATGTGTACGAAGGTATATGAATATACGTGTGTATGTATATGTGTCTATACGTTTCTTAAAATGGCCACATACCGTATGATCTTGACACGTTTGACATACTGCTGTTTACAAAACACAACAAACGAACGAATTTTTCCTTTTCAAGCGACACTTGTGAACACTAGCTCCCAAATCACTTTTTCTCCGATTGTAACCTGGAGAAAAGGTCAGAAGTAGAAGGAGGAAAACTTGACGGGGTGGGGCTCATTAGCAGCTAATCATAACTTCCTTTCGATAACGCCCAAAGGATCTATTCTGCCGAGGCGCTTTGAAAACCAGACCAATGCACACCCTCCCAATTCCTTCCCTAAGAGCTGATTCTACATAAAACTTACGGGAATGTTTTACTACTGATCCCTGCGTACGAACGTCTGTATTCTGTATATGATTACGGTAAAACCTTCTAGTTACCCTTGACTCATTTTTTTCAAGCGGAAGAGTAGGCACAAAAGATCGTCTAGGATACTCACTGTAGAACTTTAGTATCACAGCGGTAACACAGCATTTTGCAAGAACAGTGAGAACCATTTAGTGTGGATGTTTTTCATCCTAGGTATCACCAGGGCTTTCTTCAAGGGTAATTAAAGGTGACTTCCTCTTGAGGTCAGAGCTTGGCCATCAGCCCGGGGAGCATTCTTAAAAGGTGAGAAACTGTCTTGACACTTTACATGGGGACCCCTGTCTATGGCCTTGCTGTCTACGGCCAAACATCTCTAAAAATGCCGCTGAGGACTTGTTACCACTCTGATCGGCTTTCCTTGGCTGCTTTCTGAGCCGACGATGGGGATGTTTCTGGGAAGTTACCAAAGCCTGAGGGAAATGCAACAGAAATGAGGGAAAACAAGAGAACGAATTGTGAGAAGTAGGTGTTTCAGCCTCACGGAATATTTCATTGGGTCTGCAAAAGTCTGCAGCATGCAAGTGAAGTGAAGAGAGGGCTTCGCTATTTGTGAGTCTGTTTCTCTTATTTCAAATAAATAAAGCACACGTCATCAAAAGGTTATGTCACGGCTTAGACTCACCTTACTTCAATCATCAGAAATAACAAAACTGACTTTAGTTTCGACGTGCTCCCTTTTGGTTAAGGTTCGCCATTATGGTCCCAGCGTGGCCTTCAGAGCACGGTAAAAAAAATAAATAAATAAAACTCTACAAGAAATCCCTCTCCCCACCTGTGGAGGTATCTCAACTGTTAAAATCCCAATTAGACACGAAACCACTCCTCTCTCTTGGGATGAGACCGGTTCTTAAGAGTAGAGATAACGTGCTATTTCGGGATCGGGTGTGTGGGTGAGTAAATTTTCTGTGGGGGAAAAAAGTAATAAAAATCCAAAGGCCAGCCATAAATCTATCCAGATTACCATGGAGATGACATTTGGATTGTTCTCCAGACGGTGTCCACATCATTTGCTGCAGTTCGCTACTTTAGACAGTTTTCACGTTCAACTGGCTTCAGGTTGACCCGCATAAACACGAGTTCGGGGCTGGCGGCCTTTCTGCCCTCGGGTCGGAATTTAGCAAGGGTCCTTCGTTAACAAATAAATAAATGAAAGAAACGCGCCATGTCAGCAACGGGCTGGGGATCTACTATTTATTTCGCAGTCACTTACTGTAAGTGCTGTCCTCGTCTTTCGTGCCGTCGATGGTTCCATCTGCCTGCAGCTGCAAGTGGTAACCTTGTCGGCTGTAGAGTTTGGTGACTATACCCTTAAGCTGAGGCTCTGCAAAGAGAATGGGAATTTGCATCAATCGCTAAGTCGTGCACAGGCGGCGGGAGAGACTCGGATCCGAGATTCTGATTTCATTCGCCGACGTTGCTGTCAAGGGTCACGCTACAACTTTAAAGAGTCCTCGGAAAGAAAACGCGCAAAGCAAACCCCCAAGTTTCCGAGGAAATGTCCAAACCGGAGAAACGACTGCTTTCTACCTCGTGACTCGGCCAAGCCCTAAAGCTTCTGACAGCGGCTGGTTTCTGACAGCGTGTGCCCCAGCTTCCAGAGCGGTACTCTAGCTCATGGAGCTTTCGGGATGGGTTGGCAAACGGCAGGCTCTGCCTTTTCACAACGTGCCCCTTTTCACGTGGAAGGAAAAGGAGAAATACGAAGGTAAGTTAGAGTGGTTTGCCCACCAGGGACCAGGAACCACGCTAACAAAAAGACTTCCCTCAGAATCACCGCTATTCGAAGACGGAGGGAATGGAGTCCCCTCCGTTCTGAGAATGTTGAAAAGGCACAAATAATCTGGAAAACCCAGCTGTGATACAAGAAAAGGTGCGGGGGGGGGGGGGGAGAAAAAAAAACCAACCGTTATTACCATACCCTATCGTGTTAGTTATGCTTAGGGAAAGTGGATGCAAAAAGGGCAGGGTTTTTGTTGGTGGGGAGGAAAGAAAATGAGTTTATACTTATCTTCACATTTAATACCAGAAATATGATCATCTAACCACACGGGTTTCTCAATGGAACTGATTTTCAGTTACGAATCACCGCAGATTAAGGAAGCACCTAATTCACCAAGAACAACCCTGCTATCCCAAATTTGCTTTGACTGAACACAGTCCCCTGCACTGAAACATTGTGTGTGTGATGATTCAGGCCACATAATCATGCTCTGCAACCGCTTCCGCCTTTCGAAAACAAGCCCAATGCACAGCCAATGCCTTAAAAACTTCGAGCAAACAGAAAATGGATGTCTGCGTTTCCATCCCATAGCGTGCGGAACACATAAACAGAGAAAGAACAAACTGATGACTGAGTCTGAAATTCTGTATTATTTGTCTCGTTAAAAGTAAGAAAAGAGCGTAAAGGATTCATTTGGTGAAGATCGGCCAAATACGCTGCATGCTCGCCTGAAGGGCTACCTTGACGCAACCTGACACTTAGAGCTGTGTGAATTCCCCCCCCCCCCTCCGCCCCGGGCACCGGAATATCGCGCTCCTCTTCTCACGGAATAGGTTCCAAAGGACCTACGATCTGGCTAGGAGTTTAAATGCGCTCGTCAACCCTGCATTTTGGTCGCGAGTAACCGGTCTCACTAGTCTAGCCAGATCACCAAGCTCTCTGCCACAAGGTTCTAGGAATCCACTCCCCCCTTCCCCAGCAAATATTTCAAAGGTGCACCACAAGTCAAGTCTGGGCCGAGGAGCTCGAAAGCGAGCAAAGAAACGGAACGCCTGGATCGCTCGCCTAAGCCCACGGTCCTCGGGGGGGGGGGGGAAGCTCGGAGGGGAAGGGTCAGAGTTGCAGGGGTAAAGGCAAAGGAGGGTTTCCCCGGGCTCACTAGGGCGGGCATCGGTGTCCGCCCGGCTCGGCGCCCGCAATTTCCACGCCACACACACGGCAGCCACGTCTGGGTGACGCCCGCAGAGCCCCCGGGGCATGCACCCATGTGGCACGTCTGAAGCCGCGGGCGCCCCCCCCCCCCCCCGGGGCCGGCGACGGCCCCGGGCTCTGCGCCTGTCCCACGGCAGTTGCAATGCAGCAAGCCAGTTACCGCTACGAAGGCGGCGAGAAAGCAATCGCTTCCCACGCACGCACACCGGCTAGGTGGCCACATCCGCACCAGATGGGCCCCCGACAAACTCACCTACGCTTCCACACACGCCCTCCAGCCCCCTCCACGCTCGTTCAGTATGGGGGTGGGGGAGAAAAAAAAAAAACAAAACCCACAGCCGGCCAAGCGCCCCTTCCAACCTGGTCTCCTTCTGCGCCTCTTCTTGGAGCCGAAGAGTTTGACCCGGGAAAAGACGTTTAACTTGTTTTTGTCGCAGCTGGTCTTGCCTTTGCTGGGGCTGCTGACACACTTGCAGGCGTTGGATTTCTCGCGCTCGCGGGCTTGTCTCTTCTGACGGATCAGCGAGCTGGCGATAGCCGCCGCCATGGCCACGACGCCCACCACCACCACTTCTTTGGCGGCCCCTCTCCGGCTTCGCCTGCGCCTCCGCCTCCCGCTCCTCCGCGGCGCGCCCCGCTCGGTCTGGCGCCGCGGCCGCCCTCGTCTCCCCGGCCGGCGCTCGCCCGGGCTTCTCCGCGCTCGGCCGTCAGCCGAGGAGGGGGCTCAGCATGCCGTCCGGGCTCCTCGGGCGGTGAGCCGGCTCCCGCGCGGGCTGCGGGCTGCCTGGGTCCGAGCCGACGCCACGGCCCCGGGCCGGGATCGCGGCGAGAGACTGGCGGCGGAGGCGGCGCGGCGCGGCTGCGTGCGCTCGGCCCCTGCGCCCCGAGGACACTGTGCGAGTCCAAGCGGCTCGGGTCGGAGTTTCGCGGCACCCCCCGCCCTGTGCCGCGCGGAGGGGGCCGGAGCGGGGAGGCGGGCGGAGGGAGCGGCGCGGGCGGGAGAGAGGCCGCGAGCGCGGGCGGCGGGAGGGGGGGGGGAAGGAGGAAGCGCGCGGGGGGAGCGCGCCCTCGCCCTGGCCCCTCCGAGCCTCCGACTAGTCCTTGCAACTTCGGGGCCTGGCCACCGGGAAAAGTTGGCCCGTGCCAGCTGGCCGACGGGGATCAAACAGGTAACGGCCTCGCATCTCGGCGGCGGCGTTGGCGGCGGCGGCGGCGGCTGCTGCTGCTCTGGGCGCGGCACAGTCTCTGCATAGGATTCCGGTCGCCGCCGGCACCCTCCGGAAGAGCGCCGCGGCCTCCCCGAGGCCCCCTCCTCCGGCGGCCCCTCCCTCCCGGAGCCCAGCCCGCCGGCGCCCGGCCGCCCCGCCCCCCGAGGCCCCGGCGGGCCGCGCGCTAACACCTGTAGGGGCTCTGGCGCCGCCCCACCGCCCGGAGCCTCCTGCCCTCCTCTTCCCGAGCCGAGCCTCGGGAGGAGGCGGTGGCGGAGGGGGCGCCGGGAGGAGGCGGTGGGGCTGGAAGAGCGGGGGCGGGGGGGGGGGAGGGAGAGCGGGGAGGGGGGTCTGGCCTGGAGACGCGGGGGGCCGGGCGGGGGAGGGACCGTTGCCTTAGTGCCGGACTCTGAGCCGGCCACGCTGCCCCGGGCTGGAGCCCCTGGGAAGTTCACCGCCCCCCGCCCCCCCGCCCGGGTCTGCGACTGCCAGCAGCCCCCTCCCCCAAACACACTCCCCCGCCGAGGCGTTTCGCCTGGCGACACTTGTAGCCCTTCGGGAGCGAGGCCAGGGCTCGCAGACGGGTTCAGCCCTCGCGGCGGCGGCCGCGGCAGCACCGGCAGCAGCGGGCACTGCAGAGCTGCGCCCGCACGCCACGCTGCCACCCAGTGGTTTTTGCTGACTTTTCAATTTCAGGCCAATTTGTGCGGTCCGAGCCCCGCTTTTCCTCCGCCCCTAAATCGTTCCTTTGGGTTCGGGATCCCAGCGGAGAGCTTGGGTCGGGTACAGTGAGCGGTATTGGGGAACGCTGCCGCTACATTCTTGGCTGGACCTCTCTTCCTCCCTGCTTTCCAGATCTTTTCGGGATATGATGCAAAACCAAATGCCCAGATCCCGGTCCTTCTTTCTTGCCTGAGATCCCAGCCAGGAGACTCTGTCGGGCTTGTTAGCCCATCAGAGCTGGATCACCTGAGCCTTTGGCAGATTTCACTTCCCCCCCCCCCCCCCCCCCGCCACCCCGCCAGGGGCTTCCGCTCCTCCCCCGTCTTGAAGTGTCTGTTGCCCTGTGAGAAGCGCAGTTCTGTGTCTACACAGGCAGGCTGGGGTGAAGGCTGCAGGCACTGAGGTGGAGGGTCCCAGGATCGTCCTGCCAAATGGGCTGAAATTCCCTGCAGGGTAATCGACACACAGACATTAATGCTTGTCAGGGTGGGGGGACCCTGCTCGCTCCCATTGGACTTGGAACGCCTCGAAAATCGGGACTGGGTCTTGGCTATCAGTATATTCCCATCTCCTGGCACGGTGCCTGTCACATAGTTGGTGCTCAATAAACCGTTTGTTGAAAATAATTGATGAGTGACTGATTTACATTGATTCTTAAGGGTAGGAAGAGGGTTCCTAGCCCAGAATATATGGGATTCGAATTCTAGCTACCCCAAAGGGAAATAACCTCACCAAAAGAGGCCTCAGAAGAAGATCTGGCCAGGGCCAAATATGTGGGGTGTGGAATGGGACTGGTAAGGGGTTCCTACTCCCTCTCGGCCTGCTTTTACCTTCCACTGAGCACCTGGGCCTCTCTCTGTGATCTGACTGCCTATAGATCATAAGAAGTCTCCTGTCCCTTCCCTTAACTCACAGAGGCCCCGGACCGGGTGGGGGGGAAATCATCCAGGGGAAAAGTGAAGGAAAGCCATTTTGACTTTGGATCCAAATCACTATGCAATCAGCTTAGCCATTAATCAAGCAGATATTTTCACCCTTTCCTAGCTCTTGTGTATTTCTCAGATGCTTCTGAACTCCAAGACGAGTGTGAGTAGAAGCCTCAACTTCTCCAAGGAGAACCGTGCCAAGACCCCGTTCATTTTAGGAAGGCATGATGAAAGAAAGAACTGCAGCTCCCCACCCCCACCCCCACCCCCAAGGCCGGGAGAAGCTATTTTGCCTTTCCTTTCAGTCTTACTGCCACCCCACCAGCAGGATGGCATCTGAGTGGAAGAATGAAGGGCTTTCCTTTGACGCCTATTTCCACAGTGCCTTTTTCTCCTGTCTTCCTTTGTTCCTACCCGTTCACGCTGTCCCCGGCTTAACCCCAGGGCTCCCAATTTCCCAATATCGCTCGCCTTTGCTCCTCCCAGACCTCCTCTTCCCATTGTGCTGTCCACCCAGCTCGCTCCTTGATCATGTTCGAGGAAGAAAAAGCATCCTTCGCCCCTTTCTCGAGCTCAACTCACAAAAAGTTCTAGCCTGGATGACAGGAGGCCTGAGTTTGAATCCTGCCTCCGGCACGAATGGGCTGTGTGACTCTGGATGTGTCATTTGTCCTGTTGAGGCTACAGTTTGCCCATCCTTAAAGTCATCCTTTAGACAATATTAAAGGGAGCCGGTTTTAGCGTTCCTCTCAGGGAGAGTCATGCGAGTTATCAGAGCATAGGATGCTGATCGTTCTCTGCCAATCTCTTTTGGCAGGCCTCAGATGAGCTGTAAAGCAGCTGAGGGCATCTGCTCTCAAGAGGCATCTCCAGGAGAGACACAGAAACCCAAACAGATGTGACTGTGATGAGTAAAAATGAGAGAATTCAGACAGCCTATATCAGGAGCAGCCTCAGTACCTTCTGCGCAGGAAGGAATTGGCCGTCTTTCTGAAACTCCGAAAATGAGAGATTTCAAACACCCGTCCTTCGTGAAGGTAAACATCATGGGAGCCACTTGCCAGTTGGCTCTGCGTCGTCACTAACAGTCCCTCAAAACCTCTCCGTGACCCGTTCCCAGGTGAAAGACTGACGATGAGCGCAAAGGGAGAAAAAGAGGACGAGCAATACCGGCATCTCACCGTTAACGGAGTAGGACAGCAGAGGGGGTGTTGTAGAGACTGGGCAGCCAGTACCACCGTTTGTGGCCATCTAATTAGTCCCAAAGCCCAGAGAAACGACTGGCTAGAAATACAAATGAGGAGATTAGAGAAAAGCCATTAGCAAATGCTCTTGCCGCTTAACTCCAAGCAGGAAGAAAAATGCAACTTAGAGAAATCTTGTCTATGTCCCACTGGAATACCAGGGACAGAAAGAGTGACTACCGTATTCTGTAACATAACCTGACACATTTATTAGCTGGCAAAGAGTCTCTCCTAGTCAGATCATTTGGCGGAATTATGCTTCAGAAACAAAGGTCTCCAGAACCAATTTTTTGAAGAAATGGATTGGCTCTTCTGATTTGCATTCAGAAGGAAAAGTCAGGGAAAAAATCCTATAACCCATATAAAAATTTTATTGTTCAGTCATAATTTATGAACATCAAAAACCATAGAGCACCCTGATGGTATTAATCATATCTACGAATTCAGCTCTTTGCCATTTAATTAGCCATAGCAGCTGCAACATCGAGTTCAAGGCCTCTGATTACCTGCTTGGCCATTTAATCAAGAAAACCTGGGGAGGAATATGGGCTTCCGGGGTGGAGGGTTCGCCCTTGATCATAAAAAGAGAACACGGGGAAATGAACTTCAGCTTCCGTAGGTGGGGATTTAAGTTTCGTACAAGGAGAAAACATTTTTTTTCCGTAAGGGCTGTTCAAAACCATAACGGCGTGCCGGTTCTTCTATGGAAGCTTTATGAATACAACAGAAACCTCATCTACCTCACTGGGTCTGTGGGTTGGTTCCCCTCGAGGCTCTCATTCGGTCCTTAAGACTACTAGGATTAGTAAACACGCCCGTGACCTGCAACCTAGAAGCGCTCACTTGGAAAGGGGGCGGCGATAGCGGTGTTGAGAAAGTTCGAGGTCCTGTCTGATGGGGCACGGGAGCTAGCGCGCGCCTTTGCCTTTGGAAGATCCTACTGGGTGAACTCGGATCCTGTGGGTCAAGGCAGTCACAATCATTTCGTGAAGTTTCTCTGGCCCAAGGCGGGGGAAATACTTTGCAGATGACAGTAAATGTCTTCTTAACCAAATGAGTTGCCTCAGTGGTGAGGGAACATCTAGAGCTAACACAAGCACCGGCTTCTCGGAGTTCTATTCAGTTTTCTTTGATGACATTCAAAGATTCTGAAGGAACGCTTGCTATTGTATGAGCTGACTGGTGGCTAACAAACGTACACAAAGTGTGTCGACGATGAAACATTTACGGCCGACTAAAAAAACGTGTCCGACTCAGAGGCAAAATACCTGTAACACTGGGTTCATTTCTTGCCCGGTGAACGAAATAAGCTCAACGCAAAGCTAAGGGGAAAAAACGATGCGAGGATTTGAGGCCAAAGCAGGCAATCAGTAATTTTTCTGGATCTAAGCTGTTTCAGGAAGTAGGATTTGTGGGGGAAGGTGACCTAAACCCAAGATTTGAAGAAGGGAATGCAGTGTTTGCAAATGATCTAACGTTCACTATTGCTTAGCATACGGGGCGGGATTCGCAATCAGCCATAAGGAACTCTGGATCCATTTCCTATTTGCCAGTGGAGCTGTTTCCACCAATTTCCTATCAAGGTTTGCCCTGTTTTAAAGGAGCAGAGAGGTCTCGGAAACTACTTCATGGCTCTCTCAGGATTAAGAATCCTAACACATTCCTTTTCAGACACCTCACAGGATCGGGGCAGGAGAACCTGCTGAATTCAGAAGAAATGGTATCCTCTAGATTCCAAGGAGGGGATGAAGGACAGGTTCATCGGAGAACCCTGCAGATATCCTGGGTGGTTTTCAAGACTCTGCACTCTGCTTTCATATATATATATATATATATATATATATATACACATATATACATTTTTTTTTCTGCCAAAACCGGGGTTTCAAATGGAGACAACAGTCAATACATACTGTGGTTATAATTGGGCAAGCGACTTAAGTGCCATAACACGATTTTCTATAATCCTAGTAACAACCTATAAGGTAGGTGTTATCACTATTGCCCTTTCACAGATGAGGGAGGTGAAGTCTCGTGAGACTACGTGATTTCTCATGAGCTGTATGATTTCCTGGCGTGTCCACAGGTGGCCAGTATTTAAACTCAAGATCCTCGGCCAATAGAATTGACGGGTACAAGTCCAGCCCTTTAAATACGACATTTTCCTCCTTGGCACTGGGTCTGGAATTTGAGTTTCTGGACAGTGGTGCCTGGCTATGCCTATCTCTTGGCTTGGGTAACAGAAAAAGAGGGACTATGGCATGAGTTTTCAACTCAGGGATTTTTTTTTCCTTTTTCTAGAACAAAGGAATCGTAAAACAAACGATATCTCTACACAGCCATTTGCATACTTCCTCCATGTTGAACAATAACTTCTTAGAGTGACATTTTAAGAAGACATCACCACCTTTCTCACTAAATGAAACGATTCTCAATCACTGCTCAAAACCATTCTGGGTTTCTCAGCCCCAGGGGTACGTTAACACCAGGACCTGGTCTGAGTCGGGTCATCTGGGGTTTGGGGGTGCTCGGAGGCCCACAGGATGCTTCGTGGACTCTATCTTCACCACTACTCAGCAGAGGCAGGGAGGTAAAGCATTCCAGTTCTCCCAGTTCTTTTCATACTGGGAACACTGGCTGTCCACAGCGTAAGCTTTTTCGTGCCACCTGCTTTCGGCTACGGGAAGCCCGAGTTCAGCCAAAAGAGAGAAAAATATTGCACACAGTGTATTCGGGTCCATGGTCTGAGGCCCAGGACTAGCCTTCTGAGATCCAGGGTTTCTCCAGGATCCATTCTAACTAATTTGCTCCAAGCTTTTCCCTTCCGACAAATAGCTAGGAGTAGTATCAACAGATGGAAATTGTTTAATAGCTTCTCCTGCAACCACTGAAGACCTGTGGCAATTTTAGAACCTGATTCCTAACAGCGACCTTGATGCTCAGTTAAGAATCTCATTTTAGAGAAGAGATGTGAGGGGGCGCCCAGGTGGCTCAGTCAGTTTAGCACCGGACTCGGGGTTTTGGCTCAGGTCATGAGCTCACGGGAACTCGGGCGTCAGGATTCTCTCTCTCCCTGTCTCACTGCCCCTCCCCTGCTGTCTCTCTCTCCCTCTCTCTCTCAAAATAAATAAACATTAAAAAAAAGAAAAAGAGATGTGAGGCAGGAGAAGCTAAGTGAATTTGTCCTAGGCAAAACTGTTCATTCACTTAGTCACAACTTACTGAGAATTATTTGCCATGTACCAAGCTATACCCTAAAGGATGCAAAGCTTGAATTTACGCATTGGGCACTAACTATATCCCAGGCCCTAAGCACTTTATCCTGGTTTGCTCATTTAATGCTTACAACAGCCTTCTGAGCTCATCCCCATTCTGCAGATGAAGACGCTGAGGCAAAGAGAGGTTAATGAATGAGTTCGTTCAGGTGGGAAGTGATAGAACTAAGTCGACCCGAGCCCGTGCATTCTGACTTCATAAAGCTACTCTACTGCCCCTGGCTCCAAGAGGAGGAGAAAAGAGAAGCAAATAAAATAACTAAAATACAAGTGCGATCTTGTGGGGCACTTAAAAAAAATAAGGCACAGCTAACTCTGTGGGTTTGGAGGGTGAGGAAGAGCGAGGAAGTTGGGGAACGAACTCAGGCAAAGCCAGACTTCAGGTTAAACGGACGTTCAGTGCCGACTTCTTAGCAGGGCAGATGACTTCCCCGCAGCCGAGAGAACTTACAAAGAAACCTTGGATTTTTATGCCCCTACACTTTAAATCACTTGGCAACAAGTTGATCTCCTATTGCAACCGGTCCCCAGGAACGTACTTTTCCATGAAATACTGATGACTGGTATGGTCATGACGCCTTCTGTGGGTTGGGAGAAATAAAACGTGCTACGCAGATATTCTGATGGGCATGAACGAGTTTTCATTTCATGCCTGTAAACCAGTTGTCTTCCCTTTCCCACTGATTGTGTTCAGCACGTATGGTCACCGGCGATGTTCAAGTGTACGGGAGTTGATCGATTTCCAACTGCGGTCAGCACAGGGTCTAGTGGGAGTAATCCCTTTGGAAAGACACCAATCAAAATGAAGATTCGACTGGCACGTATGCCATAGTGAGCTTGGAGGGGGGAGCTTGGAGAGCAGAGATTTGCCTATGGGCAGTTATTAAATAAGTTTATGATGATGATGACAAACCTTTAAGCTAACAAATGAGACGACTAGGATTCGGTTGCTATTTGAATATATTGAAAGCATATTTGAAAAACCTCCCTACTCACTGCATTCCTGCCACTAAAATGCCCACGCCTATTGTCTCTGTCCGAATCTTAGTATCCTTTGGTCTGGAAAAAAATATATACTTAACGGAATCACTGAGGGAGGCAACAGTGCCCCTCTTCACTGTCAGAAGAACCAAAACCAAAGCAAATAATCCAATTAAAAGATGGGCAGAGGACCTGAATAGACATTTTTCCAAAGAAGACATACAGATGGCAAACACGCACGGATGGAAAAGACGCTCAAGATCGCTCATCATCTGGGAAATGCAAATCAAAACCATGATGCGGTATCACCTCATGCCTGTCAGAATGGCTGAAATCAGTAACACAAGAAACAACAAGTGTTGGCCCAAGGATATGGCGAAAAGGGACCCTTGTGCGCTGTTGGTGGGAATGCGAATTGGGGCAGCCGGTGTGGAAAAGAGTATGGAGGTTCCTCAAAAAATGAAAAAATAGATGCACCACTATGTTCACTGCAGCATCACATACAATAGCCAAGACGTGGAAGCCGCCCAGCGTCCACCAATAGATGAATGGATAAAGAAGATGTCGCATATACGTACAATGGATTACTACTCAGCCATAAAAAAAAAAAAAGAATGAAATAGCTCCGTTGGAGACAACATGGATGGACCTAGCGGGTATTACGCTAAGTGAAATATGTTAAGCAGAGAAGACAAATACATATGCTTTCACTCGTATGTGAAATCTAAAAAAACAAAACAAACAAACAAACAGAAACACACTCATAGATACAGAGAACAAACTGGTAGTTGCCAGAGGGCAGGGGGTTGGGGGATGAGTAAAATAGGCGAAGGGAATTAAGAGCTATAAACTTCCAGTTACAAGATAAATAGGTCATAGGGATGAAAAATACAGCATAGGGAATAGAGTCAGTAATATTGTAATAACTTGATATGGTGGCTGATGGTAACCACACTTACCGTGGTGAGCATTTTACAATGTAAGTGTCACATCACTATGTTGTATACCCGACGCTAATATAATATTTATGTCACCTACATTAAAAAAAAAAAAGAAGAACCGGGGCGCCTGGGTGGCTCAGTCGGTTGAGCGTCCGACTTCGGCTCAGGTCATGATCTTGCGGTTGACGAGTTCGAGCCCCGCGTCGGGCTCTGTGCTGATGGCTGGGAGCCCGGAGCCTGCCTCCGATTCTGCGTCTCCCTCTCTCTCTGCCCCTCCCCCGCTCATGCTCTGTCTCTCTCTCTCTCTCAAAAATAAACAAACATTAAAAAAAAATTTTTTTTAAGAACCAAACCAATACAGGGTGTGTGTGTGTGTGTGTGTGTGTGTGTGTGTGTGTGTGTGTGCAGGCAGGCTTTTAGGCAATGCTGTAAAGCCAGCACCTCAGCCCAGATGCCCATGGTCCTTATGAGGCCCCTCAGGAAACCGCTCTTCCAGATAAGACTCTGGGATCCAGGTTGTCCTAATTCTTCATTAAAATTGTCCTTTCTTATATCCCTTCCCTGGGTCACTGCTTTCCAAGATGACAGCTAGTTAATCAGGTACTCTCATCAGTTCTGGGTTAAATACTAATATAGCCTCATGACCCCACTCCCCTCCCCCCCAGTTGGCTTCTTCTAACAGGGATTTTATGGAGGCAATATTATACTACAAAAGAGAGCCTCTAACGGTGACATTTTAAGTGAAAGAACAGGCTGCGGGAGTAGCTTCTAGGAAGGAGGAGCTTTGGAGAACATCGCAAGTTACAAGTGTGCACATAAGGTTGCCATGCTGATTTTTATTCTTTTTTAAACATTTATTTCTTTTTGAGAGAGAGAAAGAGAGGGCACATGAACGGGGGAGGGGCAGAGAGAGAAAGAGAGGATCCAAAGCGGGCTCTGTGCTGAGAGCAGAGAGCCTGACGCGGAGCTTGAACTCACGAACCGTGAGGTCATGACCCTAGCTGAAGTCAGACGCTTAACTGACTGAGCCACCCAGGCGCCCCTGATTTTGCTATTCATATATAGCATAAATTAATATACCAGACATGCTCATTTAGCTCCTGTTCAATCTTTCCTTCTCTTCACGGCCACGATTCTTGGAAGTCTTTACCAACAACCCCATTTCCTTACTTCCATTCACCATTCACTCTGATTTTATTATAAATTATATTATATGTATGTGTGTATATTCCCAGTAATTCCTCTATGTAGATTTCAGTATCCCTTTTAGAGATGGAAAACCAGGATTTGCTTGGTATTTGAATATATTTAAAGCATTAAAAATAGTCCCACTCACTGTATTCCTCTTCAGTTACACTCCTTCCATTGTTCAATTACCTTTCTTCAGTTCTAGAAGTTTTCCATCAACTCTTCATCCACGGCCTCTCCTTAAAGCTCTTTCTGTTCTTTTTCTGAAACTTCTGTTCCAGAGACCTCCTTCTCTCCTCATGACTCCTTACTTCTCTTCCCCGGTTCCCTCTCTTTATCTTTCTGTGTAGAATCTGGATGTTACACTGATCCCCACTCTGGGCTTAGTCTACTGTTTGATTTTGTTTGATTTCATTGGTACACACACATATACATTAGGTATTGTACAGTAATATATATTCTATATGACATGCTAAAAATTACATACATATTACTAGACATGTTGCTGGAGGCAAGGGAAACAAAAGCAAAAATGAACTATTGAAACTTCACTATGATAAAGAGCTTCTGCACAGCAAAGGAAATCAGCCTACAGAATGGGAGAAGATATTTGCAAATGATACGTCTGATAAAGGGTTACTATCAAAATCTATAAAGAACTTTTCAAACTCGACACCCAAACACCAAATAATCCAGTGAAGAAATGGGCAGAAGACATGAATAGACACTTTTCCAAAGAAGACATTCAGATGGCCAACCGGCACATGACAAAAGGCTCAACATCACTCATCATCAGGGAAATACAAATCAAAACCACAATGAGATACCATCTCACACCTGTCAGAATGGCGAAAATCAACAACACAAGAAATGACAGGTGTTGGTGAGGATGCCGAGAAAGGGGAACCCTCTTGCACTGTTTTGGGAATGCCAACTGGTGCAGCTACTCTGGAGAGCTGTATGGAGGTTCCTCAAAAAACTAAAAATAGAACTACCCTACGACCCAGCAATTGCACTACTAGGTATTTACCCAAAGGATACACAAATACAGATTTGAAGGGGTACATGTACCCCAATATTTATGGCAGCACTATCAATAATAGCCAAACTATGGAGAGAGCCCAAATGTCCATCAATTGATGAATGGATAAATAAGATGTGGTATATATATATATATATATATATATATATATATATAGTGTGTGTGTGTGTATATATATATATATATATATATATATATATATACAGGAATGGAATATTACTCAACCATCAAAAAGAATGAAATCTTGCCATTTGCAACAACACGGATGGAGCTAGAACGTGTTATGCTAAGCAAAGTAAGTCAGATAGAGAAAGACAAATACCATATGATTTCACTCCTATGTGGAATTTAGGAAAGAAAACAGATGAACACATGGGAGGGGGGAAAAAAGAGAGAGGGAAACAAACCATGATAGAGAACAAACTGAGGGTTGATGGAGGGAGGTGGGTGGGGGATGGGCTAGATGGGTGACGGGTATTAAGGAGGGCACTTGTGATGAGGGGCACTCGGTGTTGCATGTAAGCGACGAATCGCCGAATTTTGCTCCTGAAACCAATATTGCACTGTCTGTTAACTGACTAGAATTTATATAAAAATTAAAAAAAAAAGAAAAATAGAAGTTACTAGTTGAAAACAATTATATACATATACGTGTGTGTATATATACATATATATAATTTTTACAATTTCTGTTTCGTCTTTTCTAATAGGTCTGCTATTCTTTTTGCGACATGTTGTTCGTGCCTTATGGATTCTATTTCTTCCTTTATCTTACTGAACGTTTTGCAGGTCTCTTTGATTTGCCTTCTGATACTACTTTTCTGGAACGTGGATTACCATGTTGATTGTCACTGCTGACTCCCCCTGCAGTGGGTTATTTCTCTTGTTGCTCTGTAAACTTGACTGTGGGCTCACCTTTAGCATTAACAGTTGTCTTCTGTAGAAGTGCTACTTGAACACTGGATAGTAGAGTTATCTATGTCTATAGTTCCATGTTCTTTCTCTGCCAGCACTCGGGCATCCCACTGGAGGCAGGTCAGTTTTTTATTTTAATTTCCCGCTTTTTAGCACAAATTGAGATGTGGGGTTCCAGGTGCGCTCTAGGCCTGGAATGAACACTGTGCTTATATCTGGGATGCTAGGGGGGAGGGATGAGTGGAGGGGGGAGGGGCAGAGAGAGAATCCCAAGCAGGCTCCACACCCAGCCCAGAGTCTGACATGGGGCTCGATCTCATGACCCCAAGATCACGACTTGAGCCAAAATCAAGAATTGGACGCTCCACCGACTCAGCCACCCAGGCGCCCCGGTTCTGATATTCTTGAGGGCTATGTAGTTCCAACTGTGGCACTGTGCTTTGGCTTTAAATAGGTGCTTCGTCTCTATCACCTGAAAATTTCCCTCTTTGGCTTTTGTTTTCTTTGCGTGTATTGTCCGACTTAAGGTAATATTTTATCCACTATGTCTATGTTTTTACGGAAGGATAGCGGTTTCTGCCGTACCTTAGTTCAACATAGTGACTAGAAGTCCCTATTCAACCTACTTCCACTATGACACTGAAATTGCTTTTACTGAGATGATCAATAACCTTATTGTCACATTAAGTGATTCCTTCTCAGTCATTACACAACCTTTCAGTAGCATTTGACAATTTAAAAAAATTTTTTAAATCTATTTTTTTAATGTTTCATTTATTCTTGAGAGAGAGAGAGAGAGAGACAGACAGACAGAGCATGAGCAGGGGAGGGGCAGAGCAAGAGCGGGACGCAGAATCGGAAGCAGGCTCCAGGCTATGAGCCATCAGCACAGAGCCCAACACGGGGCTCGAACTCACAAGCAGTGAGATCATGACCTGAGCCGAAGTCGGAGGCTTTACTGACTGAGCCACCCAGGCGCCCCAGCATTTGACCCTATTGACCATTATCTTCTTGACACTTTTCCATAGACTTCTCCCAGAGTATGTTCTGATTTTCTTCCTACCCATATTTGACCGCACCTTCTCTTGGTCTTCTTTTCGTCTTACTGACCATTTGAGCTCCTTAGGATTCTGCCCTTTGCCCTCTCATTTTCTCCCTTATTCTTCCTTTTGTAGGTATTGACTCCTCATTCATCCATTCAACAAATGTTCTTTGATCATTTGGTCTGTGCCAGACTGACTTGTAGGTATTCAGCAGGGAACAAGGCAGATATGATCCTGCTCACGTGGAAATTACAGTTTAAGGAAGAGTCAGATAGTAAACACTGACACATAAATATGGGCTCATAAATTGTGATCACTGCTAAAAAACAAAAGGACAGAATGCTACTCGAGAGTAATATGGAAGGGGCACCCGGGTCACTCAGTTGGTGAAGCGTCCAACTCTTGATTTCTCAGCTCAGGTCATGATCTCACTGTTCGTGGGATCAAGCCCCACATCGGGCTCTGCTCTGGCAGTGCGGAGCCTGCTTGGGATTCTCTCTCTCCCTCTCTCTACCCCTTCCCCAATCTCTCTCTCTCAAAATAAATAAATAAACATTAAAAAAAAAAAAGAATAACACGGAAGAAGCTACTTGAGATAGGGAGGTTGGGAAAGGCCTCTAAAAGGGGATGAATAGTGCAGGAAATGACTACCTTTTCTACTATAACAATTCTAAAAATCTCCACTGCTTTTGACGGGGTTCAGGCCATGCGACCCCAAAATATGGCCCTTGGGCATAATGAATATTTGAAACTAAAGGAGTTCGAGAAAAAGGCCGAAGCAGAAAGGTGACCTTTCCTCTTCCTTTCTCCCCTGAAACAGGCTACGAACCCTTCATGGGAGCAGCGACCTCCTCGTACCCCCCCAGGAAAAAAGCATCATATCTCCGAAGACAAAGGGACACCAAGAAGAATCCTGACAGGCCTTGCTAAGCTTCCCCTGGTTTCCCACACTTACCTTATACTCCTTGGCCTATCATACGTCTACACGACAGCCCTTTCTTCATCAAACCCAGTGCGAAGATAACTCGGGTCTAATTGTTTCCTTGGGCCTTCATTTCATTTTGAAGGCAGTTACGTAACACTTTTCATGAAATTATTCTGCATGTTCTTTCTTGTTAATTTGTCTTTTGTCTAATTTTCAGAGCCAGCCAGGGACCCTAGGAGGGTTGAGGAAGCTCTTTCTTTCCCGACCCTTTCACGGGCTCGGACAGCTCCTCTGAGCTCCATATATGGATAGTTCCACCCCAGTGGCACTCAGGACCTCAGAATCCCGAGCCAATCCTAAACAGACCTCATCTCGCAAAACGGATTCCTCCTCTCTTATTCCATGTGGCCATTAAGTTTGTTGCTTACATCCTACCCCTTTCTGGATTCATTCACCGTCTCACCCGAGCCAGAGACGCGGGTGTTAGCCTGAATTCTTCCTTTCCCAACCTCACTTCCAAAGAGTAACCAAGTACCGCAGGTCCTACCTTCCTACGGTGTTTTCTTAATCCCTATTGTTAAAACTTTCACCTAGGCCCATTTCCTTTCTTGCCTGAATTTTACCACAGCCTCCTCTGTGGCCTGTGATCAAACTGCTGTGCTCGCTGCGACGATTCTAACGGACAAGTCTGATCCTGCCAGGACCTGTTCACAAGTCTCAGCGGCCCTCCACTTACAAGCCCTCCGTTACCTGGCCCCGGACTTCCCTGTCACCCTTACATCCTGCCTCAGACACACCGTATTTCAGACGCGCCAAAGTACTTACCTTTCCCCAAGCACCCCCATCCAGCCCTTTAGCCGCTCCAACTACCGTACCTGTGAAAATTCTGTTCCCTCTTGCTCGGCAAACTCTTTAAGATCTATCTGTGGCATCATCTCCTCTGGGAAATCTTCCCCAACCATCCCCGAGTAAAGACACTTTCCACTTCTCTGCTCCACAGCATCCTATGTAGATAGCTACTATGGCGCCGATGAGATCTATTTCTGTCTGCCTGTCTGTCACGCAAACCAAACGGTAAGCTCCCCGAGGCAGGGACTGGGACTTCATCTTTGTATCCTCATGTGCAGACAGAGGAGGGACTCAATAAATGGCGGCCTCGTGGATAAACGAGTTGGCCAACTCGTCCTTCTCTGGTTAGAAAGCAGATCGTAGGCACCTGGAGCAAAGACACGCAGGCCAGGTCTATTTCGATAAGAGCAGGTTCATGTACAACTCATGGTCGAGTGCGGCCATGTTTTAGTTACAAACAGAACCAAATAGTTGGGTCATTGAACTAGAAGCAGGGGGGACCTACTGCATCCTGGAGAAAGGGAAAGTTACATCAGGTTAGTCATTAGATTGGCCCCTAGTTTCGTCAGTGAAATAATTCCTTAGAGGTCTACAGCACTTTAAGGTTTGACAGGACCCTCTCATAGCCATTGTCTTCTGTGATTTGCAGGAGAACCAGTGAGGTAGCCAGAGAAGGTTTCACCTGCACACAGTTTACAGATAAGAAAACTGTGTTTCACCAACAGCTCATGGTTTGCCTCCCATCACACGGCGAATTTCTGTACCGATCAGTTTATCCCCTACCTCATTCCAAAGAAGGATTGTGGCTGCTTACAAAAAGGTGTACAGGAAAATAAGGTTGGAAAGCAAGGAAGAGGGCATCGGCCTGAAGAGAGAAGAGTCAGACACTAGAGAAGGCCAGCAGGGTTTCAAGCCCAAGGTCTCATTAGGCTGCCTCCAGGAGCTTTTGAACCACTGGGTGGTGATTGGCAGGAGTTTTGTTGGCATTAAAAAAAAAAAAAAAAAAGCAGCAACTATTTTGACTTCACAAAGCAAGTGGCCTAGTATCGATCGGAATACTCTCCCATCAAATGTCAGCACCGAAAATTAAAACCAAACTTGAATCGCTGCAATTATTTTGCCTGGACTGGAAACCTACATCAAGCAACAGACAGAGGCAAGGTGAAATGAGCTGAGACCACAAAGAAAATTGGTCCGTGAAGGTTCAGGGGCCTGGGTTTGTTTTTCAGAGCCACGTATACATACAAAATATTAATTAGATCAAGAGGTGACTCGGTTTCCGAGGTAAGCGAATTCCATTTTGATCGCATCATGTTTTATAGACATCCACCTGCTCCTAGATTTTTTGATGAGAGTTTAAATAATAATGTGGCTTTACTGGGGAGCCTGTGCCTCAACCAGAATCACAGATACCATTTTCCTAAGTGTTTTACTGAAATTGAAAATGATAATGCCTGTGAAGCCTCTCCACTGCTGACATTTCCAAGACTCTTTCCCAGCACAAACAAAATTAGAAAATGGAAAATATAACCTTTCTTGCCCTGTATTTTCTTCACAAGATATAAAATTGAAAGATAGTCTCTATTGCAGAATCATGACCAACTAGCAGGAATAATAACCATGATGAGAGAGTGAGAATAATAACAACCAACATGGTTTGAGCATTTACTCTGGGCCAGGCGCTGTTTTAAACACTTTACATATATTAACTCATCCAATTCTTATGACAAACCTATGAGATAGGGACTATTATTATCCCCAGGTTATAGAGGAGGACAATGAGGTATACTGAGGTTGATAGTTTGCCTAAGGTCACACAGCTAATGAGTGGTGGAACTGGGACACTAATCTAGATAATTCTGCTGTGCACAAACATGCAAACAATCCCAAATTTATAGTTGTTTAGTCAAATACATGGATTATGTATTTTGTGGATCATTTCTGGTCTTCTATACTCACGGTTGCTTTTTTGCTGTTTAGATCATTGCCAATTAGCATTCCAGCAATAGAGGCTCGGGGAAAGTAAAGATACTACTAAACTTAGAGAAAGTTCCATGAATTTCTTCAAGAAGGGAACACTTCTTAGTTCCCCCCCCCCCGCCCCCCGATGCTCATTGCAATGATTTCTATCATACTTTGCAACTTTCAAATCATTTCTCCACGAGTAGACAGCTAGGTCTGGTGTTGCCATAGAGATTTTGATCAATGCCACGAGCTGGGGACTAGTTCGCACATTCTGTCCATTAGCAAGGGTGCTTGCTAATCCCTCCCATCCACTACCATGACTAATCTCATGACTAATCTCATGTATGGGATTCATGAAGGCTGGGAACTGATCCTCTCAGGTCATTTAACACTTCAGTTCTGTTCAGTAACAGCTTAATTAAACCTTGAGGGTGGGGGGAAAAGGTCAACAGAAAAATAAAATTATATCTTTTGGGAAATTAGCTAATGAGCAAGGGAAGTTAGAATGCACTGCTGGGAGGAAGAGGAAAGAATAGGATGATACAAAACAACACAAATGGAACGGTTCGTTCCGGGTATTCAGGAGTTGAGCACTCCAACCAACTATCATTTATGAAGAGTCTTCTCTGCGCCTGGAAGGGTGCCAGGTACTTTCGGAGGTGTTATTTCATCTTGTTTTCACAATAATCCTAGGAGGCCAGGAGAAGAGAGGGTGAGTCACAGGCTCAAATTGAGACACATCGAGGGATACTGTCCCAACAAAGCTGGACCTCCCAAGCGTGTCTGACTCTTTCCACACCACTGGAGTGGGGCCGTAGCTGGACCTTACTTCCCATCCAATATCTTGATTGTCTAGAGGACAGAAACAGGGCTGATAAAGACAAGCTGCAAGGAAACAGATTAAGGCTCAGTTTGACGAAGCCATTGCTAACAATCGGGGCTGTCCAGAAATGGATAGGATGGATTATCTTGGGAGATAATCAGTGCCCTGTGATCAGAAGTGTTCATATAGGGGCTGTGGGGTTCACAAAGACCTGGTAAACACTTATTGGACGTTACAGAAGAGATTCTCGGATAAAGCGAATGATTTGAATCATTATGGACCCCTCGGTCAAAGACCCAACACAAAGGCCATCGGAGAAACATGTTGGTCATTAAAAGCTGAGTGTGTGAAACATGCTTAGAAAAAGAAACTATGCCCTTGGGTCAGTCTAAGTGTCCGACTCTTGATTTAGGCTCAGGTCATGATCTCATGGTTCATGAGATCAAGTCCCACATCGGGCTCTGCACTGACAGCATGGAGCCTACTTGGGATTTTCTCTCTCCCTCTTTCTCTGCCCCTCCCCCCCTCCCACTCTCTCTTTTCTCTCAAAGTAAATAAATAAACTTCAAAAAAGAGAAAGCACCCCCTTGATAGAGTCTCAGCGGTGGCTCAAAGGAGGAAAGTTGGCAAAGAGCACTTACAGGGTTCTAGGGGCTGGGGTTGGTCATAATGTTTTTTTTTTTAATGTTAATTTATTTTGAGAGAGAGAGAGAGAGAAAACGTGTGTGCATGAGCAGGGGAGGGAGAGAGAAAGAGAGAGACAGAGAGAATCCTAAGCAGGCTCCATGCTGCCAGCGCAGAGCAGGCCCCAATGCGGGGCTCAATCCCACGCACCATGAGATCATGACCTGAGCCCAAACCAAGAATCGGACCCTCAACCCATCAAGTGTTTTAAGGCAGCACTTGGTAAGTACGGTCCTTCCAAATTCAGACCAGAATTTGTAAACTAGGTGAGTTGCTAGAACGGTCAGTGGTCTCATCTTTGGGACACATGAGCTATGCAGAGCTACTGTCAAAACAGTCCAAGCTAAAAACTAAGGCACCACGAGACTGTCACAGACCAGAGGAGAGTAAGATATGATATCCTGGACGGGACCCTGGAAGGTAACAAGAGCATTAGTGGAAAAACGGGTGAAATCCGAATAAAGTCCAGAGTTTGACAGTAATAAGATGTTGACATGACAGAAAACTGGATGAAGGATATAGGAGAACTCCCTGTACTGCCTTTGCAGCTTTTCTATAAACCCAAACTCATTCCAAAAGCGTTAAGGTTTATTAAAACATAGCGTGAGTTTCGTTCATCTTGCCCACCACGTCTTGCTTTGGTTTCTCGCACTCGTGAGTAATGGTTCAATATGTTTTGTAACCTTGTGGTGTGGTTTGCTTCTCACCTGGATCTGGAAATCGACTCAGAGGCCTTCTGGTCAGAAAAGAGTTTTCCACTTAATCTAAACTATGGGATAGTAAGTAATGGAATCTGACGTGGTTGGAAAAGATGTGTCGAAAATAAGACCTGTTTTCCGCTCACTCTTTGGTCCCTATTTTATAATTTCCTGACTTCAGGGGATGGTCCTGACACTGTCGTGTCCACCTTCTGTCACTGCTAACAGCAAAGCAACAGGTGAAGACTAGCGAAGCCCGCGATCTGGTCATTCACCAGGAGATACGGCTCTTTGAATCCAACAACCGGCGCACAAGACGTTGACACAGGTCAAGGTCAGCTCCTTTATGTGGGTCTTCCTTGTTCTTACCTAAGCTGTACTGTGAGATTTCTCAGCTTTAAGACTGCCAGCACCAGACCTTACGAATTTCAAGTCTTTACCTCTTCAGAGGAGCCAGCTTGGATGGCGTTTGTGACTGCAGCAGAGGAAATGCCATTTAGGGCAAAGAATATTGATAATATAATGGCTTCTTCCCTAACTAGGAATATTTGGCAAACATTTCCACTGATATTTACTTTTACACGCCCAGGAAGCTTGAAGCTCCTTTTCTCCTCCCTGCAAAACTATTGATATTATTAGTAATGGACAGAGGATGACTTTGCATTTGCAAAAGCAAAGACTGGGCATTGTATTAAGGTAACTTTTGTTATGGGTTTGCACATAGTAATTAGAACCAGTATTTGGGCGCGCCTGGGTGGCTCAGTCGGCTGAATGTCTGACTTCGGCTCAGGTCACGATCTCATGGGTCCGTGAGTTCGAGCCCCACATCCCGGCTCTGTGCTGACAGCCCAGAGCCTGGAGCCTGCTTTGGATTCTGTGCCTCCCTCTCTCTCTCTGCCCCTCCCCTGCTTGTGCTCTCTCTCTCTCTCTCTCAAAAATAAATAAACTTAATAAAACAGTATTTAGTTGTGTCCAAGGTAAATGGTCATTTCCACTTTTCAAACTATAGGCCTGAGGGGTCCCTGGCCGGCTCAGTCAGTGGAGCATACAACTACTGATCTCGGGGCCATGAGTTCGAGCCCCACATTGGGGATCGAGTTCACTGAAACACACACACACACACACACACACACACACACACACACACACACGACTCTGGGCTTAATGGGCTGACGGCAACAAGAATCCTAGGTTTGAGTCTTGGTTCTCCTACTAACTAATCTTGGGACTTTAGGAAAACTCTATCTATACTTTGGGCTTCTATTTCCTCATTTATAAAATATGAGACCTATGCACACAAAACCCCTTTGAATTTAACTCATCCATAACTAACGAGAAAACGATGGTCACGGGAGTTTATCACGCAGCCATAGAATCATTTGTCCACTGCATTCAGCTATTCTGTCAAACTGAAAAAGTCAGAAGGCCCAGGAAGCCAGCGGTCCGCGCGGCAGAGTGGGTAACAGCATGGGCTCTGCAACTGGAAAACTTGATTCCATAGCATGTGAGATGTGTGACCTTAGAATGCCAAGTAACCTCTCTGTTCCTTAGTTTCCTCAACCGTAAGATGAAAATAACTATGGTACCTCTCTCCTACGGTAATAGTGAGAACTAAATGAGTTAATGTTTATAAAGAGCTTAGCATGTACTTGGCGTACGTACACACACAATAAACTATACTGGTCCACACGAGAGGCGGGATTTGGACCCACACAGTCTGGTTCCAGAGTCCCTGCTTTTCACACTATGCTCATTCTGCTGCCATAATAATAACTCGTGTTTGCTAAGGGCCTACCAAACGCCAGACGATCAACAAACCTTAGCTCTAATTCTTATGACAACCCTGCAAGGAAAGTATTCTGCTTACCTCAAGCTTTACACACGTGCACAGTGATGTTCGGAAAGACTAAGGACTTTGTCCAACCTCCCAGGGCAAGGGAGGGCTACCGTCCGTCTCCACGATCTGTGTTCTGTCCACTCTACTGTGCTGCCTCTTCACAAGAATGAGATCCACGCTTTGTTTGGTTTCTTAACTTGGGAGGCTTTCTAGCGGGAGGGGAAGGCAAATTTTATTCAGTGTCAAATGTGTGGAGCAGTTGGATAATTCCCACACCAACGTTCTCTCTGGGAAAGATGTATAGCCCTCTCGTTAATGAGGCACCGGAAGGAATAGCCTTCAGTGAGGCCCCCTGCCGCTGGTGCAGGTCCCACAGGCACTGGAGAGATCTGTCGATTCCTCCAACAAGGAGATTTTTCTCTCAGGTAAAGGGAAAGAGTTACTGAAGCACATAAAGAAAGCTTTCATATGAAATTCAAATCTGCGCAACCTTCCTGAGAATGAATCCTAAGTGAACGAAATAACATTCTGACTAGAGCCCATAATCACATCACTTTTTACATGATGAAACACAATGAGACGCATGGAAGAAATAACCGTGGGGCAAATTCGCCCTATTTAGTTCTATGGGAGAACAATTCTTTTTGGTTACCCTATAAATACATAGGATATCAGGGAGGCCAATACGTTTTGGGGGGGGGGGTGATCTACTATGAAAATGTACCTAGTAAGATGTGAAATGAAGCCAATGATGAATATCTCCTTGTCTTTAGATGCTTGGAAGTACAGCCCACAAAGAATGCTCCAGAAGGCATTACAGTGAACAGCAAAGAATTGGGAAAATAGGCAAGTTCTGTGATTCTTAAGCTTTTGCCATTGGGTATTACTTGCATATAACTCCTTATTTTAATTTTGTATAAGAAAAGTCTCTCAAGTTCAACAAGGTCATACCACCACATAGGAAATGAAGACAGATGGGAAAATGTATATTTTAACTATAACAGTAACTTTTACTCACCCAGTATTTTAATATTATATTATCCTTTCCAAAGCTGCATGTAGCAAAAACTGAAGAAAAATGTGTGAATTCATACTCTGTTGAGGAACCTTAGATTCAGTAAAATATGAACACATTTATATGAAATACAAGCCTTTTATGAACAATAATCCATCATGTGATGGCTTATTGCTTATACTTCACTCTAGGATGATACAAGTTTTGCAGCTTTCCTGTTCTGGTGCTCTGGGTTATAACTCCAGGTTCTTCAGAATTTCAGAGAGGAGTCAATCTCTCATCTCGCCTTTAAATGTGGGTAGACAGAGACCATGTTTTTCTCTTCTCCCATTCCCAAATACTCCATCCCTCGAGCCATAGCCCCTTGGCTCTTCAAAGACGTTTCACTGAAAATGTACCATGACAAAACTCTGACCTCCTAATTAGAGACTGTTGAAGCAGGCCACATGTGTCCTTATGGCTTAGCGAAGCATGCACGGAATTTTGGAGTATTGCGTGCACGATGGATATTTTACTCCTCTGGTGAGCTCTATTACTTCTACAATCAAAGACAGGATGGTAAAGCAAAGCTCAGAAAGCATGAACTAGAGCTCTTTTCCCGCTCTGGGCTGTGCAGTGCGGGGAGGGCACAGATAATAACTGAGAGGAACCCCACGTGCCGAATGTGCTAAGAACACCGGCTAGCACCCAGTGGCCCTCTACTGCTGTGATGGGCAACAGATTAAAGAGAGAGCACCCCCTCCCTCCAGGGTTCCAGGAGGTTCCACACCCATACAAGGATGGGGTTAAGGAAGGAGAACAGAGACAGATGATCCACTCAGATGGAAAGCCCCGTGAAAGGGAAAGGCATGATCCTGCTCTTAGATAAAGTGAAGCCTGTCGTGGATTAAACATAACTAAAGCAACAACGAAGCAGAGCTCCGGATCAGTCTAATAATAGATTGACCCCCAAACAAAGTACTCGTGGCCTCATAGAAGAAAAGGTATTCCCATTTGGGGATATTAATATAATTTACCTCAGTTTCTGTTCTTTTATACGGTGTGACTTTTATTCAAACAGGAGTTCTATAAACAAACAAAAGACTTACAAAAAAGGACAAAAAGAGAAAACATTCCTCGGAGATAAAGAGTCAACAGAACCAATTCCAGCGATGGCCTAGGTGAGGGAATTATCAAATGGAGACTCTAAAATGATTCTGATAAATATTTTCAAAGCTCTAGTGGAAAAGGTGAATGCCACGCACGCGTGGACAAAGAACTTCGGCACCAAGATGGAAAACTACGAACAGAGAAAACTGGAAAAGCTAGGAAGGAAATGTGGAATACCAAAGAGGATGCATTTGTTTGAACGGATTATCAGTCAGCTGGATAGAGCCCAGAATGGAATTTGTGACTTGCATACGCATGAATAGAAAGTATCGAAAAAGAAACAGAATGAAATAAAAGAG
Organism: Prionailurus viverrinus; assembly: GCF_022837055.1. Lineage (NCBI taxonomy): Eukaryota > Metazoa > Chordata > Mammalia > Carnivora > Felidae > Prionailurus > Prionailurus viverrinus. The sequence continues at coordinate 107,429,139 of NC_062579.1, forward strand.
TCAAAAAACAAAACCAAACCAAAGCTAGAACAGAGTGGTATCTGCGAGACAACAGCAAACCATCTGATATGAGTAATCAGAGTCCCCAGAGGAGAAGAAAGAGAGAAATGAGCAGAAGTGCGTGAAAGCAATAGTGAAAGCAATACTACACTGTATGTTAACTAAGTTGAATTGAACGAAATTAAGAAAATAGTACGTGTGTGTTTATGTAGGCATCACATTGAAGACTACTGACTGTTCATAGTAAAATTAATAATGAAGTCACAAGGGGGGTTAATAGCACATACAGAAAAAAAAAAAAAAACCATGAGAAAACGATGCCAAAGGTTGTGAATGGGATAGTTGGAAGAATAATGCTGCGAATTTCTTACCTTGTTTGCGAAGTAACAGAATATATATTCCAAATAGCAAAGATAATGATGCATATGGTAATCTTGGGAGAGTGCTAAAAACAATACAAGCAATGTAACATGAAAAAAAGATTCGAGTCACCCCAAAAATGCTAGAAAAGAGGAACAGGGGCATGCCAAGAATATTGGACAAATAGAAACCAAGTGCCAAAATGGAAGAGTTAAACGCAAACATACCAAGAATTGCGATTTAAACACAAATGGTGTAAAAACTCTAAATGAAAGGTGGAATTTGGGGACCTGGAAGGCAAGTCTCACTTATATACATACCAGAAACACACTTTATTTTATTTATTTATTTATTTTTTCAACGTTTATTTATTTTTGGGACAGAGAGAGACAGAGCATGAACGGGGGAGGGGCAGAGAGAGAGGGAGACACAGAATCGGAAACAGGCTCCAGGCTCTGAGCCATCAGCCCAGAGCCCGACGCGGGGCTCGAACTCCCGGACCGCGAGATCGTGACCTGGCTGAAGTCGGACACTTAACCGACTGCACCACCCAGGCGCCCCCAGAAACACACTTTAAAGAGAAAGACACAAAGAAGATGGAAAGTAGAATTACTGCAAACGCTGAGGCTAACAAAGATGGTGTAATATAAAAAATATGACCCAATTTATAAAAAATATGAGTTCCTCTATGTTTACACTTCCTAATAAAAGGAGAGGGGGTAAATGCCCAGTCACGGTAGGCGGTTTCCATACCCACCTCTAAGGCATTGACAGGATATGCAGACAAAAATCCAGACTATAGACTTGAACAACACTATCCATCAATTTGACCTGATATAAATTTACGAAACACTACGCTAACCAAATAGCAGAAAACACATTCTCCTCAAGGGTACCTGGAATGTTCAGCAAGTAGGCTCTAGGCTCAGCCATGATATAAGTTTAAATAAATTTCTAAGGATCAAAGTCAAAAAGAATATGTTATCTGACTGCAAAAATGTCCGGTATGAAATCAACATCAAGAATATACATAGACCATCTCCCCAAGTTTGGAAATCAAATATCACACATTTTAAAAAGTCACGGGTGGGGTGCCTGGGTGGCTCAGTCGGTTGAGCATATGACTTTGCCTTAGGTTATGATCTCACAGTGCTTGAGATCGAGCCCCGTGTCGGGCTCTGTGCTAACAGGGCGGAATCTGCTTCAGATCCTCTGTCTCCCTGTCCCTGCCCCTCCCCCCCTCAAAAATAAATAAACATTAAAAAATGTTAACTAAGCCATGGGTAAAAGAAAAATCCAAAAGGAAGTTAGAAAATATTTTGAATTGAATGACAATTAAAGTATGATACATAAAAAAATGAAATCAATCCAAAGCTATCTTATAGGGAAATGTATAGCTTTAAATGCCTTTACTCAAAAAAGAAGAAAGTTACAAAATAAATGTCTTCTATTTCTGCCTTACAAAACTAGAAAGTGACGAACTCACCAAATCCCAAGTAAATAGGAGGAACGATGTAATAAAGTGAAAAAGGGAATCAATGGCAGACAACACGTACAGATAATCAGCAAAGCCAAAAGTTGATGCTTTGAAAAAAATTAATAAAATTTGAAACCACTAGCAATACAGATCATCAAAAAGAGAGAAAACTAGAAACTTAATATAGGAAGTGGAACTGAGGACATTACCAGAGATGCTACAGACATTAAGAGGACAGTGAGACGCTGTTGTGACCAACTCAGTAAGACAGGGAACCCAGCGCAAATAGGCCAAATGCTTGAGCAGACACAATAAAGATCTACAAATCGCCGCAAAGCACCTGAAAAACTACTCAACATCGTTAGTCATCAGGCAGATGCAAATTAAGACCAAAACGTACTATCATCACATAACACAGCAAGAATACGGGACTTGTTTAGCAGTAGGCTTAAAAAAATGAAACTTACATCAGTCTTGCGACCCAACAATTTCACTACCAGCCGCTTGTCCAAGAGAAATGAAAACATATGGCCACAAAAGTATTTGTAAAAATTGTTTATAGATTTACTCAGTGTAGCCAAAAGCTGGAAACAATTCGGGTGTGTCAATGACTGGTAAACAAGTGGAGTGACTTTCGGATACAGATCCATGGGTGAATTTCAAAAACATTGCTCTGGGTGAAAGAAACCAGACACACACACACAAACATAATTATACTATAACGTTTCCATTTATGTGAAGTTCCAACAGAGGGAAAATGAACCGATGAGGATAGAAATAAGCTCAGCGGCTGCTTCTGGCAACGGAGGGGTGTTGACTAGGAACGGGCATATAGAGAACTTTCTGGGGTGATGAAAATAATTCTATATCTTAAATATAGATTACGTGAGTGTATGCATTTTTCCAAACTCATCAAACTGTCTACTAACTGTATGTAAATTATACCTAAATAGCAGAAAGCTTTGAAAGGAATATACTGGTAAGGGAAGGACTGGGCGCACAGTCATTAGTGGAGAAGAATACTTCCAGAAGGATTTCTCTGAGTGACATATGTGTGGTTTTCCTGTTCCAGAATCTCATGCAGTACTTGCTAAAATGTAGATTCTCGGGTTCCAACCAAATTAGCTAGGGATATCCAATTTTAACCAGTTTCACGGAGGAAACTGATGGTACACACTAAGGTTTGGGAACAGCTGGGTTATAGAATGTTCAGTCCAGAAAGCAGAATTTTACCATATAGGACTAGTGTAGTTAGACAACACTTTAGCTAATGCTTGAAATGTGATTTTGGATATTTTCACAAGTTATGAGTCAGCTTTCATATGTCTATAAAATCAGATTATTTTATTTTATTGAGAAGAGTTGACATCATTTTGAGTTGGATGCTTGAAACTGGAAATTTTTTTAGTGTCTTATTTATTCCTAAGAGAGACAGAGAGAGAGAGAGAGCAGGAGCAGGTGAGCGAGGAACACAGAATCCGAAGCAGGCTCCAGGCTCCGAGCTGTCAGCACAGAGCCCGAGGCGGGGCTTGAACTCACAGACTGCGAGATCATGACCTGAGCCGAAGTCGGTCGCTTAACCCACTGAGCCACCCGGGCGCCCTGGGTGCTTGAAACTTTAAAGCATCTGACACGAACTATAACTTTAACTGAATTCTAAATTCTCCTGTTGTTTAGATGAATGTCAATATGTATTCACGTAAAAATGTCTAAGGCAAGTGAGTTATGTTGTATCAAAACAATAATTTTCCTTCCATTAAGCATCAAACATTCAGAGGTTTGCTATCAGAACATAAAGACACCCGCTTGGGATTGAGAGTAACCAAAGACTACCAAGCTCTTCCACTGGAATTTTATTTTCACTTATTTTTTTTAATTTTAGAGACAGAAAGAAAGCACGAGCTGGGAGAGGGGCAGAGAGAGAATCCCAAGCAGGCTCCACGTTCAGCACTGAGCTCAACGCGGGACTCGATTCCATCAAGACCTGAGCTGAAATCAAGAGTCGGATGCTCAACTGACTGAGCCACCCAGGTGCCCGGGAATTTTAAACATATAAAGATAGTGCAATCAGAACAGTAATAATCGGCCAATCAGCAAACTAATATTTGCTCAAAATCGATTCTGTGTGGGATCGTATGGCATCATATGGGCCTGTTTTAAAGACTGGCTCCAATGTTCATTAACTGGGGAACTCTGTCTCATTGTTTAACCTGTCTGGGCCTCAGTTCTCAGTTCCCTCAGTAGTAAAGTGACGAAGTATTCACCTGCTTTGCAGAGTTGTAACAATTAGAGTTATACCCGTATGGTATTTACGCTGGAGACTAGCCCCTAGTCGATGCTTAACAAATGGCAGTTGTTTTTACTCAGTCACGCAGTCTAACAATTAGGGTGATTATTTAAGCCTCTTTTTCTCAATGAGGAGGAACAAAGAACTTGTTGACCAAGAACAAGGGTCAGGTGGATCACATCTTTAGAGAATGAAATATTATGGGGAGGAAATATTCTGAAAGAAATTGTATGGGCTCACCTTTCCTTGTTTTTGGAGTATCAAGGTCTCTAGGACAGGGTTGCGATGTGGTTTAGGACATTCTCATTGCGTATTTGTTGAATGAATGAAAGGGGGCAAAGGGAAATCTTCATAGTTTGTACGCACTCCAGTCTACCTCAGTCGTAGTGAACTTGACTAGTTTTGTTCTCCGTCTTGGCATGCTACCGTAGCGGTGGTTAACTATGAAGCCAAGGAAGTCCCAGCACCCAAGCGATAGGGTTTTTTTTTCTCCCCCCACATAAATAACACTTTTAGTTACTGCTGTTATTAGCCCTGTGATCTTGATTAGGGAGATAAAAAGAAGTGTTGACCATGAGCCTTGCCCCGCTAGGAATTTATAATCCGGTGGGATAAATGAGCACAAAATTTAATAAAATACGGAGTTTCGAATGAGTGTCATGATTGGTTTAGCCACCAGGTACTATGAGAGTTGTAGAGGTGAAAAACATCTGATTTGGTTGGCGGAGGGGACAGGAAAAGCATCTCAGGGGACACACACATTTAAGTCTCACGTCAGAGTGAAGCCAGTACAGGTTTTGATATAGGGAAGGAGCACGATGAACAGGGCATCTGGAGACCTTACCATACCCCATTACATAAGCGGGTATTAGAGCTGGAAAAATACCTTCTTCATCAACAATGCAGCTAGGCCTAAGCAGGACAATGAATGTTAGAAAGAAGGATGGAGTGTTTTGGCAGTCTGGAGCCCTAGTATATGCCTAAATAACACCCATCGTGTCATGCAAGGAAAGAAAGGATCGTGGATTGTAATTCTTAGTCCTTAAACACAGAATAAAGGAGCATCTGGGTGGTTCAGTCAGGTGAGCATCTGACTCTTGATTTCGGCTCAGGCCATGATCTCACGGTCATGAGATTGAGCCCCCCAGCGGACTCAGCCCTGGGTGAGGAGCCTGCTTAGGACTCTCTCTCACCCTGCTCTCTCTCTCTCTCTCTCAAAACAAAATAAAATAAAAACAGTAAAGGATGGTGTATGTTGTGAACGAGTCATTATTTGGACATTGCAGGTACATGTTGAACTAGACATAGAGAATTGGCATGGGCAATAAAGTAAGAGTTTTGGGTCCAGGAGGCACGTGTATGCCCTCTTTAAATGTGTAAATGATCACGCCTGTTATTTACAACTCCTTTTGAGTAAGGTTTTTAAAAAAAACCTCTATTTTAGAAGGCAATGGTGTCATATCAGATAATATGTGCTAAATCATAAAAGAAACACTAACGAGTTATTCAGAAACTTACAAAACAAAGGAGACTTAAATGTAACCATTTTCACATTCTTACAAACGAAGCATTGTTCTATTAAAACATACTTTCGGGGCGCCTGGGTGGCTCGGTTGGTTAAGCCTCTGGCTCTTGGCTTCAGCTCAGGTCATGATCTCACAGTTCGTGGGTTCGAGCCTCACGTTGGGCTCTGCACTGGCAGTGTGGAGGCTGCTTGGGATTCTCTCTCTCTCCCTGTCTTTGTGCCCCTCTCCCCCTCTCAAAATAAATAAACTTAAAAAAAACATACTTTAGCAAGCCCTGGCCAAAGAACGCCTTCTGAATAGAATGTAGATATCATGTTTTCATTCTGGTATAAAAAATTCAGGCTTTCAAATGGATAAAGAGTAATCCTTTAAATACATCTACTATTAGAGAAGTCTTCCCTTTACGAAAACATTCACAAAAAGTTCCTTTCCTTACAACGCGCCTCGTGCAGATCTCAAATGGGACTTGATTTACATACAATTTTCTGGAAACGAATTGAATCGTATAAAGCAAGATATGCTTGTCCTGTTGACTGAGATACGCTTACACTTTCAGGCCATGGCCAGTGGCACTGCTGGAGATAAAATGAAAGTTATAACTGGTATATTCATCTTCCACCCATGGAACTGGATGGAACTGGCATCCCAAGGGGAACTTAACAGCCGTTTCCTACCCAAGAGGTACTGGCTTCCTGTGGATACTCTCCTTTGTTCCCAAGAGCTGAGCTGCTAGGATGAACCGGTGGTCCCACCACCAGAGACCTCTTCGCTTGCAGTAGCATTCTCAGTTCCAGAACCTCCCGTTTCTAAAGCAAATGGCACAAGGCAAATACAGACTTCCGCTGTACATTCTAAAGACGCAACGTGAAGGCCGTCTTTCCGGTCAGTTTTATGAGATCAGCTTAGATCGTTTCATCGTTTGCCCAGAGCAAATGTGCTGAACTGTTTTTGAGTGTTCTACGCAACCGTTGTGGATGTATTCATGCACCCAACAGGTACTGAATACCTACTAAGCACCAGGCCTAGGGGCGGGCCATCATAACTGCTTACTATGAGAAGGCAGCCTGAGAGACTGCCCCAGGTGATAGGGGGCTTCAGTGTTTGGAGTGAGTGATCTAAGGAAGGGTTGTGAGTACACAGCTGCATCTCCTGAAATACCGACTGAGCAACCACTGATAAGAAAACCATGAATAAACAGATCGTTTCCTAAGCGCCTACCAGTAAGAAACCCATTAACACGTACACTGCTTCCCCTAGTTCTCAGAGAGACGGAGATCTGTCTTCCTCTGGTCTAAGTTTTGGAAACTTAGGATAGGATGTGTGTGGACTGGTAGGCAGGTGTAGGCACAGCCACTGGAGAGAAGGCCTAGAATGAGCCAGAAACTGAAAAGCACGCGAAGGGACCTGGAGAAACGGAAGGAGGAGTCACGGACAAGCAGGAGGCGGTACAACCAGGATACAAACGCTGAGAGAAAGAAATGGCTGAGCTAACACAGGGTGGCTCACACACAGGACTCAGAGGGTAGGCTAAAAAAATTCGGATTCCTCGACCGCAGTAAGCACGATGACGGGGGCCTGCGGGCTGTGAAGGGTCACACGGAGCACGGTTCCTGCCTCTTCTTAACTCCCCGGAGGCCCAAAGGAGAGGCACCAGACTTAACTGGAGAATGGGGGGCTCGGGGGGAATGTTCTTGCCCCGAGAGCTGTTGAAAGGAGTTCTTCAGCGGGCCTGGGACCCCGTCTCGCCTGTGGAGGAGGGGGGGACGTGTGTCCTATCTAAAGGCAAAGGGCTAGACGACCTGACCTTTCTCGGGCCCAGAGCTCATCCCGTGTCACACCCGGCCCTTTTTGTATTCCTCCCAAAGAGACACCGAAGCATTCCCAGCCCCTGACCATCTGCGCTGCAGTCTGCATTCATTTCTGCAAGGGGGCTCCGTGTGCCACGGATGTACCTCTATTTAAAACAGACACATCTATTTATAACATTTCCCCAGTCCATCTAGAAGTCTTTTGTAAGCATAAAGTTGGCTCGCGCTTCTATCTCACCAGACAGCTAAGATGGCCATCTGATTGCTTCCGATGAATAGATGGGATACAACAGCAACGCAGTACTTGGTGAAAATGACTGGTGCCACAGAGCTTACGGAGCAAATATTTTATAAGCAGAGCGATGGCTTTAAATGTTTCTGCCACATGTACCATATCCCGAGATAAGGGACACAGAGTCTGTAGTCTCAGCGGCTAAAGATGGTTATACGTGTCTCCCATCTGACGGGAGGAAAATTTGGTGGGTTTATTAGAGGCATGAATTGTGAGAATAATAAAAAAAAATGAAATTCTGGACCGAGCTCACAAATTCTATGAGTTTTATCACTGATATGGCCCCTGACGCCCTAACCGTTCAAACGAGCTGGTTTTTTTGTTTTTTTTTTTTTCTCCTTTTCATGGGGAAATCAATTGAAAACAAGCAAATAAACAATGCCCAGGCAACACGACAGATCCACCTGAACCTTCATTTGGGGACGCTCCGGGATCACCCCAAGTGGTTCAGGAGCTGCGGCAAAGTACTCAGAAGGGAAAGTCTATGAATCCCAGTTAATTCCATGCAGAACGAACCATAGACATGATCCCTGAAGGTATAGTCTTTAATTCCATGAACAAACACAAGCCACCCAGCAGTTTCAGGACAGGTGGAAGGATTCCGAAGAAACAAAACGTGCAAAGAGTAGCCACTCATCTGAAGGAGACGTTCTAGCAAAATTAAACGCTCAGAGGGGTCAGCATTCTCTGGGATCCGCTGGAGTTCAATGATAAAGAAAGCGCAGAGGGTTTCAATGAAAGCGATTGCTTGATGAGGCTACTTTGCTCAGAGGATACGAAACCTGGCAGAAAGTTTCCCCAGGAAAAGAGGTCATTTTCCGTTCCGTTGTGTGCTGACATTTCTCATCAAACAGTATCCAGTGGAGTGATTCCCACCATCCCAAAGAATCCCTGTCTTGCTATTTGCAGAGGCTCGAAGCTGGCCGCTCCAGCAACCTTCTGTCATCTTGTTTTTCTCCGTGAGCCCGAGGCTCTTGGGCGTTGGTTCTATTACCTATCTGCCGCAGCCATGGAGGGACAGATAGTCCCCCGGTTTCGCTCAGACATTATGAAGTGCCTATCTTCTGTGATTTCCCTGCAGATACACCTAATACAATTCTCCGAATTAAAGTGATTGTGTCCACCTTTCCTTCGCTCTATGTTGCCTTCTCTTTCTTTCCTTTCCTTCAGCTAAAAGCAAAGTGCATTTAAAGCTGACTCTATTTATTGTTTTTTTCTTCCTGTAGAAATTCAAATTAATGTTTTGTGCTGTCTGCAGACCAAATGCAAATCTTGGAGGGAGGAAATCTCTCTCGAATCCGCTAGTGTCACAGTTTTCTAAATATAAATAGGACTTTACACAGACAGATATACACATTCACTCTTGTATAACAATATCTAACATTTCTCTTAGGAAAAAAAAAAACAAAACAACAGACAAAGGAAGCATTTTTCAAAGAGTCTGCTCAATATCCAAACATCATGGGGTATGGGGGAAAGTCAACAGCCCTTGTCCCATCCGGAAAGGAAAGATCTCAACAGAAAGAGACCCGGCATGATTTTGTTAATTTCTATCAAGACGTTAATGTCCAGGATAAGCTTTCAAATCTATGCCCTTCAAAAACATTGCTTAAATAAATCTTACCTGAATACGACTTCCTTAACAAAGCCATGCTTCTTTGTAAGCTGGTCCTACCCAGACAGTTGCTGTCTACATTTGGAGCAGACACAGAGAAAGGAGATCGGAGAAAGTTTAAGGCATATCTAAAGTATTCTCCAAGGTACTGGCCAGAAACATCAAGCCCATACTCGCGGTATAGAGAGATCATTAATGGGCATTAGTGACAGACCATTATGACTCTCACAGATCATTAATGATTCATCATGTAGCAGTATTCTTCTGGCAATAATCAGACCATTGCTTGGACGCAGATATAAGCTTCGCCCATACTATTTGCTTAAACTTATTATTTCCAAGCATAAATTTTTCTTTTGCCTTCTAGAATTACAAAAAATGGTCTGTAACAGGATCCCTCCGCACATTAGAGGAACTTCTGAAGCTAGCTGTCTTCTTTGGTAGACGCTTCTCCCACTGTCAGGAATCTTGTAGTCTGAAAGGCTCCCCAATAGCTTTTGGGATATAGAAAATGTGTCTTTTATTTTGAAATTGAATTATTGATGAATAGAAAATGCTACAAGCAAAACAGACATTTAAAAGAATTACAGTTACCCAATCCTCTGTAACAATTACTTGTAAAATGCTGAAATTCTACCTGACTTTTGAGTTTCTTGCCAAAAAATACATTTTCATATCGGAGTCCTTTGTTAAAAATTCAGAGACTCTACCATGAAAGCCTGTGACAAGGCTTTCAGCTAGTTACAACAAAAAGCAAGAAACGCAGACCATTTTAGCATCTAGCCATACATGTTACTGAAGCACTCAACAACAGTGTTAATATAGGAATGAAAATTTTAAGGAAAGGCGAAACCCCACACCAAATTGCCATTCTTTTTATTTTTGCCTTATGGAAGATCCACTATTTTGGTTAAAAATGGAAATGAAAATGGAAATTTAGTTATTCCGGGAGCAAATGAGTCTTTCCTATTGAACACATTGGATTCTCCTTCTGTGTGGCTCTGGGAAAACTTCCCTTGAGTCAGAGAGAAAGGAAATCTGTTTCGGGGTCTGAATATCGTCACTATCAATGAATATTGAAGAGTTACTGACACCCACAAGGAGCTATATTTATTGAGCCCCATCACCCATACTCAGCGCTATAGGGAAAGGGAGATTATGTCTCTCCAAAAGCATTCCATAAACTTACATAATTTTTTCCCCTTCAGCTTCTCTGCATAATCAGAGTTGCCTTGTGCTTCTCTGCCTCTACTTTTCCATCCAACACGAGGAGTGTAACAGACAACAGCTGCAAGCGTAAGCCCTTCCCAAAGGGATCCAGCCTCAAGCGAAATTGGCTTAGCTGTAAGGACGGGATTTCAGCAGTAGGCAGGGGATGGAGAAAATCTGTTCTGCCCTGAAATCAAACACCCTCCCCCATTCCCTCCAGACGCCCACAGCCCAGGGGCCAGCACATCAGGGGCCCCCGGAACCCAAATGCGCCGAAGAGTGGTTTGTCAGAGAGAGACCCTGTGCTTGGTTTTTATGCTTTCCTGTCCCCGTTTTTAAATTCTCAACGATTTTTCAACACGGGGCAAAACTTTTGAACATATTCATTTTGCACCGGGCCCTGCAAATTGTGCAGCCAGTCCCGTCCCTTAAGAAGCCATTCGTTAACTAATCAGCTCAACTTAGAGGGGCCGACGATCAGCTTCCAAGGGTGACCACAGGGTCTTCCCCGCTGCCCTTGGACTAGGAAGCCGAGCTAGTCCTCAAGCCACTAGGCAGACAGCGGCATATGCTCAGATCCCTGTTTGCAAACCAAAATGGCTAATGGAAGAATTTAGGCTTCAGGGAGCTCCTTACGCAGGAGAGATGCCAATTTCCTTCAAACAAAAATAGAAAACCCTAATATGGAGGCAGCGTCTCTTGGCCAATATAAGAGCTCTTAAAAAAAAAAAAAAAAGAGTATTTCCCAAGGGGCAAAATGAAGTCATCCCAAGATGAGTGGTCTCAGGTCTAATCAAGAGACTGTCTTTTAGCTGTGCCGTCGCCTCTCATGGCCTGCAGGGGGCCTCACTGGGCAGCGCGGAAGGGGGTCCCCTGGGATGACAGCAACTCAATCGTCTGATGTCTAGACTGCACAGAAATAAACAAAGCAAGGGCCAACACAGAGCCAAATTGCAAGGCAGGTGAAATTTATGTCTGCTATCCCGTGTCTCAAGCTAATTCTCGGCCGCTCAGGGCCCTCCTGTTCCTCTCCAGTTGCTGTACCTACCCCGCAGGAGTAACCCCCGGTCGCTCGGCAGCCCCCTGGGGACCCCTACCTTCTCTCGCATTCCGTCTCTACCCTACCTGTTCTCTTAGTCCTCCCTGTGCCTGACCTCAGTCATAGCGCTCGCCCGTTCTACTTGGCCTCCCGGGGTGACATTTTTCCATGTCTTTATCGCTTCTTTATCGACACCCGATTCTAAACCCCAGGATAAAGGGCGTCGCGGGAGAATGGCGTATTGACACATGCATATTCGCAGCTTGCAGGGTGCAGCTTGGCACGGGTGGCCTTCACTTCCTTTACAGTCGTTTTAATCCAGATGCAATCAATGCTGGGGCTCAGCGCTCAGTGCCGGGTCGCTCACCCTCTTCTAACAGATACCGTCAGCGACTAACTCCCTCCACCCATCAGCCAAGCGCACCCTGCCAGAGTCACCATCCATCATCTGCCCCCACGGGCAGAACGTGACCCACCAGAAACTGACAGACCCAGTTACCTCGCCGGGCGAGTGGCCTTTCATCCCGGCCCAGGAAGCTAGGGATCTCCAAGCTCTCACTGCATTGTGGTCAAGTGGCCGGAGGAAGCTTCCTGCCGTCCTGAAGGCCCCAATCAATGCTCTGCCCTCCTCTTAGGGCCCAGACACATCAAACGCAATAATGCCTGATATTTAATCATGTCCCATTAAAATGCAAAGCCCTGTCTCCAGGTCCCCTTGACACTTTTAATTGTTTTCAAACGTCTGGAGAAGCCGAGGTAAACAGATTTGTAGTGCATTGTTCACTTGCTCGGCTACCACAGCCTCTTGGCTAATTAATAAGGGCATTCGGCTGCAACTGGGCGTCTTGGCTGCACCGATCCCTCCTCCTGGTGGGAAGAAGTTACGGGAAGGAAGAGCTTATGAGAGGAAAGGCAGATGTTTTTTATTAAGAAGTACCAACGAGTGGGACTTTTGTCTGCACAGAAAGCAACACTCAGATGCTGGGAGCACCTTTATTCGTCATTGCCCAAACTGGGAAGCAACCAAAATGTCCCGCGTAGGTGAATGGACGAATGAACTGTGGTCCATCCAGTCAATGGAATAGTGTCCAACGATAAAAAGAAACGAGTGACTGAGCCAGGAAAAGACACGGAGGCCCTTTCAATGCGTATTACTAGAGCAAAGAGGCCAATCTGAGAAGCTGTATACGTGTGATTCCAACTGTAATGACATTCTGGAAAAGGCAACAACAGCCAAAAAAAAATGGAGACGGTGAATCCTAATGTGAACTACAGACTGTGGGTGATAATGATGTGATGATGCAGGTTCATCAACGGTAACAAATGTATTACTCTGGAGGGGGTGTGGATAACGGGGGAGGCTGTGTGTGTGCGTGTGTGAGGGGAGCAGGGGCATATGGGACATCTCTGTACCTTCCCCTCAATTTTGCTGTGAATCTAAAACTGCTCTACAAAGAAAAATAAGGGGGCGCCTGGGTGGCTCAATCATTTAAGCGTCCGACTGCGGCTCAGGTCATGATCTCACGGTTCTGGAGTTCGAGCCCCGCGTCGGGCTCTGTGCTGAGCGCTCGGAGCCTGGAGCCCGCTCCCGATTCTGTGTCTCCCTCGCTCTCTGCCCCTCCCCTGCTCATGCTCTGTCTCTGTCTCTCTCTCTCAAAAAAAAAGTACCGGGTACCTAATATGTTCCAGGAGCACATGTTTTCTCATTGAATTCTCACGACAACCCTGTCAAGTTTTCTTTGTTATGCTTTTTGTTTTTGTGGATGAGGAAACTCAAGCTAAGGGGGGGGGGGGTCCCTGCCCAAGGTCACATGGCTGGTAACTGGCTGGAATACTGCCGAGGGTTTCAAAAGCTTACTTGGTGGTCAAACTGGGAACCCTTTATGGTCTCTCCCAATAGAGGGTTTTTGTAATTCCATGTCCCTTCTCCTCCATAAAGCAATTCCAAGCACATCCAATTGCCTGAAGCTCACCAGCCCTGCCCATGTTTCCTTTCCTATGACAGTAAGGAGTCCCCGGAAGGAAAGGCAATGCTGTACGGGCAGCCCCCAGCCCAGTCGGAAGACAGGAGCCACTTGACTGCTGTCCGCTACCAAGGGCCACACCCCCCTCTCATTTTCTCAGAGAGTAGCAGGGGCCAAGACGCAGCCGGGGAGATCCACGGTGCCCCCGATTCCAAGGATCACAGGAGTCCGCTTCAGGAACAGCCCCCTGGCTGTTTTCCCCACGGCTCAAATCCTATCAGCGCCACCGTGGCTCTCCTGCACAAGAGGCACAGGCGACACCTTGGCCACGCCCGGGAATGCGGCCTCATTGAGTATTTTAACGGATGGCCACAACTGTGCGAGAAGATCGGTGGACGGACTCCGGTGGTAAGCATGGCTTCCCTGGGCTATTACAAGAATGAAATGAGAAATTCACACAAAGTGCTTATTAGGGCAGGGCCCGGGACAGTGTGAGTAGTCCGTGGAAATGAGTGCTCTTCTCTTCCCCTTAGTCCCTTCTGGCCCATCTGCTTGCCTCCCCTGTAATCTCGTTGTTATCCTTCCCGACGTTTCTGGCAGTATTTTTATGGAAACTGATCAATACGCAAGCAATCCACGAACCCCGAGTCCTTACAAGGTACCTTTTGTCTAATGAACATTTGCCCACATGCAGAAGATACGGACACACATATACAGAGCTCAGAGTCTAGAAGGACTTGAATACAGTTCATAAGAGCTATGATGTTGAAAACAAGATTTGATTTGCCTAAGTCACTAGTTACGCGAACTACTATACTTCCCAAATATTGACCGTGCTGTGTGTTCTGCCGGGATGGGCTCCAATCAAAGCTGAACTAGTGCCCACGTGTCTGTGTGCTCTTAGTAACAAGAGCCGACTGATATCCCACCTCTGATACTTGGACAGGTCTTCTGTGACAGTCTACTCAGTGTCAGGGTTAAGAGCAGCATGGCACATTTTATTCCGCTCGATTCTGCTTCTGACAGCATCGTAAATAACACCTACACCTGTCAAAAAACAGATTTCAGATATACCACAAATCACACACCTTTCAACTTGATGCCTGGATCTTGAAAGGTGCTAGAAGTGTGCGCGCGCGCCGTGTGTGTGTGCGCGCGTGTGTGCGCGCGCGCACGTCTTTGGACGCACGCGCGCACACACGCGCATCTTATTAGCGGAAAGACTTGTTCCAGGCAGGCATGATTTTCAAGCATGATGGGAGAGTTATTCACTTCTTGCGAAACTGTACGCAATGCAGGGAAAATAAAAAAGTTACTTGGTTTCTGCAGTTTCTCTCTGAGGGAAGAAGAAATTAATGGAGAATGGTTTCTCTTTGTGTTCGGAGCACCCCCTGGTGGAGAACTAGCATATTTCAGTCGTATTAATCGTATTAATCAGTCATATTAATCCTCCCACCCGCACTGCTTTTTATTTTCCTCTCAAGAGCTTGATGGAGGGAGAAATGAAATATTTTGATTTTTCTAGATTCATAGCTCATGACCACAGGTACAGAGAATCCAATTACAGTCACTTTTGTTCACTTCATCTGAAGATCCTCTTGGCCGATTGAAAAATTAATGTCAAGTACTTGCCTGTTTTAGGGAAACTGCCTTTTCACTCATTCAGCAAACACTTCCTGGGTGCCTATGATGTGCTAGCTCTTTTCTGGGTGCTTGCGACACAGGAAGAAATAAGCCTGGGTCCCTGCTGGGGAGGAGCTTGTCCAAAGTTGAGAGGTAACCGTGAAAAGCCATCTCCGAAAGTGAATGGAAACCAGACAGGCTTCAGTTTTTTGAGAGAGAGCAGGAAGAGAGGGAGAGAGAGAGAGAGAGAGAGAGAGAGAGAGAGAGAATCCCAAGCAGGCTCTCTGTGCCGTCAGCGCAGAGACCGATGAAGAGCTGGATCCCATGGACGGTGGGATCGTGACCTGAGCCGAAACCAAGAGTCGCCCGCCCAACCGACTGAGCCGCCCAGGCGCTCTGGGCAAGTGGGTTTTATACCAGCCGGGATAAGACTGCTTTCAGACAGGTGACTTGGCTGCCGCGTGGAGGGCGGGAGGGGAAGGGGTAAGCCTGCAGACTCCGAGCTCTGTCAAGGGTTGTATTTTACTGCGTGGGTGGAAACGGGACTTGTCGGTTCCCCCTGAAGACCCCACTGAAGCCTAGATCATTCTCTCCTTAAAAAAAAAACCCTGCTTCGGCTGACTCTAAAACAATCGAGTTTTGGGCTGGGGAGAGGGGCAGGCAGTGATTTTTCAGGCAGTCATCTGAGCTGCTGTTGTGGGCCACACCGTGCGCGTGGGCTCCACTGGTCTGTAGGCTCACCAGGAAGCAACGTACTTGAACCCTGGCTCTACTCCTTTGGGAGTACAATGGCTCTACTCCATTGTAAGCTCTGCCTCCTTGAGCCTGTTGCCTTGACTCTCTGAGCCTTGGTTTCCTCCTCTGTGAAACGGATACAATAATTGTATCTATCTTTAGGGTGGTTATAAGAACTCAATCAGGGAATGCAGAAGGCACTCGCTGCAGCAACTACCATGCAGTCAGCAGTTGATGAGGGCTGGTTCATTTCATCTTTCTCTTCCGTGTTCGGCGAGGCCAGGCAAACGGGTCTGTGGGATGGCAGGCATCGAAGTCCCACAGGACCTCTCCAGGGTACTCTACCTGGCGCTGGAAGGCAGGCCTGTATTGGCAAGGTGGCCTCAGCAGTTTGTTTCCTGCCTAACGGGAGCAGCGTGTAAGGTCCACAGATGGGAGTTGAGAACAAGCCAGGTTCTCATGGTCCAGAGGGCCTGGGCTTCGTAGCTGCCAATTCTCACTGGAAAGCTCGGAGCCTGGAAACAAGGCTGGCAGCAGGATCCTGTGGGATTTCTAAGTTAGCCAAGAACGAGACCAGCGAACAGGAAAAGGCCCGGCCAAGATGGGAGGCCAAGTGGGTCTGGCATTACCGAGAACGGACGGGTAGACTGGTACAGAGAGGGAGACGGCAGGGCTAGGCGTGGACGAATTCCTTGAGTCAAGGTGCGCCTAACACAATGGCTTTTTACAGGATCGTCCCAGAGTTAGCAGTCGGAACAGTGAGTCCTGCGAACGCTAATCCGACCAAGGTCCTCTGACTGAAAAGATCCTGTGACCAGTCGGTTTAGGAAAGGCCGTTCACCACACTGGCTCTCGGAGACTCATATTATACATTTGGCTTGCTGAAGGTTCTAGTAAAGCCTGCGGTAAAGAAACCCATGAACTGTGAGAAACTTCGGGTTACACATACTAATTTGCCCCCAGAAACCTTTATTTCTTACAACAAGTACTAATAGTCCTGAATACTCAGTGAACAAGACGTAGAGTGCATGCCAGGCTAAATGTCTCCTGGGCCAGACAGAATCACTTAGGCCCCTGTTAGTGGCCTCCCAAGGGCCCAAATCCCAGGCTGGCATTGTATTCTCAACCCATGTATCAGGTGGTGACAGGGATGGGGTCAGCAACTCCATCGCTTCTGGTATTTTCTGGTTTCCAACTGGGGCTCCCTCAGGGAGGTTTTGAATGCCCGGTACCTAGAAAATGGTCACACTACAGCCCTCGAAGAAGGCATTCCACTTGACCTAGACAGAATGGAGCTTCTGGGCCTACCGCAGCGATTCTAGACTCCTGAGGTAATGAAGGATGGAAAGGGAAAGAATTCAAATATCATTTCGGCAGCCCAAGGGTTCCCTGGGATTTCCACTTGTCCCTGCACTGCTCCAGCGGCATGAGCTTCCTCCTCGGACACGTGAGGTGATGGAACCCAGGTAGCTGGGTCATAGGTTGGGGTTACAAGTATCCTGGTACTTTTGCTGCAAGACAATTTAAATACCGGGCTTCGTTGAACCGCACACGTTTTTGTTAACCGTGGGACGCCTACCTGTTATGGACTGAATTGTGAGTCCCCTTAAATTCCTGGCCCCCAATTTGGAGATAGGGCCTGTAGGGAGGTAATGAAAGTTCAATGAGATCACGAGGGTGGGGCCATAATCTGATAGGACTCCTGTGCTCGTAAGAAGATGAAGAGAGGCTAGAGCGCTCTCTCTCTCTCTCTCTCTCTCTCTCTCTCTCTCTCTCACCCTCTCTCACCCCCATCCCCAGCCTACACAGAAGAAAGCTCTGTGAGGGCACCGTGGGAAGGTAGCCATCTCGAAGCCAGGAAGAGAGGCTTTACCAGAAACCACTCATTACAGCACCTGCACCTTAGACTGCTAGCGTCTAGAACTGTGAGGAAACACATTTCTGGGGTTTAAGCGACCCGGTTTCTGATATTTTGTTATTGCTGCCCTAGCACTATTTCTCGTAAAGCGTATATAACGTTGCCCTTTCTTTTGCAAACAGCCCCACCGAGAGGACAAAACAGCAGTCCAAACTTGTACAAGTAGATCACGCTTGGTCAAGCTGATACAACCCGGAGCGGTTTAAAAACAGAAATGCAATTTTAATGAAACAGAAACGAGGCAAAATCGCAGTCTCCAAATGAGAAGTGAAACCAGCGAACACTTAACGAGGGCCTAATCTGTACCTGGCTCGGAGGTTGGCTGTAAGGGGCTGGGCTGGGGCTGAATAAAATCTAGTCCCTTCCTTCAAGGAATTCAGTGTTTCGTGGCAGAGAGAGATGAGCAAGCGCATTTAAAAAGCAAAGGAGAAGTTCTGTGGCACAGAGGTGGGGCGTCTAACGCACCTGTTTGGGTTTGGCAAGTGGGGGTCTCGGAAGGCATCCCAGGGGAGGTGATAATAAGCTGAGACTTGAAGGAGAGCAGGAGACAATCCGATGAAGAGAGTAACTGCTCCAGAAATGGGCAGGACCCAGAGGAATCATACAAAGCCTCTGCCCTAAAGGCGCTCTTAGCGCCCAGGAGACAGACCGACGCGCGCCATCACCTTACGAGGCACGAGGCATCATGACATATGAAAGCACGGGGCGGGGCACCTACCAAACCCAGCCTCCGGGGTGGCCAGGGGAACCTTTCTCAGGGCAGGCGGTGGTGGGATCTGGGTTTTGAAGGCCAGTGCTCATCGGTCAAGTCAGTTGGGAGCGGGTAAGAACACGCGTCGGGCTAAGAGAATGCCAAGCCGAGGCACCAAGTACAAAGACGTACAGGCTTGAGTAGGTCTGACCCAGGGAAGAAACGCAGGCAGTTTGGAATGTTCGGAGCACAGGTTTCCGGGAATGGCACGGGCCACGCAGCTGTGGGGTTGCTAGGGGCCGGATCATGGGGCGCCTCGTGGCCCACATGATGGGGAGAGCCATGGGACACGGGGGGAAACGTGCAAGGGTTTTAAGCAAGGGAGAGACCCGATGTGATCGGCATTTCTGAAAGATCTCAGTGGCTGCAGCGTGAAGACCAGCGCAGTGGCTCCAAGTGCAAGACGAGAGGCAGGGCGACCTTTGAAGAGGATGGCAGTTGTCCAGAGAGCACCTTGATAGCCTAAATCAAGGCAACAACACCGTGAAGAGGGGAAAAGGCAACAGCCTTCAGAGCCACGGTGGTCGCAGCATCGGTAGAACCTGGCTGTAGACTGGAGCCGGAAGGTAAGGAAGAGGCAGCCGGCTGTCAAGGACTACTCTAGGGTTTTCTGGACGGTTGGGGTGTTGTCCTTCATCGAGACCGGGCCTCTTGGAGTTCGTTTTCCCAATTTTCTGTTTTTACAGGTGAGGAGGCTAACCTTGCCCAGCATCACTCAAAAGCGATGGTAACTGTAGTCATGGGGGCTGGCGGGGGGTGGGGGGGCGGGCAGGTGAGATGAGACGTCCCAGGGGGGATTCGCAGAGTGAGAGGAGGTGTAGCAGTAGTGGCAAAGGAGACCTCACTGGCCCTGACCTCCGAGAAGCCACACGCAGAACTGTCCGCCCCCCTGAGCCGGGGCTCCTAAGGCTCGCCAGTCTTTGCATCGTTCGGACCAAAGCACAGACCGTGGATCTCATTTAAAGCATCGTTTTGTGAACAATTCATTTTCCAGACATTTATCCTCTGAGGCTATTTCGCATTGTCAGGAAAAAATCAAAGGTATCCGTGTTTGAATCGGCACCTCCCATGACTCATTTTTATTGATGATGATTTGTTTTTACAGTTGAAACAGGGGAAGAATTTTCAACTCCCAAGCCTGCACCCAGGAAACCGACCACGTTAGAGGTTAGCTTCAATTTTCACGCATTCCCTAGGCACGATTTTACTTTTATATATTTAATGCATCCGTTCGTTTGCTCATACACTCATCAGGTATTTACCGAGAGCCTTTTGGGTTCCAAGGCTCTCTTCTAGGTCCTAAGGAATTGAAGCAATCATTCAACTCCTATGGCAGCATATCTCAAGTTTTTGTCTTTTCCAGGAGCTACACGGTAGGCAAAGCTCTCCTTATCTGGAGTGTTGTTTTCCCCTTGCTCCGAGTTTCTTGGCCACCTCCAGGAAAAAGGGAGGCTCTTTGTCAGTCCCTCAGTTTCAGTCGTTAGATAAGAATATAGGAAATGAAGCAGGAATGTATTTTATTGGTAGAAATGAAGCCACAGGTCCAGAAGTGGTCTCCCGTTTGATGGCTGTGAGCCACACTTGTCATTTTTTGGAGCGCAAACACCAGACTGTGTCTGAATTATCAAGCATCTCCCCTCTCGGGAGGCTAGAATTTCAGGAGAGCCTAATTCAGCTGAAAATAAACCACGCCAAACTGTAAGATTCCTTGACATGAGTGTATGCATCCTTTACCCGCCCTGATCTTTTTGTTTTTTTCACTCTGATCTTTCTAGTCGTGTGACCAAATGTGGGCCATACTTGAGCCTGAGACTTAACACTGTGGAGGTCAGTTTTTCTTTGGTGAAGGGTCTCAAGTTAAGAGCCACTATCAGTGATCTACTGAGGAAGCTGATTACGTTAGACAGTTAGCGTGTTTTACTGCTGTCTGAATAGCTAACAGATTACTCCTCACCCACGTCACATGAGAAAAGCACGTTGCCAGCATAGAAAGGCATTCGGATTATGAGACCCACAACTGAAATAATGCCACAGTCTTTGATTGTAGCAGCAACTAAGTGGCTTCCACTTAAGTTCGACTTTGTCAGCATGTAATACGTACGTGTAACAGGTTATAACACACGGGCTCAGCTGGAATTATGGACAGAACGTGAAACCTTCTTGTGTTTCTTCTCATCAGGGAGCATGCCACAAATATATTCGAATGTTGATGTTCTGCGTGAAACTGGAGAGAACTTCCAGGAAAATGAACGCAGTATAATTCAGCATATGCATACGACACGCACTAAAACGTACGCTCTGTGAGGACAGGAATATTTATTTGGTCCCCTGTCGTGTCCTCAGCATCTCACGTAATATTTGGCATATGGTAGCCATTTAATAAACATTTTTTGGATACCCGAATGACTTATGTAAGTATCAGGAAGACTGTCCGCTTGATTAACCTGGTTCCCTCCCCTCTCCCCTCAGACAGACCAAATTTCTATGCTCCTTCTCTCACTGGGATGTTGCCTTTTTCCTTGCTGCTATCTGGAATGTTCACCTCCAGAAAATTAGCCCCTTGACTCCCCATACGTTACGCCACCAAGTTAACTGTCCGGACACCTGGAATTTTGGCAGGTGCCAGGCACACGGTGTCTATGTAACCAGCCCTCCATAAAAACTCTGGGCACCGGGTCTCCAATGAACTTCTCGGTAGACACTTCATGTGTGTGGTCACGCTTGTTGCTGGGGGGACATCACCACATCCTACGGGACTCCAATGAGAACGGACCCTTGGAAGCTTAGACCTGGTTTCCTCCAGATTTCTCCCCATGCACCTTACCCCTTTGCTGACTTTGCTCTGTATTCCTCTGCGATAATGAATCTCAGCTATGAGCACGACTACCTTCTGAATCCCGGAAGTCTTTCTAGTGAATCACCAAGCCTGGGGAAGGGCTTGGCCACTCGCGACCTATCTTCCACATGATTTATACTCGTCACATTTCAAGACATAAACAAACTAGCCTCAGCTACACCATAGGCTGTAAGCTCCATGAGGTTTCAGTCACTACGTATCCTCAGCACCTAGCAGCGTGCCTGGCAAACCGGGGATATTTAAAATACTCAGATTGTACAAATCCATGAAAGAATAAATAGAGAACTACGTTTGGGGAATAAAACACCTTAGGACTATGCTTACAAACTCGTTGTTCAAGGTAAAAGAATGGTTAAACTTAATATTGGTTCTGATTTTTACACCTCAGGGTCCAGCAATTTCTGGTGGGATACATTCAGCTTTTTTTCTCTTGCATTTAGAGCCTGGCATATAGAAGGCACTAAAATATGGTTATTTAATAAACAAATTAATGAAGGTATATATCAAGTTCAAACTCTATAATGAAATTGCTACATTAGTTTGTGCTCGGACCAAGAAATCAGTCTGGACTGTGAAAAATCCAGATTTGCACTTCTTTTGAGAAGCACGTGTCTGTATTTCATAGAATCGCCGATTTTTTTTTTTTTTTTGGACAAGATCTCTAAGATTCTAGCTCTAATCCATTTGTTGTAATGATGAGGAAATAAAGGTGCAGAGAGGGGAAAGAGCTGACCCAAAGTCCCAAGGAATCAGGGTACCCTCTTTAATGGATGAGGGGTGTTAGGGACTACATTGGGTCCCCCCTAATTCACATGTTGAAGTCCCAACCCCCCCCCCCATTCCCGATAACTCAGAATGTGACTGTATTTGGAGACCAGGCCTTTGAAGAGATGATTACATTAAAAGGAAGCCATTGGGGTGAGCCCTAATCCAAACAGAAAGGTATTCACATAAGAGCAAATTTGGACACAGAGAAGCACGGATGTGCCCACAGAGGAAAGTCCATGTGATGACACAGCGAGAAGGTGGCCATCTGGAAGCCAAGGACAGAGGGCTCCTAAGAAATCGAACCCGCTGACACCCCGATCTTGGACTTCAGGCCTCCAGAGCTGCGAGAAAATCAAGGTCTGTCTTCTGAGTCCCCAGTCTGTGGTATTTTGTTACGGCGGCCCTAGCAAACTCATACAAGGGGTTTCTTACCCTCCAGATGACAACCTTCGCTACACATTCCCTGTCCGATCAGAGAAAAGAGAGAGCGGTTGGCAGTCAAAGGTCCTAGGAGCCCTGGACCTTGGCGAAGCTTATAGAAAGAATCTCTTTCTTTTGGATAATTTACACCCCCCCTACTCCCCGCCCCCCCCCCCCCCCCAGCACTTCGGCAGAGCACATCCTCCATGAATGCCAGGCTGCCTGGGGGACATTGATGTCACCGCGTCACTCTGTAGGGGTCGTAAATACCCCCTTTCAGTCATCCTGGTGACCTCACAGTCCTGCCCCCCACAGCCCGTGGCAACGGACGCCGCATGTTTCTGGCTCCGGGCTTGTGTTCCCACCGGAGGCTCCACCTGGGATGCCTCCCTTCCCCATCGCCTCATTCCCATCCTTCAGCTACTTCCAGGCCGAGCGAAGTCCCCATCATCCCATACATTTTACGTGTGTTGGTCATTGCTCCCTCAAGGCCCCCCCCTGCCAACACTACCCCTCTCCTCGCCTCCCCCCCCTCCATCCTTCCTGCTTCACCCATGGCGTGTGTCACCGGATGTTTTCCCGAGTCACTCGCCGTTCTCCGAACTTAGTAGGTGTTGAACATACATGTCGAAGGGAATCTGAATCCAGCACGGCACCTCAGTGCATTTCTGAGAACACCTAAAAATAACTATCTTGCAATTATTTTCAGTTCTTCCTTCAAGCACTTGACATTTCCCTGATGAGTGAGGCTGGAGGGCACCCAAAACGCGCCTACCACAGGGTCCCCGACCTGGAAATGCTCAGGGGGGTGACGGAGATGATGTAGCGAGCGCTGCAGCAAGGGGGGGAGCCAGGGGGCAGAGGGCAAGGGATGGGCACCCAGCACCCACTCTAGAGCAGGTTCTGCGACGGCTGCTTTACGTGGATTATCTAATCCTGTGAAGCTGGTACTGTCACTACACCCATTTCCTGCCCCGGGTTCACACAGCTTTGCCTTTCACAAAAGATTGTTTTTACATTTGGTTATTTTTGAGAGACAGAGAGCACAAGCGGGGGGGGGGGGGGGGGGGGGGAAGAGAGAGAGGGAGACACAGAATCCGAAGCAGGCTCCGGGCTCTGAGCTGTCAGCACAGCGCCCGACGCGGGGCTCGAACCCACGAACCGTGAGATGGTGACCCGAGCCGAAGTCGGTCACTCAACCGACTGAGCCCCTCAGGCGCTCCTCACACAGCCTTTTCTAAACGAGAGCTAGACCTTCCCGTGCACAGTCTTTTCCAGACACAGCCAAGAGGAAGAGGAACGAACAGCCCAGACCTCAGTAACCAGGCCCCCGAACCGGTCCGGGGAAACACACACAAAGCTCCTGGGTCCCCACGCTCGGCCCCCAAGCGCTCAACTCCTTCCTGTTCTGGCTCTCAGACCCCCTCTGGTCGGGTGCCAATGTCTAGTGGCTGAGACGAGCCTGGTCTTCTCTGCTGTCACAGAGGAGATGCGAGTCCCTTGGGACACAACGCGCCTCCTTCTCCCAAGTGGCCAGCTTCCCGGAGCCTGCCCCGAAGCATTCTGGTCTTGTAGCTTCTCCCGCTTTGCAGCAAGTTTTGATTACAAAAACTCTCAGAAGTAAAATCATTTATCCTTGTTAAAGGACGCGGCCAAAATCGATACATGCATTCTGTCTTATATAACAGTCATTTTATTCTTGCTAATTAAACAATAGATCCACAATCAATTATTTGGCTATTTAGTAATGGAAAATAATGAAAGTGGCTCATGTGAATACATTCGCGCCCCCCTCCCTTTTTTAATCGTCCTGGGACGGTCTGCACATACTTTAACACAAACGTGTTCACACTCCGGGTCTGTTTACACGGCATTAACTCTTCAAGGCCAGCTGGCAGAAAAGAGTGAATCGCAGACCTCCGGCGAGGAGGCTAAAAATGTGGTCGGCCCAGGGCCCACACTCTATTTCCTCTAGAGGTTGGTCTAAGTCACCGTTGGCTTTGCATTCGTAAGAAGCAAATTTCTGGGTTCATCGTAGATCCCCAGACCAAGGGCTTGGGATAATATCATGAATGAGATGAGACCACTTTTGCTTCAAGGGCGCCAACTGCTAACTTCCCACCACAGGTTGCGAACACTGCACACACCGAGCGAATCTCTGTGTCCTGACATCTCCTTAGGGCTTATTTCCAACTGGGCACCTTCCCTGTAAAAATGCCATTTATGGCAACTGGCGGAGAGGAAGCTATTTATAGTAAGCAAAGCAGGGCAGCGCGCCGGCAGACAAGCAAACAAGGGAAGAATGAAGAGAAAGGAAATGCGTGGAGTGGCTACGAAGGCCCAGCCAGCTGACCCCGGGCTGTGGGGCACAGGAGGGACGGGCTGATCTTTAACCTCGCTCAACAAAGTCTCATCTGCCTCCCTCTGTGGCCTAACCCTGGGCGCTTCCTCGCCTCCTCTGTCCCACTTCCTGAGTGCCACGTGTAAAAGTGGACAGGGCACGGTCTCCAGAGCCAAAGGCCGCTCAGGAGCTGTGTGGCCTTGGGCGACTGTGCAACCTCTCTGATCGTCTGTGAACCGGGGCTGTGCGGGCTTGTCGCGAGGCTACGAGGAGACACTTCAAGTAAAGCAACGGACACGTAACGTGCTTTCAGTAAACGGTAATGGTCGCTGTTAACGGAAGGTCGGGATCCTGTATCTCTCCTTTCGATTAGCACAGTTATTTCGTGAAGAAAGTAGCCTCTCATGAGTCCTCGCCTTAGGCCAGGCCTGTGCCGGCTGCTAAGTGTGCCTTAGTGGGGCTGATGACGGTGCGTTCGGGCCGGAATTCCAGGAATAAGCTGATTCCTGAACTCCTGCCAACCCCAGCAACCGTTATGCACCTGCCGGATGCTCACGTCAGAGTCCGGAAACACGGCACAGTGAATCCGGATCAGAGTTATTGACACTGTGGCTCACCTCGCACATCCGCCCTCCTTCAAAAAGTCCCTGCGTTCGCCCTAAGCTGAATAGGCGCACGGGCGCTGCTCCGCGGTTAGAAGGAGCGTGTGTGCACGTGCGAATACACCACAGCGACTTCACCAACAGGCCACTGAGTCAAGAGCAGAGCTGGATCCGAACCCACATCTAAACGGTGGTGGCCAGGCCCTCGAATACTCCAGCACCGGCGGTGCCCACAAAGCTATAAGTAAAAGAAAATCTGGAACCACTGAACACGAACAGGTCCAAACGGAAGCTAAACTTGCTTCCAGCTTCTAGGAACACGTGTCCGGACCTTGGAACAGCTGTGCAAGCGTTCAAGGCCGAGGGCTCTGAACGGGCCACGGGGGCAGCGGGCTAGTCAGGAGGCATGCTGCCATCCGTGCCCTTAAAGTCAAGGGTAACTCACACTCTCAAAAAGCAGATCGATAGTGCACTGCTGTATGATGTCTGCCCCACAGCAGGGGCCGGGCCTGGGGCCCTCCGCTGGCCAGCATGGTGTCTGTCATAGAAGCGGTCCCATCACCAATGCCCACCAAGGTGGCACCGAGTGTCCTCCCATTTATCACATCCAGAGGCAGATTTCTTAACTCTGAACTTCAATAGACCCTGCTCTCGGATACCCTCCCCCCCACCCTTGGCTTTCCCGACGCCCACATCGTCCTGGTGATCTTTCCAACTTCTCCATCTCCCCCCTTTGTCTCCTTTGCTGCCCCATTTTCTACTTCCTAACTCCTAATTGTAAGTGGTGCCCAAGAGGCTGTCAACATCTCACGGAGATCAGCGCCGTTCAGTAGAACTTTCTACGGTGACGGAACTGTACCTCTGCTGTCCACTGTGGTCGCCACAAGTTACATGCGGCGCTTGAGCAATTAAGGGTGGTTAGTGTAACTCACCGATTTTCAAATTTCATTTAATTACAATTGATTTAGACTTAATTAGCCACATGCGGCCACTGCCTCTCTTACTGGAGAGCACAGCTCTAGACGCCCGCATGGGGTAGTCGGATCCCTTTGCGTGGCTTCGGGTGGCACTTCCATGTTTAGGGCTCCTCAGTGCCTTCTGATTTGATAACCAATTGGAAGTGCAAGATTGCCATGGATCCTACGTCCAGGAAAATCTCTACTTCTAGGGCCGGCACGTATAAGAAATGCTTGTTAAACGAGAGGGTGCACAACGACGGTGAGTGAGCTCTAATTTCACCCCCTGTTGTGAGTAGTAGATTTTTGGACTGAGGGCAAGACTGTTCAAAGAACAATCAGTTCGTGGCCTGTTAAAAGACAGAACCTATGCTCTTCCCCAAATGTATGACATTCCGTCGCCAGACTTAGGACCTGAAGGACTGAGGTTCTCTCCTCCCGGGAGCTGCAGAGTGTCGGGGGTAAGATCTTGATATCTGCAGTCGAAGTGTCTGGGCATGAATCCTTACTTACATGATGTAAGTGTGGGCACGTTTCTTAACCTCTCAGTGACTGCCTCAGTTTCCTTATTATGAAACGGAGATAGTAATAGTACTTACTTCCTAGACTGATGGCAAGCATTGGGTGGCCTAGGGCAACATCTGGCATACGGTAACGATAATAATAATAGCTAATGTTGACCTGGGGCACAAGCTTTGCGTTCACTAAAGCTAGCTCAGACGCGTCATCCGTTCGGAAGCCTAGGGACTCTGGATCTCAGGTCAAAAACGAGGACCCCTTAAGGAGGAGCCTAAATCCTAGCTACTAAATCCTTTAGTGGAACTGTCTAATGGGCACAGGCTTGTACACTGACTTTTGGAGTATTCTCAGCCCCCGGGACTTCAAGCCTTATAGGGGTTGCTCCCAACTTAACAGAATTATTTTTAAGAGCCAACCTCAAAATTCTGGAAGATATTCTAGATTTATAAAAGGGTAGTACCCCAAATGGCTGAGTCTTCCCATTATACTTCACTATAACTGGAGATAATCGGGGCCCCTTGCTTAGCTCACAACTAGTTATAGCCTATCCCGATATATAAGTATGTGATATATTCTACATATCATATAACATATGTGCTTTGTTACATGAGATATATCTCATATATACATACATATCTTAAAGAATGGAGGGGTTTTCCCTATTTGAGTGAATCCTTAATACCTACAACGGTAGTTGGGAGACCTGCGTGTTCTTGTCGGTTTGGGGACAGACACATGGCTCACTCCACAAGCATTTGTAGTCCTTCCATGTCACATCTACTAAATTCGCCCGTGCACAGAAGTGCGGCCCTCGTATCCGCAAACACCGTATTTGTTGAATAGCGCGTAAGATGATCGGATGCTCGGGCATTAAAGTCAACATTTGTTTTGGGATTGAATGTTCTGGTACCAGTGAATTAGCATCTTCGTTCATAGTATTACCCTCCCTTACATCATGAACCTCAACATGGGGGCTGCTTCAGTGGCTACGAGAAAGTTGGTATTCTTCCCTTAGTGCCCCGCCCCCTCCCTGCATTAAATTCACCAACTGTCAAACACGGCCCTCCGTTCTTTCTCCACGCGGTAAGTTGCAGTTATGTGCTCCATCCGGTGCTAAGAATACATCCTCGGCGATGGGACAGCACCGTCACCCTTACATTCATCGGGCACAGAGAAAACAGCCGAGGAAGTGGCTGAATCAGGACAGCAGAAGTACAGTAAGTGCTCACACTGTCAGCTGGTTGCTCTTTAGAAAGAAGCAAGTGGTTATCAGCCAGATACCTTGCTTCCTCCCCTGCGTCTCAGGCACAGCAGAAAGGGAGACACTGTCAACTCTAGGCATCCAGTGCTTCCAAACTCTTTTTTGCCCCCCCGCGTGGGTAGCATTTCTGTCTTATGCCCTGAGCCAGGACGCCCCTTTCTTTGCCTGCAGGGCCTCAGATCCGGGGCCCCATGAGAACAGTCCAGCAGCACGGAAACAAACTACAATCAGGCAGCATGTCAACCCTGAGCTTGGGCCAACGGACTCTTGGCAGCTTTTCCAGATGAGAGCATGCGTAATTAACCCCCCCGATAGCGTAGCTGAATAAAATCGAATTCTGTTGTTTTGCCTGAAATAAAATTTGGGTATGGAACAAACCTCTAACTCTTACGAAAACACCCAACTTTTCACAAATAGTACCGCTGTTACGAGGTCTGTACCCTCACACATGCTGCCTAACCCCTGAGTGCTGGGCTTGGCAAACTATGGCCCCAAGGTCAAATCCAGGGCACTGCCATCTGTTTCTGCACAGCCACGAGAGTGGTTTTTACATTTTTGAATGGTCAAAAAAATTCAAAAGAAGAATAACAGTTCATGACACACGAAAGTTACGTGAAATACAAACTGCACGGTCCCTAGGCAAAGTCTTCTTGGAACACAGCCATACCCACGTCTTTCTGTATTGTCTGTGGTTGCTTTCCTTTTTTTAAAAAGAAGAAAATGTTTGTTTTTGAGAGAGCGCAAGTGGGGGAGGGGCAGGGAGGGGGAGACAGGATTCGAAAAGGGCTCTGTGCTGACAGGCTGACAGCAGTAAGTCCCATGTGGGGCTTGAACTCACGAACCGCAAGGTCATGACCTGAGCTGAAGTCGAAGGCTCAACCGACTGAGCCACCCAGGCGCCCCCTGTGGCTGCTTTCTAACTACAGTGGCAAACCTGAATTGTTCGAGCAGAGATTACAAAGCCGAAAATAGCTACTGTCTCGCCCTTCGTAGAAGAAGTTTGCCAACCCCTTTCTTCGTGTTCAAATAGCCTCCTTTAGCAAATGCTATTGTTAACTGTACCTTTTATCTTCAGACTTTTGCAGGGATCACATTAGATGATGCGTATAAATGTGCCTTCTTGGGGATTCGAGAGGGGACACAGAGGCTGGAAAAATCCGGGGTTCTCTGAGAGATGGCTGTTACCTTCCTCTTTTCAATTAGTTCTTTCATGATAACAGCAAGGGTCTACTCAACACAATAAACACGTACTAAACCTCCCAATGGCAAAAGAAGGAGAAGGAGGGGCGCCTGGGTGGCTCAGTCGGTTAAGCGTCCGACTTTGGCTCAGGTCACGATCTCACGGTTCATGGGTTCAAGCCCCACATCAGGCTCTGTGCTGACAGCTTGGAGCCTGGAGCCTGTGTCAGATTCTGTGTCCCCCTCTCTCTCCGCCCCTCCCCAGCTCATCCTCTGTCTCTCCGTCTCTCTCAAAAATAAATATTTAAAAAATGCTTAAAAAAATCCTTAGTGGATAAATGAATGAATGAACTGTGACGTGCTTTTTAAGAGGCCACGCACTTTAGATCTCACTGAGACAGAAGATCCAGAAGGCTAACATCTGCACAGTGGTCAGTTCGCCGATGACAAAACGACGTGGAGAACGGGCAGCCGTTGGAGAACGGGCAGCCGTTCCGACCTCCCTGCTGACATGATTTCGGCGCAGACCTATTTCTCTTTGCCGTTGTGAGTCAAGATGCTGTTAGAGGCCATACAATGCAGCCCGCGTTTAGGGAGTTTAAGTATCTTTTTGACGTTGCACATGATTTCCACAAAGGCCTGGCTGAAATGGCTGATGTCCCCTTACATTGTAGCAAATTAAGGGGTCTATTTTCCCCAGCAGGTATGTGAATACTGCAAATCCAATTAATGCTAACGACAGCAGGTGTCCACAGAGGCGACAAAGGGAGGGGGAAGGTTGTTCCCATTAGAATCTTCTCACAGCCTCCCATTGGCTCAGCGAGGAGGCAGCTTCCTATTCCTCTTCTTGAAATGAGCCGACTAACAATCTCACTCGTATCTCCGTCTTTTTTCCAAAGATAGATATAAATTGCACATAAGCCCATTTTGAGAAGACTACACCAAACTTTGTTCTCTGGCATCCAACCAGGCTTTGCAAACTTTAACGTGTGGACAAATCCCCTGGGAGCCCTGTTGAAATGCAACTTCCCACTCAGGAGGTCCCGGGTGGGCCTGAGATCGTGTGTTCCCATGGAATATGTTTGGAGAAGTGGGGCCCTGTGGAGACGCCAGTCTTTCTCTGGTATCACCAGTAGCAACTGACGTGATCAGTGACCGTCCCGAGGCCCGGCAAACGCCCTCTGAACCATCCCCCAGAGAGCAGAGATTCAGGACCCCGATTTGACATTCTGGGGGTGGTGATCAAGAATTCCCCCAATAAAGCGACTCTCTGGGAAGAAAAGGGGCATTTCAAGCTTGGTGTGTGACGACTCTAAGCAGACGTGCCAGTCAAAATAGACACGGGCATCTTGGCCCCGCCATTCACCGGCGGTGTGGCCCTGGCCGGGGCTTTTCACCTTTCTGAACATCAGTTTTCTCATCTGTGAAAAGGGATAACAATTGCAGAGGGGAGTTTGGAAGACTGGAGACTAGAGAGACGGGGCAGAGCCTGGCAGTGACTGTATCAGTCAGCACAGCTAAGGGTCATCTTGGCCCCGGAAAAGTTGGCCGCGTCTAAGACGCACCCTAGCTGCCTGCCTAAGCTTCTCATTGGCAGTCTCCTCAGTGGAAATCCCTGCTCAGGGACGAGCCCTCTAAAGGTAATCGAAAGCTTCAGAGATTTAAGACTTGGCCTTTAGCCCTTCGAGATCAGTACTGCCATCAGCCCCGCCAGGGACAGCCATCATCCCGGACTCCCCTCTCTCCGGCCACAACCGCTCTTCTGGGCCTGGCTATTCAGGCGCCTATCATTTTATATTCAGACACCGTCAAACACGTTTTTAAAAAAATCTACGAACAGTCTCTCTCTATGGAATTGAGAAAGTTCTAGAGTTTTAGGCATGTGCTATCTAATGGGTAAGCTCTGGAGTCGGATGGCCCAAATCTCACGTTTGACAGTTTGTACATAGGCCGTTGTCACGCTTCTCTTAGCTTGTGTGCTGCTCAAAGTCAGGAGGGAGGTTACCCTTAGGGATCAGTGACTAGAGCGGCTCTTCTCGGCGGGGCTAGTGGTATTCTGCTTCTTCATCTGGCTGTTCCTTATTTAGGGGTGTCCAGTTCACGACCATCATTCACCAATGACTCTTCTGTATGTATGTTAGACTTTACAATGAATTTTAAAACTTTTTTTTAACGTGTATTTATTTTTGAGAGACAGGGAGAGACAGAGCATGAGTGGGGGAGGGGCAGAGAGCGAGGGACACACAGAACCCGAAGCGGGCTCCAGGCTCTGAGCTGTCAGCACGAAGACTGATGCAGGGCTCGAACTCACGAACCGTGAGATCATGACCTGAGCCGAAGTCGGACACTCAACTGACTGAGCCCCCCGGGCGCCCCACTTTACAATGAATTTTAAAGCGTGCAGTTCATACGAACTCATCTACAAAGACTATGCCATGACGTGAATCAATGCTTATACGTTCAAAAAGCAAGAGGGAGTAGCAGAGTTAAAAAATCCCTCAAGGGGCACCTGGGTGGCTCAGCCAATTAAGTGTCTGGCTTTGGCTTAGGTCGTGACCCCATGGTTCGTAGGTTCGAGCCCCGCATCGAGTTCTGTACTGACAGTGCAGAGCCTGCTTGGGATTCTCTCTCTCTCAAAGAGAATAAATAAATAAACTTTTAAAAAGCCCTCAAACGCGGCCAGTCTCTGCGCCAACAGCCTAGGTGACATCTCGTTAATTCTGCCGACCAGACTACTTCCTTTATTTGAGAAGCCGCATGAAGCAGAATCATGGAACCCTTGAATTCCCGTGGAGAGCATAGGAAAGCCCGGGCAGTTTGGGGTCCGGCCGAGCATGGTCCTGAGTTCTTAGGTTTGCTTCCGTCCTAGGGCCAGGGGGTGTCTGTGTCATGCTGTGGTAGTCACCACTCTGTATCAGCTGCCAGTTACGAGTCAGTGTTGAATGCGAGTCAGCCGACTCTTCTCATCCAGCAACACCGGCAACAGGCTCGATCTGTCACTTACATAGCGATGATACACGCTCAGTCCTTGGCTACCTGGCAAGTAGTCACAAGTAGATCCTATTGTGTAGCGATCGCTGGGGTCACGAGTGTTTTCTTGAAGGTACGTGCGTGTGGATGCAGGGAGGAGTAACTTTTTTTCGGTTCAAGTCCTTGCTCTGCCGCTTACTGGCTGCGTGACTTTGCACAAGTTCCTCAACCTCGGCGTGGTTCGGTTTTGTTAGAAATGGATCAGGTTGTGAGGCGTATTAATAAAGATAATGTTACGTAAAGTGTACTTACCCCACTGCCTGGCACAGAGTAAACACTCAATAAGTCATTATTATTGTAGCGTTATCATGCCCCTTAACGATCTTGGAAAATCAATGAGATAAAAATGCAGACAATTCCAGATGTAAAGTTAGCGGTTGATAAATGTCGTTATTATCTGGAGCGTTATCATGCCCCTTAACGATCTTGGCCCATAGGGAAGCTGAATATTTTCCTGACTAGTTGGGGGACCATCTGGGCTTGTAAATGAAGGAAAGAAAGGACAAAGTGACTATAAATTATTTTCCCCACAAAGGTCTTGCAAAGCCCCCTGGGACTGGGCCCAGCTAACCCGGAGTCTGGCCCTCCCATGCTGCCCACCTGCCAACAATCATTCAGTTACGGGGAGAACATACAGAGAGAGCCGAGCATTTTACCCAAGTGTCATCCCGAAACTCTCAGCCTGGACTTCTCTTACTTATTCATTCACGGAGTTATTCATCTGCATCTCTCCTGGAGAACATGACCTCCCCAAACGTGTTCCAGAAAACAGTGGTCTTTGAAAATGTATTATTCAGTGAAAGAAAACAATTATGTGGCCAAATAAAGTGGAGGTTCGGCAAACTGTCTGCCTCTTGAGATCTGTAACTTACACTGGCCTGTTAAAGGCCCTGACAAAGTCCTGCCATTCACTTGCTCGCTTGTTCACTCGTTCACCTAATTATATATACACTGAGCGCTTAGCACTTGCCGGTCACTATTCTAGACACTGGGGGAAATACAGCAGGGAACGAAACTACCCCACAGGGCACTGCCTAACCCAGAGCTTTCCAAATGCATTCTTTTTGTGGAGACCATTCCTTTTTTTCTTTTTCATTTTTTAACGTTTATCTATTTTTGAGAGAGAGACAGAGAGAGCATGAGCAGGGGAGGGGCAGGGAGAGAGGGAGACACAGAATCCAAAGCGGGCTCCAGGCTCTGAGCTGTCAGCACAGAGCCCAATGTGGGGCTCCAACCTGTGAACCACGATATCACGACCTGAGCCGAAGTCAGACGCTCAACCGACCAAGCCACCCAGCCGCCCCTATAAAGACCCTTCCTGATTTGCCATTTCCTGATCTCCCCACACTCACTCAGCTGCAGTGAGTATCCAGAGGTTTCCAAAGCATGGCATTCAGTTTCACACCTCCGCGAATTCACTCGTGCCACCCCGGCCTCTGCCTGGAATGCCTCTTCTCCCCTCAACCCACTCCGGCCTCGCTAACCCCGTTCTTCCATCTAGATTCTGTGCAAGCTCCAACTTCTCTGAGGACGCCTCTGAGCTCACACCGCCGGGATGGAACAGCTTCCTCTCCTCTGCGCTCTCGTCGTGCCCTGTGCACACCCTGCTTCCCGGCACATTTCGTAGTGATCTTTGTAGTACTTGTCTGCCCCCCGCCAGACTCTGCATGAAGGAAAGGACCCAGAAGGGACCATGCCCAATTCATCTGTGTGTTCCCAGCTTAGCACAGTGCCTGGCTCTCAGCGACGGCTTTGCCAATAAGTGTGAAATGGGCGTGTGAGCCAGGCCCAAACGGTCTGGGGTCTCCACGCAAATTATTTTTTTAAAAAGGCACCTGCTCTTAGCAGGTTTCGCCCGGGGGTGCGTGATTCGCCAAGAGGGAGGCACACGTGAGTGTCTGTGTGGGTGGGTGGGGGCGCCCTTTCCACTAGGTGCGAGGCTCGGGAAGCTGGGTCTGGGCGGCGCTTCGGCTCCACGTGGCCCCTCTGGCCTGGAAGCCTTTTGGCCGGCAACCCTGGAACGAAAGAACGGGGTTCCAGGCTGGGGTGTGGGCTTTTGGAGGGAATGTTGCACAGACTGACCTCCACTGCCCTTTCAGGCCTGAAACACTACAAGTGTAAAGTAAGTGAAGAGACACTTCCGTGCAAGCCCGAATAGAATTCGCGTGCTTCCTTTCGCTTGCTTCAATTGCTACAGAAGTTGGTTGTACTCGGCTGATGGCCCATTCACCAAATCGGACGTCTGCTGCTCACTTGTCTCCCGGGAGGAGGAGCTCATTCCGTAGGATTCCCACTATAAAGAAACAAGTTAAAATTGGCCTTACTGCCGGATTGCATTTATGTAATTTGGACATTAGAAATAGCAATCAGGATTGCCAGAGAAAAGCGTGGGCTGCCCAGCTAAATGTGAATTTCATACAACAATGATTTTTTTTTTTTTAAGCATAAGTATGTCCCAGGCACTGTTTGGGGCATACTTATACTAAAAAAATTTTTTTTTGCTGTTGCTGCTGTTAATCGGAAATTCAAATTTAACTGGGCGTTCTCTGTTTTTATTTGCCAAACCTGGCAACCATACACACGATGCCTCTTTGTATTAACAGCTAGAATAGAGAAGTCAGATTTTCCTGGTACTGAACCTCCTGGAAAAGGTACAGGGTATTTGGGGCAGTAATTAGTGGATACACATGAGAACACCCTCCGAACACCTTCCCTGACATGCAGGATGGAGTACACAAGGGGAAAGGATACTGCCATGATACTTTAAGAGAAAGAAGCTTTCCTCTCAGAAAGGAAGGGAACAAAGTCAGTTCAGAAGGATTTAGAACATCAAGGTCTGGGGCCCCTCGGAGGGGCAAGTGGTTAAGCGTCTGACCTCGGTTCAGGTCACGCTCTCACGGGTCGTGGGTTTGAGCCCCGCGTCGGGCTCTGCGCTGACAGTGCGGAGCCCGCTTTGGATCCTCTGTTTCCCTCTCTCTCTGCCCCTCCCTCGCTCACTGTCTCTCAAAAATAAATAAACATTAAAAAAAAAATCAAGGTTTGGTCGCTGAATTCTGATGAGGCTGTGATAACAGGACATGTTTAAAGTGGAGAGTGTCTTCACTTTGTTTTGTTCTCTCTGCTTTTAGAGAACACATAAATGTATTTCTTTTGTTTACAGTGAAGTCTTTTAGAATATTACACTGAAGAGAATAAACATACCTCTGTCTTAAGGCTTTAGCAGGAACTACATGTGATAACACAGTTAAAGCACCTACACAGAGTAAACGTTCCAGAAATTGGAATTCTCATCTCTGTCGTTGGTATTATTTCTAAATCTGGAGCCACCTACTGTGAGCTTCCTTCCTTCTAGTAAATAAAAAGGAGGGCTACAACACAAGAAAAGGAAGGAGAGAAAAGGGGGGTTCCAGAGCTTACATTTCACCCTCAAGGCTGGATTTGCGCCCTCAAATTACGGCACCCACAACAATAGCAAATATTTTACCCAGAAAGAATTTTGATGCTGTTTAGCTGTGTGTGTGTGTGTGTGTGTGCGCGTGTGTAGTTTTAAGTAGGTTCCACGCCCAGCGCGGGGCTGGAACTCACGACCGTGAGATTAACAGTCACGTGCTCTACCGACTGAGCCAGCCAGGCGCCCCTGATGCTGTTTAGTTTCGTTATTTATCCTGTACTTTAAGCCCATGCCGTTTTCAACCATGTTCCCACACTGGCCCTGGGCAAACCCTACTAGTTTTGTTAGTGAGTGGCAGAGAAGGAAAGATGGGTAGAGGTTGTGTCTCCTTTTCTATTCAAAAGCGTGTTCTGATAGCCAGGTTGTAAATCAGAAACTCAAGCTCTACCACAAGTTGATCCACTTATGGTTTCGGGCAAGCCAGTTTCGCTTTCACCTCTGTGACCTATTTAACTCGTCACTGGCTCTGAAAACTTTTAAAACTCCATGAAGTACTCTAACTCCAAACAGATCCTGCGTTAAGCTGGTGTTACTTCTCAAATTGTTAGCTCCTTGGTCTCCCCGAAACATGACAGAGGTGATCGACTGAGACTCAGTACCGGCAGATGATAGTTGCCCCATAAAACTAAGAGAAGGATTGGTATTCCAAGAGGCAAGTGAATTCAAACAGAACCATGAAATTAGTGCACCCATATGGCCCATGCTACCCACAGTGTGTGGTGATGAGTTTCCGTGACCAAATGGACACTGTATGAAATATTAAATCTCAAGAACAAATGCCCCCTAGCCTAAGAACTTTGAAATACTGAACGATCAAATGAGGAACCCCGTTCACTTTCTGTAAAGCCATGCCGCACTACATTGTTAGGTGGCTAAGGAACTACAACCAAAGGAAGATTTTGACTGTCCATGTTCCGTAGCAGCCAACTTTTACATCCTTACTTCTTAGCTGTGGATGCTTTTGCTGTGGTGCAGAAAGTAGTTGGGGTTTAAGCAATTTAGTAGAAAATATATTTCATGGAGGGATGATTCCACAGCTTAAGGACACAGAGCATTCAGCAGTCGTGTATCTCCAGAGACACTTAAAGTACCGTATGCCGGCAACGGGACGCACCTTTAAACTTTCTTTTTTCAAATTCTTTTTTTAAAGTAGGCTCTGTGCCCAAAGGGGGGTTTGAACTCACGACCCGGAAATAAAAGAGTCACGTGCTCTACCGACCGAGCCAGCCAGGCGTCCCTTAACCCTTTATTGTATTCAGCTTTCCCCCAGCTAGTCCCAGAAACTGGGGAAAGTACGACCTCAATAAGTAAATTCCTGTTAAATACAAAGATGGGAGAAGAAAGAGTGACATTTAGCTTACCCTACCAAGCACCCCTGCATTGCTTCCCCTGCGGTAATAGAG
Organism: Prionailurus viverrinus; assembly: GCF_022837055.1. Lineage (NCBI taxonomy): Eukaryota > Metazoa > Chordata > Mammalia > Carnivora > Felidae > Prionailurus > Prionailurus viverrinus. The sequence goes on from NC_062579.1 coordinate 107,466,530, forward strand.
CGGAAGGTAATGTTGGCAGCTGAAACTTATACAGCACTTGCTCTGTGCTAGGAGCTCTCCTAAGTGCTTTGTACATATGAGGTCACGTAGTCGTCACTTCGGTCATACGAAGTAGGTGTTCTAGGAGCCCCGTTTACAGACGAGGAAACAGGTATAAGGAAATTTAGGACCTTGCCCACAGTCATCCAGCCACTAATGAGCAAAGCCAGCATTCAAACCCAGATAGCTTAGTGCCAGAGGTCCACAGATTTTGGCTTAACCGAACGCTCTCGGCATGGGACAGAAAGGACTGGAATAGGAGGCATGCTGCCTAAGTGTCCACCTGCCCCCCTGAATGGTGAGATACTTGTAGGCGAGGCCTAGGTTTTGTCTGTGTATCTTCCAGGGCCCGGCACAGGACCCGGACCTAGCAGATGTCCAGAAGGCACTGGAAAGGAAACCGACTTGAAATATTAGGCCAATCCGTATGAAATTAACATTGGTCTCTGTCAAAATAGTTGACTGTCAATTTCATTTAGTTCGGCCCACTAGAACGCAGACAACACCAACCAGCTCTGGAGCTAACCATACTCTTCATGTCCTTTAAATGCTTTATTAATTTGTAGCAAGCACGTTGATACTTCTAGGAAGAAAATAATACCATCGGATGCTTTACTCACCTACCACTGGAAAGGCCAGAACATGGCAAAGTTGGAAGTCCTGGATTTCCTCATGCAAATATTTTCTTCTTCATTTTCCTCTATGGCAGGTACGTAATTGTGCCTTGAGGTATCTATAGCATTGTCTCTAAAGATCTCCACACCAACGACGGTCAGCGCGTCGGACGTTTTATCGACATGACATCCGGCTGAACTTTTTCAAAGCCAGTCTCCCTTCCACCCCATCCCCTTCTCTCACTTTGCGAGTCGCAAGTGGCAATGATAGATCGCTCCACAAGATGGCACTCCTATTTCTTCTTTGTTTTCCTTGTTCATCCTGATGAAAAGGCCCTAATTCTCCACGGTGGCAGAAAACACAGAACCATGCCTTGTGTCGCAACTAACGTAGCCGACTGCTCCTACGAACGGATTTTAGACACTTGAAAACAATGGTTTTCTCCGAGACTTTCTAGTGCTACTTCGGAGAGGATTTCTGTTGCCACACGGGGGGGGGGGGGGGGGGCACGTTGGGATGCAAAGAGGTTGGAATGTGGGCCTATTGCTGGTGCCTACCCTGGAGGAACACTCAGGCTGAAGGAAAAGAAGAAGGGCCGAGAGCTGCCTATGTCACTGCAGGGCGAACGGCACCCATCTAAAGCTTCCCAGGGAAATGCTCCAACTGAATCTCGAAGTTCGGTTGCCCCCCACCCAGAACTGTTCCTACCCAGACTGGGTCCTCGGGCCTACGCCTCCCCTCACCTGGTCCCTCTCTACGGAAAGCACAGGACTGAGCGGAGGTGGGCAAATTTCGGCCAATGACGTCTCACTTCAAGGAAACAGCCTCAGGCTGAAAAGAAGAGGTATGGAAATCACAGGAACATTCATCGGATGCTTTGCTTAGCAAACTTCTCTCACTTAATACTCACACGAACCCTGTGTTTTTAGGTACCACACGCATAGGTAATACCTGATTCTCAGCACTTCGCAAATATTAATTCATTTCAATCAGTCACCATCATATTCCTATGAGGAGGCATGCTATTATTATCTCCCTTTTACGAGAAACCGAGGCACAGTGGGATTAAGTGAGTTGGCAAAGGTGTCACTGCTGGTAAGAAGCACAACTGAGGTTCAGGGCCATGGATGCCAAACTCCAGGGTCTGGGCCCTTATGCTGCCTCTCTGTTTCACGGAGAAATAATTAGGACCATCGGATCAGAATTCCTCAAATTCCTGCTACCCAACGTATAAACTTACCCGAATCTGCACCTTTCCTCCTCCCCACCTCTTGCTAATGCTGACATTCTCATCTGCGTTCTGATCCCTTTCTCTTAGCCTTTTGGGGGACCTCACACCACGGACTGTCCTCTCTCGAGCTGCTTCCCCTCGCTGGCATTTAAAACCCAGCCCTCCCTGCTCCTCTGTACAAAGTACAACTATAAAGTTTGGGAATAATGCCAGAGGCGAGCAAAGGAGGACTCCGAAAAGTGACAGAAGGAAGGCTAACTGGACTAGGATCCCGAGACTGGAGGGACGGCACAGTGCACGGTGTCTCGTGATCACTCTTACCCCACCGAAGGTGACCCGGACCCGGCATTTCCTGCTCCCGGGCTGAACAACAGAACGCGTCTCGGGTAGGCTTCTTTCTTCCCCAGAGCAAATGGTAATCCTTCTGACAACATCCGGGGAGCCCAGTGGCACCAGCAAAGGAAGCATTCTCCTTCCCCTAACACGCTCCTCCGTCACTGAGAAACACCAGAGAGTGCCGGCAAGGGGCATCGTGCCTCAAGAAGCCCCTTTGTCCCCGCACACCTGCCACTCCTTCCCGCTTTGAAAGACACCAGGTGGCAAGGCAGCACCGCCTAGGACGACCCTGCCTCAACAAGTACCATGTGCCATCAGCACTTTTGTCACCATAAAGGGGACAGAGGGACCTGAGGTCCTTTCCCCTGCCAAGGGATGTGGGGGCCGGTGGGTGGAGCTGCAGGGGGCATCCCGTCATGACAAGCAGACTTCCAGGAAGCTTCTTCAACCCTGTGGGCCTGGAAAAACCTCTACCCGCTCCGGCAACACCAGCAGATTGAAATAGGACCCAGAGTCTCCTACCATATTAGCCAAAATGTCCAGGACACGATAAAAAAAAACAACAACAACAACAACAAAAAACACCTGTCACACCAAGAGCCAGGAAAATCACAACTTGAATGGGAGAAAAACAAAAGATAATCAACTAACGTCAATACTGAGATGACTTGGATATTGGAATTATGTGACAAGGATTTTGAAGCAGCCACCAGAAACATGCTTAAACAGCAAATACCAATCCTCTTGCAATAAATGGAAGAATAGAGAAACGCTCTGGCAAGAAATAGACATTATAAAGAAGCACCAGATGGACACTATAGAAAGGAAAACTACAGTAATATAAATAAAAAACGTGTTGGATGGAATCAACAGTAGAGTGAAGATGACAGACGACATGGGAAATGCCAGAAGGAGAGGAGAAAAAGTGGAGCTGAAAAGAAATAAGGGCTAAAAACATCCCAAGTTTGGGGAACGATGGAGACCTACAGATTCCAGAAGCGGAGCGAACTGTCAGTCCGACACACCCAAAGAAATGCAAGCCGAGACCAATCGTAACCAAATTTCTGACAAATAAAGACAAAGAAGAAATCTTGAAAGCAGCGAAAAAGAAACAATGCATCCACCGAAATCTTGAAAGCAGCCAAAAAGAAACAATGCATCCACCCAGAGAGAAACACCAGTTTGAATGATGGCAGCGTTCTCATCTGAAACCATGGAGAACAGCAGGAAGTAATGCAACATTTTTCAAGGACTAAAGGAAACCTCTTCTCTGAGAAAGGCCATGCGGAGAGAATGAAAAGACAAACGACGGTCTGGGAGAAAATATTTGTAAACCACGTATCTGACAAAAACGATCGAGAGTATCTAGAATATATAGAAAACTGTCAAGCCTCAACAGGAAAAAAAAAAAAATCCAACAACCCAATGAAAAACAATGGGCAAAAGCCATGAACAGACATTCCACCAAGGAGGATACACAGATGACAACCACATGAAAAGATACTCAAAATCATCAGCTATCCGGGAAATGCAAATTAAAACCACAGCAAGATACCACTAAACACCAAGCAGAAGGGCTAAAATGAATAACGTCAACACAGAATTCTGGTGACTATGCCAACACACTGGATTGCTCATCTATTGCTGGCAGGAATGTAAAATGGTGCAGTGAGTGGCTTTGGAATGTGGTCGGGCAGTTTCTTAAAAAGTTACACATGCAGCTACCATACGATCCCGTAATTGTACTCCTGGGCAATTCACCCCACAGAAATGAAAAACCTCTTTGCACACAAAACCTGCACGTGCAGCTTTACAGCAGCTTTATCCGTAAGAATAAGAACAAGAGCTAAACGCTGGTAACACCTCCGATGGGTGAATGGTTAAGCAAACTGTGGTATCATGGAACTCAGCAATGAAAAGGAATAAACTATTCATACCCCCAAGACACGGGGGAATCTCCAGGGAGTAGGGCGAATGAGAATAGGCAATTTCAAAAGGTTACATACTGTGGATTCCACTGACAGGGCGTTAATAAAAGGACAAAATTATGGAGAGAAACAGATGAGTGGTTACAGGTGGTTAGGGACTGAGCCGTGGTGGCAAGAAGGATGCAGGGTGGTGACGGACATGGCTGGTTATAAAAGCAACAAGAGGGATGATTCCTGTGGCGTTGGAACCATGTGGGGTGACACGTACATAACTTACACAAGCGATAAAATTGTACAGCATTTAATATATGTACACACAGATGAGTCCAAGTGGTGCTGGGGAAATCTGGGTAGGATTGATGTTTCATATCAGCGTCCATGTCCTGGTTGGGATGCTGTACTGTGTTACTGTAGGATGTTATCAATGGGGGAAGCTGGGCAGGTTGTGGGGAAAAAAAATCTCTGTATTATTTCTTGCAACTGCAACATGAATCTACAATGATCTCAATAGCAATTTCAGTGAAAAAACATAATCGAGCGTTGGATCTTCATTTAAGACTCCATACTCCTCTCTTAACTACCATCCTTTTTTTTTCTTTAAGTTTCCTCGCACAACCAAACATTTTGAAAAGGTCCTCTGACTTCTACACGTCAACTTCCCTATTGTTCAACCAATTCTCAATCCACCACAATGGATCCTATCTTCACTAAAATGGCTCTTGTCAAGGTTAACAGTAATGTCTTGTTCTTCTACGTTGACCTTTCTGTCCGTGTCTTACTTGATGCCTCAACCTGTTGACTGCTCCTTCCTTCCAGAAACACTCTTTCCCCTCCTACCTCACTGGTTACTCCTCAATCTCACCTTGGGTTCTTCTTTATCTGCCTAATTCTTTTCCTTCCAGTTCACCTACCATAATACAGTTGACCCTTGAATAGCATGGGATTGAACTGCTCAGGTCCGCTTATACACGGATTTTAAAAACTAAATACAGTACAGGGGCGCCTGGGTGGCTCAGTCGGTTAAGCGTCCGACTTCGGCTCAGGTCATGATCTCCCAGTTTGTGAGTTCAAGCCCCGCATAGGGCTCTGTGCTGACAGCTCAGAGCCTGGAGCCTGCTTGGGATTCTGTGTCTGCTTCTCTCTCTGTCCCTCCCCCACTTGTGCTCTGTCTCTCTTTATCAAAAATAAATAAATGTAGGGGCGCCTGGGTGGCGCAGTCGGTTAAACGTCCGACTTCAGCCAGGTCACGATCTCGCAGTCCGGGAGTTCGAGCCCCGCGTCAGGCTCTGGGCTGATGGCTCAGAGCCTGGAGCCTGTTTCCGATTCTGTGTCTCCCTCTCTCTGCCCCTCCCACGTTCATGCTCTGTCTCTCTCTGTCCCCAAAATAAATTAAAAAAACTTTAAAAAAATAAAAATAAAAAAAATAAATAAATGTAAAAAAAATAAATAAAATAAGTACAGTACTATAAATGTATTTTCTCTTCCTTAGGGTTTTCTTAACATCTTCTTTTCCCTAGCTTACTTTATCATAAGAATGCAGTATACAATACATAGAATATACAAAATGTGTCTTAATGGACTGTTTATGTTATCGATAGGGCCTCCCGTCAACAGTAGTTAAGTTTTGGGGGAGTCAAAAGTTACATGTGGATTTTCACCTGCGACGGAGGGAGCGTGGCACCGCTACCCCACCCCATGTTGTTCAAGGGTCAAGTGTAATCTCATTCTAATAATTAACTTCGTTAAGACCTGCAAGTTCCTGACCTCACCGCCTTCTCACAGCTCATCAGCTACCTCATGGTCTCACTGTGTCCGGACCTTAGATTCAACCAGCCGTCATTATACTCACTCTCTTGTGAAAAAGCTTTACACCCTAATTTCTCTCTCCCTCTATTACCTGTGCCTTGCAAAGTCCCAACCTCAGTCAACTCTACTCCCTGCCTACTTCCTCCTTGTATTTCAGTAGCCAAATGCTGCCTGAAAAAAACACACAGCTGTGTTGACAGGTTTCATGTCAATATCATGGTCATCAATTTCAAACGAGCCCTCTATGTTGCCAGAACATCCTACCACACTCGCTTTCCTATTCACATTCCCACTCTCCGAAACAACTATCTCACAGCTTTCTCTTCCTTCTCAGACCCACACGCACGTCCGAGATCCAACCTTGCGCTCACAGATGGTGTCCTGGCCTCACTTCATTGATAAAGCAGGAGCACTATGGTGAAATGTCCCTGTTTCTGTCGGTGGCTAACTCCTCCACTTGTGCTCAGTATCCATCCCGTCTCTTCCAGCCTTCTCTGGGGGCTCCCTCCTCTGATTTAGTCCCTCTCTTTCTCGCATCTTCAGTGTCTCCCTTTCGACCTCGTCATCCTCATCAGCACACAGGCAGGTCCTAGCTGTCCCCTACTGTCAAGAAAAAATTCCTTTTACCCCACAGCTCCATTCATGCTGCCACCGCATTCCTTCATTCCCGTTCACGACAAGATCCCTTTCATAAGTGGTATAGAGTTACCATTCGCACTCTTCGCCTCTGGTTTCCTCCTCAATTCACTCTAATCCAGTTTCCGCCTCTGCCACTCTAGAAACATCGCTTTTGCCAAAGTCATCAGTGACCTTCGTGTAATCAAAGTCAGTGGTCCTTTCTCTGCTCTTGATTTGCTTGGCCGCAAGCAGGTCTTGACACAGCTGACTCTTGCGTCTGCTCTTTGGAGCGCCTGGGTGGCTCAGTCAGTTAGGCGTCCAAACTCTTGGTTTCGGCTCAGGTCATGATCTCGCGGTTCGTGTGTTTGAGCCCCGTGTCCGGCTCTGTGCTGGTGGTGCAGAGAATGCTTGGGATTCTCTCTGCCCCTGCCCTACTTGCGCACGTGTACTCTCTCTCAAAAGAAATAAATAAAAATAACAACAACCCTGTTTTTCCCTGGGCTTCCAGGACGCTGCACTCTCCCGGTTTTAGTTCTATCTCACTGGCCTCTCCTCTGTCTGTTCGGTAGCCTTTAATCCTTCTCACCCTAAGTGACCTCATTCAGTCCTATAGCTTTAAATGCTACCTATGTGCCGATGTGTCCCAAGCTTACACGTCCCCTGATACGTCCAAGTGCCCCTTGGCGTCTCTACATGGATGTCTAATAGGCACCTGAAAACTAATGTGTTCGGACCCAAACTCATGATTCTTCCCGCAAAACTGTTCTCCCAGTTGCTCTCATAACAACTCTAAAACCCATTATTCTTTTCCTCCCCTCACTTTCGATTCTTCCAAAAATCCTTCTTATTCTGCCTCCAAAAAATGTATCCTGATTCTGTCTACTTCCATCCGTCACCAAGATTACCATCCTGATCTGATCCATCATACCCATTTGGCCTAGAGCAATTGCTTCTGATGGTTTTTCTTAGCTTCTGCGAATCCTTGCCATCCATTCTCCGCTCGGCACCAGAGTAACCTTTTTAAAAAAAGAAATCAAATCCTTCACTTCGTTTCTTAAAATCTTCCTGGGACTACCCAGCGGACTTAGAATAAAATCCAAACTCCTTTTCCTACCTCTTACCAACAAGTCCTTTGGGAAAAGTCAGGGAGGCATTTCAGTCTCCGCCTTCCAGAAAAAAACAAAACAAAACAAAAACACAACCTAGCTGGGGAAGAGGGTAAAGGAATGAACACACAACATGCACCCGGTATCTGTACCTGAGGAGGAGACTGTTTTACTTGCAGAAAATTAAAAGGCTTTGGCAGCTTCTTCCCAAGAAGGGGTCAATCTGTCCACCAATCTGGGACCTCCCTGGGGGACTGCTTTCCAGAGAACTTCATGCCTCCAAGAGTTTGTTAGAATCCCCGCCCCCCTCTTTGCCTCACTTCCCACTGCCCTCCTCACCACCTAGCCACAGGCAAGCACCATTCACTACCAAGGCCAGCAGGCAACACTGATCAAAAGAAAAGCAATAAAAACCATTCTGTGTTTGGGTCCAGCTAGATCTGCCGCTGACTAGCTGTGTGACCCTGGGCAAGCTACGTAACCTCTCTGATCTCTGAGCCTTAAGGTTGCCGAAACGGTCCTCCTTAACACTAAGATTCCATAATCAACTGTTAGTTTTCAAGTCGCAACACGTCGTCAATTCTACTAGCACCGAGACACGAAACAAATAGGCAGTTTTGAAAAAAAAAAAAGGTTGGGCGTTCCCCTTTTTTCTTGGAAAACCTTATGATTAACCAAGGATCTGATGTTTCTTTTGTGAGACAGAAATCTGAAGCTTCTGAACCAAACTGCCAATCCCCGCTCGCTTACTAGCTTACAATTTCCCAATTTTTGACTAGTTTCTTTAAAGTGGTGAAAATGTTTTAAAAGAAATTAAATGGGGAACGGTGAACCGATATTTGAATCAGCCCTTAATCAGCCAGATGGGGTCGCGGAAGCTTTAGGAACATCGGCTCTGGCAGCCCAGATTTTGCCGCACGGACCACGTGTGCTGGGGCACACCCAAACTGTGCCTCCACACCAGTTTCCTAAGCCTGAAGCCTCACAGCCTTCCCGCCTCCACACCCGCCCAATACCCTCCGTATATCCTACCCAACACCCGGTCCTGGTGAATCTACCTCAAAAAACATTTCCCAAATGGGTCAAGACCCAAAGAGCCAACCCTTTCATCCTGCACCTTGACCCGCCTACTGCTTTTGTGTGTGTGCGTGTGTGTGTGTGTGTGTGCGCGCTTTCACATCTCTGTGGCTTTGTCCTCTGCCTTTAGTAAAATCTCTGCTTTTCAAAGCACTTGGTCGCTGTCTCTTGAATAAAAGAGCGTAAGAATGGGTCCTCATAACCTGGATCTGCCCATGCGGGAGACCAAAGTGGCACTTCCCGAACCCAATGCTTAGTATGATGGCAAGACCTTCCCTTTATGCGTCACACTGTTAATTGGCTGTTCTATTTAAGGAAAGCCTTTTCCTCTACCATTGGTCATGCCACCACATTTGAACTGACATTGACAGATTTAGCAGCGGTTGTGTGTTTAGCTGTAATCAAAGGAGGAAGGCTAATGTGGCCTTCTAGATTGTTGTCCTGGAAGGCTCCCTGGGTGGTCTGATTGTGTCTGCAGCGACACTTTAGTTTCTGTATGAAGCAAGATATTTATGAACGGTCAAGCTGGTTTTGCCACTCTAATGGCCCAAATTGGAATTTGCCAGTAAAACAGGAAGAGCTCCATGCGCATCGGGCTAGAAAAGTGAAATGCAATTAAAAAGGGCTCGTTTGTTAGCCGTCTACATTTCCCAACTTACCCCCGGGACATACTTAAAATCTACGAATTTTGACAGGAAAGACATTGGCTTTGATCTGTGGTCTTGCTGCAATGTTCACCATAGTTAAAACGGGTGCTCCTTAAAATGTTAAGGCACCCCCACCTCCTCCGTTCTTTTCTAAACTCTGCAAATGTATACAATTTCACCCAAGAGTGAAGATGCCTTCACTGTATCCCAAGGAATTGACTCGAAGGGGCACAGGTTGAGTGGTGTTTCTAGTTTTTCCCAGTGATACCATATTCCCCATCCTAGGCCAGCCATTTCTGTGGGGGGACCAAGGGGCACTCTGCGTTGCTGCAGGGCAGGATGTGTGACATAGGTCCGGCAGTCTAAGTTGTTGCTAATGACAACAACAATACGGTTAATAAACGTGCGCTGACACCGACTATATTTTCTGTCCATTTTATTATTAAATCCTAACTTCTCTGTAGGTTAAGAGGCATTATCCCTCTGCTGTGGATGAGGAAACTTTGGTGTAGACAGTTTCAGTGTCTTGCCCCGAATTGCGTGGTGAGTGGGTGGCAGAACCGGGAAACCAACTGATGGCTCTCGGTCTCCAAAGCCAAGGTATTTTTCCCCTTACAGGAGCCTTTGACCAACATGGATTTCATCTCATTTCTGTCTTGCGGGTGAGTGAACTGAGCCTCAGAGAGGTTAAAGTAACTTGTCCAAGGTCACATCACCAGGAAGTATTGGAGTAACTTGTAACCCAGATTCCGGGTCAGATTCCAGATTTCCCGGGCTCTCTTCAACTGCCCTCTTTCCGTGACAAATGGACCTAGCCGGCCTGCGGCTGATCCCATGGGGTGTCAGAAAAGCCTGCAGACCGGAAGTCAGAGTGGGGGAGGGGCAGTATTTAGAAAGGTGGGCGGGGACAGCAACCACCCTCCTATCCTCAGGATCCTAGTGACTCAATTTGGCCCTAGACAGCCCGATTCCCTGTGGTTCAGGACACTGTGTGTGTGTGGGGGGGGGGGGATGTTGAGCCCCCTGTAGTGAGTTGAATGGTGACCCCTCAGAGTATATGTCCCCATCCTAATCCCTGAACCTGTGAATGTTACCATATTTGGAAAAAGGGTCTTTGCAGATGTAATTATATTAAGGACCGTGAGATGAGATCATCACGAATTATCTGGGTGGGCACTAAATCCAGTCACAAATGTCCTTACAAAGGAAAGGCAGACGGATATTTGAGACCGACGGTTACAAGCCAAGGAATGCCTGGAGCCACCAAAAGGCAGAAGAGGCAAGGAACGCATTCTCCCCTAGAGCCTCTGGAGGGAGCGTATCCTGGCCAACAAGGGTTACTGGCCTCTGGCAACACAAGAGAAGGAAATTCTGTTGTCTTAAGCCACGGAGTTCGTGGCAATTTGTTCTGGCTGCCCCTGGAAACTCTTCCATGCCCTGAATACGGATCGAGATGCCTCCATCTGCAAACGCACAAAAGGAGAGCTCTGTCTACCAGTAGGGCTGAGGAGTTGGCTCGTGACAAATGGATGCTCAGAATTCAGGGTGCAGGCCACATTTCTCGGAGTATAAGGCTCAGAGAGTAAGTGGGTACGGGTGGGGGCCTAGCAAAATCCCTGTGATTGTAAACAGCTGGGCTAATGCATGTGTCAGGAAAATCTTGATAGGTGTGAAAGTAAGGGTTCCAACGAACTGGCAATCAATACCGCACGAGATGTACTGACCTATAAACCTGTGGGCTTCAGCGAGCCTTCAGTCAGGGCAATTCATCCTGCCCTGAGACTTCATCTGAAGCTGTGTTATGTGGAGAAAGGAGCATGGACTTTGGCCTAGAACCCCTGGGTTTGAATCCTGGCCCTGTCCAAGGTCACAGCCGTTGAGCTGACATAACTAGAAAGTCTCTCCGGGTCCTCATGTGCAAAATTGCGATAATGACAGGAACTAGCTCATCGAGATGTTGCCAGGATTAAATTAAATATTGTAAGCTTACACGTGCTATCACTGCCACAAGGTAAGTGCTCACGATACACGGCAGTTGCTCTGTTGGGTCCTGAGCCCCTAGAATGCAGCTCTATTACTGCGATCCTTTCCTGGAGCTGGTGCGGGAGGAAGGCGTGGGCTTATTCTCGTGCTCAATTGCTGTGACCGAAGGGGAAGATGGCTCAGAGCGACAGCTTTCTCTCTGTCCTGGACCCAATTCCCAACGTGGAGAAATGGTGAAATCCAATGTATTTCGTAGCTCTGGAAAAAGACAGGATGGCTCTATCGTAACTCCGGATAAAACGGAGTCACATTTACGATATGAACGATTCATAGGGATTGCATTTTTTTTTTTTTTTTAAACGAGGTCCACAAAACACTACAAACTGCCATCCCGGCTAAGAGGCTAGATTCTGTCATGATATTCAGGGATGGCATCCACTTGAGTGGCTGGGAAGACTGGATGACGCAAGGGACATGGCATTGGGAAGGAGTACTTTCTATGAAGTCACACTTCATTTGCATTGTGACATCAAACGACTCAATTCATTTTCGTCTGTTCCGCTCACTTCACAGGCCTTTACCTGCAGTCTAAGCTGTCAGATCCTTTTAGAGGTGTTACGAGTAAGATCTGTCAGCGTGACAGGTGGGCTTTTGTATTCCTACTGTTCAGTGTTCCTGCGTTCTGGGATTCCGACAACCGAGAAAACTCCTGCAACTTCTTATTTAGTCATGGACAACCTCAGAGGTGGAGAAACGGACTTCTTGTCCCCAGTGCAATACTTTTGCTTTAAAACATTCTCCCGGGAGGGGCACCTGGATGGCTCAGTTGGTTGAGCATCCGACTTCAGCTCAGATCATGATCTCGTGGTTTGTGGGTTCGAGCCCTGCATCAGACTCTGAGCTGACAGCTCAGAGCCTGGAGCCTGCTTCAGATGCTCTCTCTCTCTCTGCCCCTCCCTCGCCTGTTCTCTCTCTCTCTCTCTCTCCCTCTCTCCGTCTCTCAAAAATAAACATTTTTTTTTTAAATTTAAAATATTCTCCAGGGAAAAGAAAGACAAAGAGAGTAAAATTTGGGGTCTCTATTCTGTGACCAAGTCACAGGTTAAATCTTGCTTTAGAAAGTCAGTCATTTAAGGGGCCCCTGGGTGGCTCCGTCGGTTAAGCGTCCGACTTCGGCTCAGGTCATGATCTCGTGGTCCGTGAGTTCGAGCCCCGCGTCGTGCTCTGTGCTGACAGCTCAGAGCCTGGAGCCTGTTGCAGATTCTGTGTCTCCCTCTCTCTCTGACCCTCCCCCGTTCATGCTCTGTCTCTGTCTCAAAAATAAATAAAAAAACATTAAAAAAAGTTTTTTAAAAGAAAGTCAGTCATTTAAAAGGAATAATAACAATAATAAAAAAAAAACCCAGAATCGTAACTAACTCCAGCCAGGAATACTACAATGCAGATGTGTGTCCCTAACTGAAGAGGTATTTTGACATTTTTTGCTGTGCCTGACATCTTAGAACTTCTCCGTAGAGGTATATAGGAAGCCAAACTCAGACAATCCAAGAGAGCTTTTATGCATTCCGTTGGGAGTTCTCTTTATAACTACAAACATAGGGTATAAGAAGGGTCAAGTTATTCCCTCAAGAAGCTAAACCATAGGTGGAAAGGATCCAAATTAATTAACTCCAATATAGGTTTAAGTTATTTATAAACCCGAGGAATAAGCACAGCCTGGATTCCCAAGTGCCTCTGGCTAACACAATTAACTCTTTATTGACCAGCTAAAAATACCCTAATCCTCACTTCTCCATGAGAAATTTTGGTTTAGCCAAGTCAATTCTGCTATCCTCACTTACTCTTCGCACCATAGGATTTGGCAAAGATGCCTACGGTCCTAAAATAAGCACAACGGATCTAGGCTGGTTTGTACCAGGAGTTATTCCTGCGAGTAAGTGACAGACCTACTCTGAATCATCAAGATCAATCCAAACCGAACGGCTGTCACGGATTCTTGGCAGGTAACATGTGAATAGTAGATCTGGGGCAGGTGAGCCTCAGAAACACGCAGCCTATGTGGTAAGACGTACGTTTGGGAACCCATGACCCATGTTGTAAAGACAACAGAGATGGTGATGATTCACAGACAACTTGGCGCACAGGGGGGGTCCTATTCCAATTGAGTCCAGAAGCCCTTGCTCAGGGAAAAAGAATTATAGGAGTCTGAGAAGCCGTAAGCAATAAATACAATATATCGGCCAAATCAGGACATTTCTGAGGCTGAAATGGGGAGCTACTGATAATTACATCAAGACCTAGCTGGAAGGCAGGGGAAGGGTACCGCTAATATTATAGCTCCCGTTGGCATCAGAGAGGTAACATCTTGCTCAGTGCCTGGCGCATAATGAAGTTCAGTAAAGGTTTGTGGAGGGAAGAAATGGATAAAGTAAAATTGTACCACTTCTCCAAATTCTTTCAGTCACTGATCACTGGGGTTGGTATACCATTATTAAGGACTTGGTGGTGGTGATGGTCTTGACTCGCTGGGGTCACAATAAAGGGAGAGAACGGAGTTCTAACCACCACGTCCAATGGTTTGGTCTCAGCTCACACACTCCTTGAGCTTTTGAAGTGTCTAAGAATATTGGCCAACCTCTCTCTTCCCTTGGTTTCCATTACATGGCGCTTTCCTGGTTCTCTTCTTACTTTTGTGACCCCTGCTCCCTGTCTCCCTTTCCTAGTCCCTCTTTGCCCTTTTCTTCCTCTGCCATAAAGCCAGGTATTCGTGGGGAATCCACCTTCAATTCCTTGTCCTCTCTTCCTGTATCCCCTTAGTGGTCTCACCTGCTCTGTGTACTACTCACACGATTCTCAAATTTTGGCCTCCCTCCACAGCATCAGCTCTGCAGGGCAGTGGTCCATTTGCACCCCAGACTCACAGTATTTGAACCAAAATTTCACATCGTAAACCAAGTCTTCCTTCTGATGTCTTTCTGTGAAGGGTATCTCCATTTGTCAAGGGACCAAGGCTTGACACCCCAGGCCCGTCATTTTGTCTTCCCTCTCTCTAAGTCACACATCCAGGACAACACCAAGTTCTCCTGGACCTTGTGATCCAATTAATCCAAAATCTGTCCAACTCTAATGGCAATTGCCTTGGTTCTGGCCCACGTCTTTTTCTTGCTATAGTCCATGTGCCTTTTAATTAGCCTATCTGCCTCCATTTCTAGCTTCCCAATTCAAATCATTAAGGGCTGAAGTTTCTTCTATTTAGATGTCAAAGCATGACCCCATTTAGCTGCATAATTGCTATTGCTAAAAGCAAGGGTGTGTGTGGGGGGGGGGGGAAGGGAAGGTCGGGGGATTCAGAGGTGACCCAAGCACTGGATAAAGAATTTGAGTAGAAATCTCTAGGATCCCTTCAAATAGCTAGGCGCAGGTAAGGGATAGGGGTCTGGAAAATGAGTCAGGATGAGCATGTAGACTGCTGGCAATAGGAGTTACTTCATATTTTTGGGGGCCCCTTCTGTGTCACTCATCTGTACATGGGTTGGTCTCTCGCATGCACTTCTTGCCCTGGGCAGGGGTCTTGGCAGTTCAGACTGAACCTTCAGGATTCCCAACCCCACAGCCTACTGAGTGACTGAGTGAGACCCAAATGAGCACAACCTGTAGAATCTGTTCTGGAAGCCCAGTAGAGGCAGGGCGCTCGAACCCCGGAACGCGATTTGTACGGTAAGAATTTATGGAACTGGTAAGACAGTGCCTCGGTCGTCTGAAGTTGTCACTGTTGGCTCTCCTGCCACCTACCTGCATCAAGCTGCGTGTCCCCCTGGACTGGCTGACAAGGCTTTGGCCTCGTAGCAGGCTTCAAGCCCGCCTCTCATTGTCTCAGAAAAATGGCAACGCCACGGCCCTCACAACGGTACAATTTTGCAGCCACATGTACTTCCTGGGCAGCCAAGCTGGTTTTGGGATTTGATGCCAGACGGGGTGGCAGCACCGAGTCCGGCTTGGGGCTAAGAAGGAACTAAGTACCCACATCCATACCCTGAAAAACAGCGTGCGCTTCGGCGCGGTCGGTGCCATTATTTCTGCCCGAGTTCCAGAAAGGAGTCTGCTCTCCAGGCGACCCCTCTGAAGAGAGGCACATGTTACCGCGTTTAGACTTATTCTGCTTTATAAAACCTGACACACTCTGCTCCCACAGAATTTAAATTTTCCTCTCCATTCACTTAAAATAGCCTCAGCTCTCTAACAAGGAAAACGCGTGGAGGCTGAATGGCAAGCACTCGGCTTCGAATTTGTCCTCACAAACCCCTTTCCTTAGCTTCTTAGTACCATTCCCTTTCCCCTCGTGGACAGCTAGATTCTTCACACGTGGCTTTACATTCTCCCATAAGAGGCTATCGATCTCACTGTCACCGCTCCTCGCCACCACCATCATTACCTGTCACATGTCACACGCGCCCGACCGGTGCAATGCACCGCGGGCCTAAGAGCATCACTGGGAAGCCCAGATTCTCATTTTCAATATGCACCTACCTGCGCCCAGGGCAGATGGACACGGCCATCCACTGGAGCCAATGATGTCTTCTACCAGAATTCCTCGTCACTGATTAGTCCAATATTCTATGCGTATCTGTGGGGTGCGCATGCACACGCGCACGCACACGCGCACACCAGAAACCACATATACAATTGGGATCTTCGTCGTTCATTAGAAGGAGGATCGTTAACATGACCTATCACTCCATCTATGCACTTCGGGGGCGTTTCTGCTTCACCAGTTTGACTTAGGCTATTTTTGGACGCGCACATCCCATTTTTAAAAGGCTTCTCGGCGCTTCAAATCTACGTTGCGTCAGTATATCGGACGGAACAGTTCAATTCGGTCTTGCTTTGTGCTATATTGTGGTACGTTTTGAAACAGACGCATATTCGATTTCTGAGACGGTCTTTCCCACTGAACTACATTCAAATAATTTTAACCCTGAGGACAGATTCTCCAAAGTCTTAGAGCGCATTTCAGTCTGAGAATTAAAACACCCTACGTTACTTTTGAAAGAAATATTGCAATATCAACGTAATCACCTGATAGGAGGGCAAAGGTTAATAATATTATTGCATACCACCTAATGTATGAGTGATGACTACCTAATCACGAATCATTTGAGATTAAAAAGAAAGACTCATAACAACTATTTGATGATACCCATCAAATGAAAAGGCAGACATTTCAAGTAGGTGCAAAATTAATATCAGATGTCAAATTGACATGGGTTTATATATGTTACATAAATTACCATATGTATGGCCTCCTACGCATTCAACTTTAAGTAAATACACTTGGATATGGAGAACAAAAACCATCTACTTATGGTGGCTTTGGGGAAATAAATGTACAAAGTAATAACAGATGCCACGTTATTTTCAGATACTGAAACCTGAGGGAATCTCATTGTCTCCTGTCCTTACCATCCTTCAAAGTCCTCTGCTATATTTTGATACTTGATATATTATACTTGATATATCATACCTGAAATGAGGTGAACTGAGATAACGGCATAAAATACGGGATAAATGTAAGTGCACACCTATGCCGAGGAAGGAATCTAACTATAATAATGGCTGACGCTCTTATTACATTGACTAGATGGACTGTATTTTTGAAATGCAATATTTGATTGGACCTGTGCTCCAAGTAGGGGGCGGGGGTAGAGGAATCTGTTAGGCTCTACGATCTAATTAGTTCTCTTCTACGTGGTTTGAATGAAAACAGATTAAAATTTCATGATTCAAAAACGTATAGGCCAGTTGAATTCCGTAAATGTTAGGACCCTGCCGCTTTTGATTCTAGAGGGGAAGGGGGAATGTTGGGGGACTGTTAAAATATCTGGGATGCTGATTACCTGAATAACAGAGTCTACAAGCTATGTCTATCTTTGTGGGTCCGGGATGGAGCACAGTGCTTGGAACATAATGGGTATTCAATAAATGGCTGTCAATGAATGCGTAAGATTAATGAAAAAAGATCTGTAAATAATAACACTGTTTTCCCAAATCCTCTCTTAATTACATAAGTCAATGGCGAATGTTATATATATACCTCTCCATGCCCATCTCATCCTTATCATTTCTGTTGTTATTCTGGCTGGATTTTTCTCCCCTTAAGCCTCTTTCTCTTGCTGGATGACCTACCAGATCATTGAAATAAACATGTTCTTATGTGGACCAACAATATGAAAACCAGTTTGCAAATCGATCCCAACTTAACCAAAGGGTCTCGTCAAATTAAGAGTCTGAATCTATTACTTCTACTTTTTAGAACAGTACATTTCAAACTTATTGTTAATGAAACCACATGTAGAACTCAAAATACAAAACAATGACCACGCGGAGCTGGTATGCAGAGGGAGGCAGCCTCTAGTCCCACCCTGATGAAGTTAGGGCTCGAACTTCATCATTTCTCTCCTAGCATCCCACAGCTCAGAACGCCTGGGGTTCCCCAAAGCCAGAGTTTGAAAACTAGCGCTCTACGACTCCCCCTGGAAAGGGGAGAGAAGGAAAGCCCAGCGAGTTCTATCTCAGGGTGGGAACGTGAGGACGTGAATCTGGAGCTGGACAACATGGACTGACTTGAAAGAATGCATCACAAGGTAAAAGGAGCTTCCTAGAATAGCACAGCCCGTGCTGCCATTGGCGGCAGAAACACACAACCTGCTGTCTCTATTCAGAGTGCATCGATGCAGCCCCTGTCAACACTTCCAAGTGTGGGAGGCGCTTTCTCCCCATGTGCTCTCGCACTCACACATCTGTATCTCTTTCCATAGATTCTCCACCTGAGAGACTGAGTTGACACTACTTGAGGAAACCACTCTGTGTGCTGGTCCAATCAGAGGGTGTAATCCCGGGAGGAGGGGAGCGCTAGAGATCTCTGGTGCTGGAGATAGGCCATATAGGGCACAAATATTTGAGATTCTTTGAAAGTCATGTGCCCTGCTGTACTCCACTGTCACATCCGTTAACCATGAGCGAACGCTATAGCAAGATCGGGGCATTTCTACCGCAAAGCAAAATGGAGCACAGCACCAAGAGCACACTTAGTAAATGTCAAAGTCATCACGGCAAGTTATATGGAAGCACATTCTCACTAAGAACTAAGGCCACGCTATATTTCTTTTTTTTTCTTTTTTTTTTTTTAAATGTTTTTTTTCAACGTTTATTTATTTTTGGGACAGAGAGAGACAGAGCATGAACGGGCGAGGGGCAGAGAGAGAGGGAGACACAGAATCGGAAACAGGCTCCAGGCTCCGAGCCATCAGCCCAGAGCCCGACGCGGGGCTCGAACTCACGGACCGCGAGATCGTGACCTGGCTGAAGTCGGACGCTTAACCGACTGCGCCACCCAGGCGCCCCGGCCACGCTATATTTCAGCAGAACTCTGAATGCTCACTTCCTTTCTCTTGCCCTGGGCCTAGCCTTCCAAGGCGCAGAACAAATGTTACCTCCTGCGGGAAGCCCTCTTCTACTATTGTCTTCAACAATCTCTCTCTTCTCAGGCTTTCATTTGCACTTACCCTTTCTACCATACCTCTTTTTAATTGCTTACTTTTGCTTCCTAAATTGTTCTAAGACGGTTTTTGGCCTGGGGCGTCCAAGAGGCTCAGTCAGTTAAACATCTGACTCTTGATTTTTGCTCAGGTCATGATCCCACAGTTCGTGAGATCAAGCCCCATGTTGGGCTCTGTGCTGACAGTGTGGAGCCTGCTTGGGATTCTCCCCACCCCCCCCTCTCTCTCGCTCACTCTCTCTGCCCCTGCACCCCCTCCTCTCTCAAATAACTAAAACTGAAAAAAAAAAGATGGTTTTCTGTCTCCTAAGCTGGACTGGAGGCTCTTTTAGAATAAACATTGTGTAATATATAGTAATAAACCACTTAGTTCAAGGTCAAACCATATAGGAGAGAGCTGTGAACAAACAATGGCATCAGCCCTGATTTATCCCTTTGTTTCCATATTCATAAAGCTAACTGCACACCGAATGCACTCTGATGTTTAGTGCACATCTCAAAATTGACATGATCATAGAAAAAACTCTAGATTTTCAACCCGACCACTAGTCCATCCCGATCCACCCCCCCCCAATATTCTCCATCTCATTAAATGGCACCACCATGCATCCAGTTGTTCAACTCCCAAACCAATATTCATCCTTCATTCTTTTTTCTCCTTCACTTCCCACATCCAATCCATTAGTAAATCTCATTATTTCTACCTAGAAAATAAAGGCCAAATCTAACACCTTTTATCTTCTCCACTATCACTTTGCAGTCTAGACCGAACCACCATCACCTTTTGTCTATACTGTACCAACATCCTCCTAACTGAGCTCTCTGCTTCTGCTTGTGGCTCCATTATAGTACATTCATTCTTATTCTCTTTGCCTGCCCCATTTCCCCACCTTTCCCCTCTCTCCCACAAACTCTGGGTAAACGGAAACTCGACTAGGAAATCCAAGTTGAACCAACAGCTTCCCCCTTGTTTCACTTTCTTGTTCTGGTCTCTAGAGCAGTGCTGAGCTCCTGACACCCATTTATCAAAGACAGGTAAGAGTTCCAAGTTCTCTCTTCTTTTTTTTCCAATACCCTCAGCTCTTCCAACTATTCCTAATAACAGATGCTTTCTTGACAGCTTGACATCTCTGGGTGCTCTCCTCTAGATTCTCCCTAGCGGTCCCTCTTTACTTAATTTATGATTCTTCTTCTCACATGAAAAGAGTGTTCCTTACAGATTGGTCCGACCAAAGCAGTGCACTGCTTGCCTTGATCTGGTCACCACACATGTTTTAATGAAGCTTGGATAAATATGTAAGTTTAAGAGCTGCTAAATGGGAAGCATTGGCCCCTATTAAGTTTATGGGTCAATCTAGATACCTCCTCCAGATATCAAAAGTACTGCAGCTAATGCAGATTTTTTTTCTTGAATTTTACATATGTGATTCTACTTTTGAAGCTCCGGGTAGGTTTTTCTCTACTTGTTGCGTTTGGGCTGATCATTTCAGACTGTCAAAATATTTTTGAATCATTATTGTCAGTCATGACTATCATCCTTTACAACTATTCTCTTGGGTTTTGAAAAGTTGTTCTCTCTGGCTTCAGTGAAGTCACTGATGAGAATGAATGAATGAATGAATAAGTGCTGGACTGGGACATTTCATCTTGGAATACAATTGGAATAGGTTTGGAGCAGATTTGTGCTTCCCTTTTCTACTGTTAGATAGGTCCATGAAATCATCACGAAATACATTTCTCACGTTCTGAATAACACCAATAGTCCAAAGACAAATCTGATTTTCTTAAAGTTTCTTTGCTCATAAAAGACAGAAAAACAGCTTTGGAGAAATGGAAGGACATTACTTGTTTGCTGATGGGATGACTCAACAGTATAAAGATGTCGTTTCATTTATTGGTTTAATTTATAAAGCTAATTTATAAATTTACCATAATCCTAACAAAAATATCAACAAGCTTTTTTAGAGAGCTAGACAAGTGGTCATGGAACCTCATGTGAAAAAATGAACACAGTCATGGAAAAACACAAAGATAGAAAAAAACTATGAGTATATACTATCCCTACCAGACCATAAAACATATTATAAAGCCTCTGTAATTGAACAGGCATGGCACTCGTGCATCAGTAGAGATCATTAAAAAAGAACAGTGAGTTCAAAAATAGACCCAAGTAAATACAGAACTTTAGTATATAATAAAAGTCATATCTTGTATAACTGCAGCAAAGACAGACTTCTTTGATAGATGGTGCTGGGACAAAGATTAGCCATTTGGAAAAAGATAAATTAGATCCACACCTCACACCATACATAAGAATAAATTTCAAATGGGTCAGGGATCTAATGCAAAGTGAAAACATACAAGCACTAGAAGAAAACATGGGGGAATTCCTCTGTAAGCCAGGTTTAGTGAGAAGTCTTTTAACTAGAACTCCAAAGGCAAATACAATAAAACAAACGATAGTTAAATCTCGCTACCTAACAATACTTTAAAAAACCTAATGGGGGCGCCTGGGTGGCTCAGTTGGTTAAGCGTCCAACTTCAGCTCAGGTCATGATCTCAAGGTCCGTGAGTTCGAGCCCCACATCGGGTTCTGTGGTGACAGCTCACAGCCTAGAGCCTGTTTCGGATTCTGTGTCTCCCTCTGTCTCTGCTCCTGCCCCAGTCACACTCTGTGTCTCTCTCAATAAATAATAAACACCAAAAAAAAAAAAAAAAAAAGAAAAACCTTAATGAATGTCAATAAATACCATAAACAAAAAGAAAAGATAACTGACAAACCAAGAGAAATACTGCACCATGTGTGACAGATAAGTGACTACTATCTTCACTACATAAATAATTCTTAAATTCTGAGGGGAAAAAAACAAATCCCAGATACAAAAATGTACAAAAATGTGGGTAATTCACACACAAAACAGACATTAAAATGTCCGTTAAGCTTACAAAACACATTCACCCTCACTCAAGTGATATGCACGTTAGGATATGCAAGTTCAAACTACATTAAGAGTCCATTTCTTGGGGCATCTGAGTGGCTCAGTCAGTTAATTGCCTGACTTCAGCTCAAGTCACGATCTCACGGTTCATGAGTCCGAGCCCCGTGTTGGGCTCTCGGCGGTCAGTGCAGAGCACGCTTCGGATCCTTTCTCTCCCTCTCTCTCTGCCCCTACCCAGCTCTCGTGCTCTCTCTCTCAAAAATAAAACAAACATTAAAAAAAAGAATCCATTTCTCATGTACAATATTGGCCAAAATTAAAAAGTATAACACACTCCGTAGGTAAGGCTGAGGAGAAACAGGTGCGGACATGCTGCTGGTGTGACTGCAAACTGGTGGAACTCTCCCGAAGGGAATTTGGCAGTATTTAACCAAATTATATGTGTACTTACCTCTTGACTCAGCAATCCCACTCGGCAGAATTTATCCTAAACACGTATCTCTGACAATACGAAAACACATAAGCACAAGGTTACTTACTGCAGCACTGTAATTGTGAAAATATGGGACACAGTGGTATACCACAGAGTGCTGTTCTTGTAGTTTTCCGAGGGCTGAAATCATGTCAAAGTTAAAATTTTTTTAAAAAAAGGAATTTTTCCTCTAGAGAGACCTTCGTGAGTTTATCAGAGGAATTTTAAAAATAGAGCGTCAAGGCTTTGACATATAAGTGAGTGGGATATTTAACAAATCATTAATCACGCTGTCGTAGTCCTCTTTGGACTGGCAATAAATTGTAGAAGAAGCCAGTCAACCAGTCCATGCCACTTATCTTGA
This sequence comes from Prionailurus viverrinus, assembly GCF_022837055.1. Classification (NCBI taxonomy): domain Eukaryota; kingdom Metazoa; phylum Chordata; class Mammalia; order Carnivora; family Felidae; genus Prionailurus; species Prionailurus viverrinus. The sequence continues at coordinate 107,489,246 of NC_062579.1, forward strand.
GAATTCCTACTGTGAGGAGTGTACCCCAGGAGGTCCTATATGACATTAGGGCACAAGCAAGCAACAGAGGTGGTCCTGATCATTCTTCCACGTCTCCCTACAACTGGTTATTGAGTATCTTGGAATCCTACTTCGTAGTACTTAGGAATATAGCCGGAGCGATAAAAACATGGCCACAGAAGCTGGGGTTTCATCCCTGTGTACGGGAGAGAGGACCGGCCCCAAGCCCTTAGTCCCTCATTTACTGCAGGTCAGCGTCATCAGCACGGGCCAGCTATAGAGTATGAACTTGCTCCACCTGAAATTCAGACAGTAACCTGAAGATGGGTGGCTCTTCATCCCTTTTAGAACGCAAAGGCCACCTATGAACCTCTTACGCTTCTGCAGACACGGGCAGGCTACATTTTCCAAAATTTTCCCACTTCCCTGGAGGGAGCATGTATACTTTCCTCATGAAAGAAATTCAGGGTATCAGGGGTGCTGTAGAGGCAAGATGTAGAGGAATGGCTGAAAAACTGGGACACGTAAAACTGCCTAGGTTTCTTCCCACTCAAAGACATCATGATTACATGGTTTGATCCCTCTGAACATTTTCTGATCTCTCCTGAAGAAGAAGTAATTACATGCGCTGCCTTTGTTCTTCCTCCAGTTCTGTACGTAGGCCACTAGATTGAAGGTCAAGATGTCCGTGTTCGTCTACACCAAGGGTTGGCAAACTTTTGCCACGAAGAATCAAAGAGCAAATATTTGAGGCTTTGTGGGCCACACGGTCCCCGTCGCGACGACTCAATTCTGGTACGGTAGCCCAAAAGGAGCCATCGGCAACATGAAAGTAAATGGGTGTGCTGTGTGCCAGTAAAATTTTATTTAGAAAGAAAGACGGTGGGCGGGATGTGGCCTGAGGGCCATAATTTGTTGATCCCTCGTCTATGACATTCAAGACAGAGGGCGTGTCTTCACATCCTCAGTTCTAGCCCCTTGCCTGCAGTCCTCAAGGGTACTCAATAACTACTTGTTCAATGACTATGTAGGTGACCACAGGTCAGATGGTGTGGTTATGCCTGAAAAGTTCAACGGATTTCATTTCTCAGAGTGTGAAGTATAGAAATAACCTCAGGCATAATGGTCACCCAATCATCAATATAACATCTGAACAGCTCCTACAACATTCCCATCAAGGGGCTGTCCATTTTTGCTTGCATATGGGAATTCTTCTCTCTTAAGGCACCCCGATTCATTTGAGGAAGGCTGTGCCCTTTTGAAAGAATTTCTTAATACTGAGCCCAAAACTGTCTCCTTTCATTGGTCCTGGCACCTCCTCATCACACTCCTGAAATCATAAACTAAGGGCCAGAAAGGACCTTAGATTTCACCTGGCTCAGATTCTTCATTTTCCAGGTAAGAACTTATGGCTCAAAGAGATCCAGAGAGTTGCCCACAGTAGCCCCGACTGTCAGCAGCAAAACTCTTAAGTAGGTAATTTGATGTGTGCTGGCATCCCTCACTGGATTCCCTGCAGATTTGGTAAAAATAAATCATCTTTCATTTACTTCTGGAGTACTGTTTTCTTTTCTCCTCTTTCCGCAGAAAGACTTTTCTTAAAATGAATCTTAGAATAAAAAGAAATGGGTGTAATGGGTGTAGGCTTATTTATATCCAGCCGTAAATGTGAATTGGGATGTAGATTATGGCAAGCACTGGGCTAGGAGTCAGGAGACTATTGTGCTTATCACTATGCTAATTTAGCTGAGGTAGTGTGAGCAAGTTGTTCAACCTCTGAGGGTTACATTAGGTGATTTCTCTGGCCCTTCCTCGTTCTAGGATTCAGTCCTTCAAATGAAAAAAGTACAGTATTCCAAAGCACAGAAGGGGCACTGCTCTGCCCCCGCCAAAGCCTAATTTCTTTCATCTCAGAGAACATTATAGCTTCCGTAGTGGTCAAGATCATGGGCTCCTGAGACTTGGGTTCGAATCCCAGGTCTGCCACTTGCTTGTTTCATGAGCTGGGTGCAGAGCATTTGGTCTTCTGGGGGTTCAGTATCCTTATCTGCAAACTGGAGATAATAGCACCTACCTCACAGGGTTATTGTTAGGACAAGAGATGAGTTATAGAAACAAGATATATTAATGGCATACCGTAGTGTTCAAGAAGTGGAATCTGTCACTAACCCAAGAATTCTGAGAAAAACTGTGAGGTACAGACGTAAACTCTAAGGCTTGGTGTGCATGTGGGTGTGGATAATGAACGCCTCTAGCCACTATTAGATAGAACATCCTGCTAGAAATGAAACTTCCCACTGACAGCCCCTCCATCTTTTGCCCTCGTGTCATAAAGCCTCCAGACCTTTCTACGTGATCTGTAGCCTCGCATCCTTCAAGTTCTTCGTTCATAAAGATATGGCTCAACGGTGAGAGCCATCTCCAACGTCTGTTTTCAGAATTCTAGATTTTAAATGTAACATTTGAAGTCATGGCCAAGTGGTCTTTTGGTGTGAGTACCCAATTATGATAGGATTATTGATGGCCAATAATTTCTCCCCCCAAATGGGCAACTTTTAATAACGGAGGCTGACTCTAAGCTTGTTTTTCCATTCTCTGTGGAAGAAAAATAGCTTTTTACTTGAGGAAAATCTGTTATGTTAATAATACTCATTGCAAAACCGCCGATTGTATCCACACGCGCTACAAGCAATAACTCGAAGGTGGGATATTGTCATTTGCACTAAAGAATCAGAAAAGAACACTAACTAGTTAGGTCAACTGTCTTTTCCAAAGTAACCAATTAGGCCAAAGATCAAGTCAAGACTTGAATCCACAGCTTCTGCCACGTCTGTGTGTTGGAGGCACTCAAATTCTCAGGAGCTGATCAATTTGTGTCTGTGGGAAACAAGTGAAATCATATAGAAATCACAGGAAAAATGGCAGGTGGTACATAACATTAAAAAAAAAAGAATGAAGGTGGTAAATCAAAACTTGTTTCATTCAGGCCAACAGTGACAAAGTGGCAATAAGGTAGGCATCCTAAAGAATTCTAACGAGGAAGCAAAAAGGGTTCTAGTCTCTAAAATCTTTGCAATTACAGACAAAAACATCAACTTTCATTCAACTCATCAATGCAACTTCATCGAGTTCATCTACTATCCAATTCCACTAACATTTATTGAGAACCCGCCATGTGCCTGGTACTCTAGGACTGAGGGAGGCAAACGCTTCCCGTCAATGGCCAAGTATGAAAAGTTTTTGCCTTTGTGGGTCATTTGGTCTCTGGTGTGACTATTCAGTTCTGCCACAGAGCATAAGCACAGCAATAGACACTATGTAAATGAAAGAGCATATTTAGTAAGGCACATGATTGAGCCTACAGTCTATAGTTTGTGGCCTCTGTTCTGAGCTCTGAGACTATTTCAGGAGCCAGATGAACTACGTCGGAAGATAATGCAATGGGCGAAGCGTTTCATTTGAGATAGGAATAGGGACATTACTGTTACCTGGCAGAGGGCTAGTGGAAGGCTTCTTATAGCGAGTGACATTTGACCTGGGTCCTGGATAAACAATAGGATTTGGGAGAACCTAGTGCAAGTCAATTTGTAGACAGTTATTTGTGCATGATGCTCTTAGAGAACAGGGAATAGTCCAGTGTATTTGAAGCATGGGGGGACGAACAGAAGAGGCTGGAGAAGTTGACAGGGACCAGGTCAGAGAGGGCCTCCGAGGCCATGTTGAGGAAATTGGGCGTTATCCTGATGCCAACAGTGGGCACTGAAGAACTCTTACGCAGTGAAAATGATGTGATCAGATATATGTTTTACCAAAATCCTTCTGGAACCAGTGAGGATGATGGGCTCAGGTGAGATGGGAGAAGTGGAAAGACAAAGAGGTCAGATTGGAGAATGTGGTAATAGTCCAAACAACCAATCTAAGCTTTCATCTAATCTAAGTCTTTAGTGGTTAGGTGACAAGAGGAAATGCATTCTGGAGATAATTTAGACCTGCGTGGTCCAATATGGTAGCCACGAGCACTTGAAATGAGGTAATACAACCAAGGAACTGAATATTTAGTTTAAAATTTAAATTAATTAACATTTAAATAAAAAAAAAAGCCCAGTACTCAATCCGGCTATTGCAAATATTCAAGTATGTTTGGAACAACTTGGGTAACATGGATCTACTCTTTCAACGGTAAATTTGATGAAGTCCAAATACAGGCTAAATATTTCCAATGAATATTTGGTATCTGCAGTGAGATGTTCTGTAAGTATAAAATATACAGATTTTAAGGACTTAGTATTTACAAAGTATACTTACTAAACTTTTCTGTAATAGTTAAGTGTGAAACGAAAATGTTCGTAATATTTTGGACTAAATAAAATATACTATTAAATTTAAGTGCACCTAAAAGAAAATTAAGTTTCTTTTCACTTTTTCAATGTGGCTGCTAGAAAATATAAAATTACACATATGGCTCATGTTATGTTGCTGTTGTATAGCACACATTTAAAGGGAGGATTTTTATGATTTAGTGACTACATGGAACGGAGTGGGGGTATCAATGGCGACCAGATTGAATGATATGAGGAAGAATATGAAAGAAAGATGATTTTAATGCTTTCTAAAAGAAAAAACAATCAAATGATCTTCCCATAGTCTACATGCTTAGCCAAGTTTCTTCAATCTGGGCAGGAGGACCAAGGTTCATATACTCTGCACCCCTATACCCAGCACCTAGTATAGGCCTTCATACATGAGGGGTACATGATATCATTGGCTATTATTGATGGTAAAGATCACATGATCATGAATACACATGGAACCTCAAAGTCAGATCAAGTCAAGAAATGTGATAGTTCTCTGTCTTGGAATCTGTGCTTGGTGAGAAACACTCTAAAGCAAACAGAAAGCTTCCTTTATATCTCTCTGCATAAATAAAGACAGATGTAACCACCATAATCTTATTAGAGTCAAAATAATTCTGTACCTTCACTTTGTTACACATAGCAATGCCAAGGTTTGTCAGCAACCTTCCAGGACCAGAGTTACAGGTAGTGGGATGGGAAATTTACAAGACTTCACAAAGGCAGTCAAGGTCCTGATGGAAACAAGTTACTAAAAGCTACCTGGGTTTACTGAAAAAAGAAGGATCATCTTGTACGGGCAGTGTTCTAGAAGGAAACAGATAGTATATTCCAGGGAGTAACTGAAGAGTGTCTAATAAAGGGACCATTTTCAGAAACAAGGCCAGCATTCAGAAGACCTTTATGAAATAGCGACGTTCCCAGGGACGAAAAGAGTAGAAAGTCATTATCTCACTAAAACCTGAAAGGACACGCGAAGAATTATTATTGGAAGCCAGAGAGAACTGTAGCCTTGGAAGAAGGGCCACCTGAAAAAAACTGTGGCCAAAGACAGAGGAATCCCAACCTTTCTCTCCTCCTATCCTCCTATCTCTTGTCAGTGATCCCCAGTGACCTGTCCTTTTTTGTTTGTTTGTGTTTTGAGAGAGAGAGAGAGAGCGCAAGAGAGAGTGTGGAAAAGCAAGAGCGAGCAGGAGAGGGGCAAAGAGAGGGAGAGAGAGAATCCCAAGCAGGCTCCACACTGTCAGTGCAGAGCCAGATGTGGGGCATGATCCCACAAACCATGAGATTATGACCTGAGCCAAGGTCAAGAGTCGGACACTGAACCAACTGAGCCACCCAGGCACCCTGAGAGAGAGAATCTTAAGCAGGCTCCACACTCAGCCCAGAGCCTGATGCAAGGCTCAATCTCACCACCATGAGATCATGAGCTGAAGCCAATGGTCTGTTCTAACTGAACCATCTTGAAGCCCGAGGGCAAAAGTTTCTGGATGATTCACTTAGCCCACACCCTGTGGTCAGAATAGGTCCAAAAAAATGTAGAAAATGGATATAGAGGGGCAAATGGGGAACATTTGCCTTCCAAATTCATTCTTCGGACCACGTATATAATCTGTAAATCTACAGCAGAAATTAAAACATGGGCATAACCTATGTCCAGATGATGAACCTAATGAAAAGAGGAATCAATTAATAAGGATAAAAATAAGAACATACAGTTCCTTCCACCAGATAAACACTACAGAAATACCTGGAAGCTGAATGAGATTGACTTCCATTATTCTTTGGCGAAAACCTGCCTTGCCCATCATTTCTTTCTCTTTTCCTTTCTAAAATAGAGAATTCTTTCCATGTTCTGGCATGGAGGCTTCAAAATGGACAAAGTATGTTAAATTGGTGGTTCTCAACTGGGGGTGTTTTTGCCACCCCACCCCACCCCCGTGCACATATGGTATTCTAGAGACTTTTTTGGTTGTCACAACTCAAGGGCAGGGGTGATGTGCTGCTGGTATGTCAAGGGTAGGAGGCCAGGGACGCTGCTCAACATCCTATGATGAAAAGGGCAATCAACCAGAACAAAGCTATCTGGCCCAATCTGTCCATAATGTTGAGAAACTGTGTTTTAAAAGCAAGTATTATAGTTGATTTAAGAAGATGAGAATGTGGGGCACCTGGGTGGCTCAGTTGGCTAAGCATCTGATTCTTGATTTCAGTTCAGGTCTTGATCTCAAGGTTTATGAGTTCGAGCCCCATGGCTGGCTCTGTGCTGACAGTGTGGAGCCTGCTTAGGATTCTCTCTCTCTCTCTCTCTCTCTCTCTCTCTCTCTCTCTCTATCTCTCCCTCTCTTTCTGCCCCTCCCATGCTCTCTCTCTCTCTCTCTCAAAATAAATAAACTTAAGAAATAAAATAATAAGAGAGAATGTGAAAAAAAGAAGGTAAAAAAAATTCAGATTCAGTATGACAAACCAAAGAACTTCAAAAAAAAAAACCTGATAATTTAACTTTCTAACAGAAAATACATTTATTGGGGCACCTGGATGGTTCAGTCGGTTAAGAGTCCGACTCTTGATTTTGGTTCACCTCATGATCACAGGTCATGGGATCAAGACCCCATGTCAGGCTCCACATTGAGTGTGGAGCCTATTTAAGATTCTTTCTCCCTCTCTCTCCCTCTGCCCCTCCCCTGCTTTCTCTCTCTCTCTCTCTCAAAAAAAAAAAAAAGAGAATACAAGAGGACATTTGAAGACATTGACTTTTTAGATCATTTCTAAAACTGAGGTTGCCAACAAGTGAAGAACTAAGTAGAAAATCCACTTTTGGAGGAAAGGGTTTGATCTCCCTGCAGGAAAAACAAAGTGATAAGGTTTGTAGGGTATCTGTAGCCAGTTACTAAAATGCAAAGAAGCTGTTAGCTGTGGCAAAGTTGCCAACCTCAAAATTAAGCAACAATCCAGCCCCTTGGCTATGGGAGCCCTGTATGCTCCCTTCCTCCTCCATCAATTTCTTGCCTACCAGCACCATACCTCTGAATCTGCCAATAAGACTGAGGCCGAACCAATCGGATTCTCTTCTTGCCTGCAACTCTTCGTTAAATGCTGAAGCCGTGCTTTGCATCTTGGATGAAAGAGTAAGTTGATGATAATTACCACCTCCAAATTTGCTAAGTGGCCTCATACACATTGAACAGGGAAGATGGCAGAATTGTCTTTCACATTGATGAGAAATCACTAAAATCATTCATGCTCTCACAGAGAGACAAGAGAAAAGTGGCTGAGAAGGGATTCTGCTTATTGGAATCAATTATTTTTAAGAGGCTACCTCCTCCTTATCATCAAGAAGCTAAAAGGTTCGATTTCTTAGCATCAACTGGAGTAGAAAGGAGGGAACTGAACACTGTATTAACTTCCCATCTTAAGAATGTCTAAGAAAGGAACATTGCTATTTAATGGCTTTAAAAGTAAAGGAAGAATTTCCAATCATGTGGTAAAAAATCTGGTGAAAGCGAACACAGGGTTTCTCACCTGGTGGGACAGTATCATGAGGCCCCATCAGTGGTTCATTACCACGATTGCTAGGCTTTTATTGAGTGCCCAGTCATTGGAGAGGCCAAGTGTAACTCATCTGAGTCCTCCAGGAATTCGCAGTGCAGCAGATAGAAAAGCAAGTCAACAGTGGTCATCCAACGTGGGAACGGTACATATAAAGGCTGTGGGATCACGGATTCTGCCCTGAGGAGTGTGGCGGTGAGAAAAATATCAGTGATCAAGGTGTACCATTCTAGGTCTTGTAAAGAAGGGAGAAAGACTGGGAAAGCAGAGGAACCAGCATGAACGTAGGCATAAGTCACGCAACTCCACAGCATGACTGGGGAAGGGTAAGTGGTCCAGTATGCCTGCAACAAGGGTCTCTTGGAGAGGAAATGAAACTGGGAGACTTGGGATTCGGCTATAATGTATTGAACACCGTGAAAAGGACTGGACAGGCCATGACAAGGTCCAAACTTGTATGTGGACAGGTAGAGGGTGCCTTGCAAATATTTCAGCTCAATTCCCCCATATAATTATTCCTACAACTACTAGAAGTACTACAAATAATACCATGACCACAGCTGTCATCGTTTTTGAATATTTACTGGGTTCTAGTTTCTATATTTGATGATCCACATTTATTCAGTGATAAGCATTATTTCACTTGATCCTCAAAAGAGACCTATCATGTCTATATCATCATACTCATTGAAGAGATCAGAACATTTCACTAATGGATTATTTTTATACAGGGGACAGGACATGGGAGTGAACCTATAACTCATTTTCCTCTATTCTCTTCCCCACAAATTAGCACCAAAGGGTGTGCAGTCTCCAGAACTCCTTTAGCTGAGCATATTTAAATGTTTGTTTGCTTGTTTGTTTATTGATTTATTGATTTATTGATTTTGAGGGGGGACACATGCAAGTAGGGGAGGGGCAGAGAGAGAGGGAAAGAGAGAATGCCAAGCAGACTCCACACTGTCAGTGCAGAGCCCGATGTGGGACTCGAACCCACACACTGTGAGATCACGACCTGAGCGGAAAGCAAGAGTCGGACGCTTAACCGACTGAGCCACCCGGGTGCCCCACCTGAGCATATTTGCATTCCAAAAGACAGCATAGCCAGCGGGAAGGAAAATGCTAGAATTTTAAGGGAGAGAGGACTGATTGAGAACAAGGCCACTGAAGAGTCTGGAAGAATAGTCTGTGCGTGTACAGGAAGATGATCTCCGAGCAGGAAGAGAGACATCTCCGGTGTCAAGGGAAATGGGCCAGAGGGTGACAGCAAGTGCGAGCAGTCTGAAGGTGCAGAAGAGGGGAGCTATGCGGGCTCACCTGGACCTTTTTCTGCAACACTGAGAGTATATCCACCGAAAAGGTGTGATGGTTAATTTTATATGGCAACTTGACTGGGCTGAGGGATTTCCAGATAGCTGGGAAAACATTATTTCTGAGTGTGTCTGGGGGGGTGTTTCCAGAAGAGCGGAGTATTGGAAATCAGTGGACTGTGCAAAGGAGATCACCCTCCACAATGGCAGCGGACATCATCCAATCCCTTGAGGGCCTGAATAGAGCAAAAACATGGAGGAAGAGTGAATGGGTTCTCTGCATGGGCTGGGACGTCTGCCTTCTGTCTTCCTACGTTGGTGCTTCTAGTTCTCCGGTCTGATGGCTCTGACCCAGGATTTACACGACTGACATACCCCGCATACTGATTTTCAGACCTTTGGACTCAGACCGGAACGTCTCCCATTGGCTCCTCTGGTTCTTACACCTTTGGACTTGGAACGAACCACACCATTGGCCGTCCTGACTCTCCAGCTTGTAGACGGTCAACTGTGGGGCTTTCTGCCCTCCATAACCCCACGAGCCAATGCTTATCGGCGAACTCTCTCTTTCTCCCTCCCTTCCTATATATACCCTATTAGTTCTGTTTCTCTGGAGAATCCTGAGTAATATGGTGGGCTTCAGACAGGGCAGAGGCTTGAGCCAAGCGGCAGGGGTTTAGGGCATCTGCTGTGGGAGAAGAAATGGGGTGACGAGAGGATACACGACTGACCCGACGACTTCGGCGGCAAGGCTCTGTTTCCTGGGCGCCTTTTGTTTACCCACTTTCCAGCATAAAGGATCAAAAGTTTTTTGTACAAACTGACCTTACGGACGTCAAAGGTTAAGGGATACGTGAGAGCGTATAATAATAACTTCTTATTCTTAGTGTTACAAAAACAAACAAAACGCATCTTAAAAGCACAGCTGTGTCAAGACCCTGGCCATAAATACAGGCCACGTTTCACAGAATGCTGCCTATATTCTAACTGTACTCAAAGAGCCCGTACTATGATAACATTCGGTCTTTAAAGAGAAGGAATCGGGAGGGG